>NC_134118.1:1278333-1597916 GCF_040939455.1 Microcebus murinus | reverse complement strand
CCCTAGAATAGTGGTTCTCACAATGTGGTCTGTGGATCCCTGGGGTCTCTGTGGCTCTTTTGGGTGGTCTGCAAGGTTGAAATTATTTTCATAATAATACTAAGACAATATCTGCCCCTCTCATCGTCACTCTCTCATCACAGCAGGGTTTCCCAGAGGCTAAATGCTATGGGACAATGGCTCATGGAATGTATGCTTGTGTATTTTTATGTTCTCTAGAATTTTCCAAGTTAGTAGGGTTGATGTACACATATCTACATTTTCAGAGATTACCTCAGTTTGTTCTCAGTACTTCGACTATATTCCTGGTATCTTCCCTAAACTTACTATAATCTTTATAAATTGTTATTTTGAAGTCCCAACAGTTTCCTTGCACCTATGCAGAAATACAACCAAAAGTAAATAGAGTTTTTGTCTTGTTTCAATAATATTTTAATTTTTTCTGGAAACTTTTCTACATTTTATAATTTTATCTAAAATGTTACTATTCTAGAATCTAATATCTTTTTCTAAAATAAAATGAAATTTATTTGCAATGCATTTTTGTTACATTTGAAGGTGGATCATTGGCTTTAAAACAGAAGATTGGAAGATTTGTTTTCTCAGTTGCAGCTGTACTGTCTAGATTATGCTGAGTAGGATGGAATTGATTTCTCAGGGAATTGTCTTACTCATTACAAGATAAATCTAATCAAAGAAATTGGAAATAAAAATGTGACAAACATCAGCTCTATAGATGTTAAGAATTTACCTTATTGTGTCTTATGCAAGGGAAAGTAATTCAAATTGTATCATGGTGCTAGTTACATAATTGTGACATCATTTTTAGACCAATTATTCAGAGTTTAAAGAAACCAGAATTGAGCATTTTAAACATAGACATAATGAGTTCCTTTAAAACCCCAAAATTGTTTGTTACAGTATTTCAAAGGAGACAGGAAAGAGCCTCGGCAGCATTTCGCTGAGTGAAGCGATCGTGTTGCACAGGCGGGCCAAGTACCCACGGCAGCTGGGAGGAGAAAGAAGCCCTGTGCAGCTGGCTTTGCTCACTGTCTGCTGGTCGAAGGGCACCAAAGAAGCTGTGGCACTGCCACTGTGCAGCCGTGCTACGACCTGCTCAATGAAATCCTCAGCTGCGAGCATGAAGCCTGAGTTAGTATGTAGCCTGCAAATCGTACCTTTTAGCTGATAACTGAAGGCTGGACTTACTGCCTCATTTGTATTCATTTGGTATCAGATCAATGACTCATCAAAGGAAGCTTCTTTGATAGGCTTGCTGGGTCACAAATACACGCGGTGCTGATGAACTCAAAGTGATGAAAATCTTTTTGGATCTCTTGGTTTATTCTGGACGACTGTGTTGACACTTGGTGTGCTGCGGTGGTGGGTCAAGTGGCAGATGTCATACACGTGGAGGCAGCGAGGCTGAGCTGTGCTGTGGCTACTGCATCCTTCACTACCACACCCTCCCAGCAAACACAAGCCAGCTTTCCTTAAGATCGTTTTGGTGAAGAAGTAGAAACCATTACTTTTATGAAACATCTTTTGAATACTCTATGTGACAAAACAGGAAGGAAGTACACATCAGTCCCTTCCACTGCATGTTCAGCTACCAGAGGTGTCTCCAACATAGCACATGTACAGTTGTTTGAGGTGCTAGCTATATTAGTTGCTTTTTCACACAACACCATTGTTACTTGAAAGAATGACTGGAAAACTATGGTTATTCTGACTCAGGTATTTAGTGGACTTTTTCTTAAAAAACCAATGAAGTGAGCCTGTCACTTCAAGGGAAGAAATAACTTATTGTATTTATTGCCAATGGTAAAATTTGGGCATTCTAGTAAAACATAGACTTTTGTAAGACTTGTATCTAGCACTGTGAGCTTGATAGATTACTAAAACGTACAGGCTTTTCAGCTCAAATCAGTGGTGATATTAGCGAATGTTTTGTGAAAAATTTTGCATAACGAAATGTGTCACATTTAGAAAATCTCTGTGCTTCATTGAACTAATTTTTCCAAATGACCAGTGTATAATGTCACAAAATCATGCAAGATAGACCAGTGGATTTTTGTCAAAGAGTTAAAAAGTTCACTGATAGGGTTTCAGATTCCATTTTGTAACTAATCTTTAAAAGATTGCCACTTGTCAGGTTTCAATGTAGTATCAAAGAAGAATATTCACAATTATTTGAAAAGGCAATTAAAATATACCCCTTCTCAAATACATATCTGTGTGAGGTTGGGTTTTCTTTAAATACCTAAAGCAAAACAATGTATTACAACAGATTAAATGCAATACAGATATGAGAATCCAACTGCCTTCCATCAAGCCAGACAGTAAAGAGGTTTACAAAAATATAAAACAATGCCACCCTTCTCACTTATTTGTTTTGTTTTAGAAAATATAGTTATTTTTCATAAAATATTTATGCTAATATGTAATGAGTTTATTGTTATTTTAAAATAAATTAATGAATAAATATTTTTAAAACTTAGTTTTAATCTCAAATACAGTAAAAATGTGTGCGTGTAAACTACATACACAAAAAATCTCTTGGGTCCTTGATTTTTAAGGGCGTAAAGAGGTCTTGGGACCAAAAGAAGAAGTATGAGAAACGCTGCTCTAGAGTTTTGACCAGACCCCATCAAGTCTAGTCTTGCTGATATAGGAAACAGATTTATTATATCTTTGAGCAGTCCCTAACTTGTCTTGACCCTAATGGGTCCACTCAATTCACCCAGTGTTTTTGATGCCTCCTAAGTTTGGGGGGTAACTGATGGCACACAGCCAGAAGTTTGAATTCAAATCTCAAGGAACTATGCAAAGGGGAGAGTACTTGGGTTCCAAAAAAGATCACTTTGAGAATTTAAGGGGCAGCACAGGTGGGCACAGATTCAGGCAGGTTGGTGTATTTGGTGGTGGGGAGAGAAGGGCCTTCTTTTTGGAAGGCTGCTATTTTTTTTATTATAAATCAATTTTATTTTTTTCGTAATTTTTTTAGGTTTCAGCATATTATGGGGGTTCAAATGTTTAGATTATGTATATTGCCCTTGTCCCACCCAAGTCAGAGCTTCAAGCGTGTCCATCCCCCAGATGGTGCACACCGCACTCATTAGTGTGTATATATCCATCCCCTTCTCCCACCTTCTATCTGCCTAACACCCAATGAATGTTGCTACTCTATGTGCACTTAAGTGCTGATCAGTTAATACCAATTTGATGGTGAGTACATGTGATGCTTGTTTTTCCGTTCTTGGGATACTTCACTTAGAAGAATGGGAACCAGCTCTATCCAGGATAATACAAGGAGAGGTACTAGATCACCATAGCTTTTTGTGACTGAATAGTACTCCATGATATCAATATACCACATTTTATTGATTCACTCATGTATTGATGTACACTTGGGTTGTTTCCACATCTTTGCAATTGTGAATTGTGCTGCTATAAACATTCTAGTGCAGATGTCTTTTTTATAGAATGTCTTTTGTTCTTTTCGGTAAATGCCCAGTAATGGGATTGCTGGGTCAAATGGTAGTTCTACTAGTAGGTCTTTGAGGTATGTTCATATTACTTTCCACAGAGGTTGTACTGGTTTGCAGTCCCACCAGCAATGTATGAGTGTTCCTATCTCTTTGCATCCATGCCAGCATTTATTGTTTTCATGAAATTATAAGAATTCTAGAGGAAAATGCTGGAAAAACTCTTATAGACATTGGCCTAGGCAAAGAATTTATGAAGAAGACCCAAAAGGCAATCACAGCAACAACAAAAATAAATAAATGGGACCTGATCAAATTAAAAAGCTTCTGCACAGCCAAGGAAACCATCATGAGAACAAACAGACAACCTACAGAATGGGAGAAAATATTCACATGTTACATATCCGATAAAGGGCTGATAACTAGAATCTATATAGAATCTATATAGGAAAATCAGCAAGAAAAAAATCAAACAACCCTATCAAAAAGTGGGCAAAGGACATGAGCAGAAACTTTTCAAAGCAAGACAGATTAATGGCTAAGAAACATGTGAAAAAATGTTCAACATCTCTAATCATCAGGGAAATGCAAATCAAAACCACAATAAGATATCACTTGTCTCCAGTGAGACTGGAAGGCTTCTATTTTAACAGCGAGAGTCAAGAGCTGGGTATGGGGGTTTAAGAAAAGAGGAGGTATGAAGTAGTCTTGGTTATTTCTTGTTTTTTTTTCAAATTCCTCAAACCATATTGTAATGATCTAAATGGACATTTAAAGATACAGATACCATAAACAAAAAGGGTGGTAAAGGTGGAATGCATAAGATGCATAATGGGTTAATACTTCATATGTATAAAGAGCTCTCATAAATTGTTAAGAAAAAGACAAACAACTTAATAAAAAAAATAGGCAGAGAGGTGGGCATCAAGTCATGGCAAGATCGGGGCTTTGGTGATTTGCGCCATCAGGAATTTTAACCCACAGAACCGAGCACAAAGAGAAATCAACAAAACGAAACCCTCTGCTGCTCCCAAGCACCCTTCACCAAGAGCCTCCTGCGAGAGCAGATTGGCAGCCACCAGAAATTACGGAAGAAATTACTAGAAAAGATGACAAGCTGCGGTCATTACTAAAAGATGTGCATGTAGATTCCAAAGATCCTGTGTTTTCTGCACAGGTAAAAGCTGCTGAAACACGTCAAGAGCCAAAGGAATTCAGATTGCAGAAAGACCATCATGTTAGCATGAATGTTAAGAACATTCCCAAAGACATTGGGAAATTTCCATTGTAGAGGCATTAACACTTCTCAATAATCATAAACTTCATCCAGAAACAGAAAATAGCACAAGAATACCATTTAGAACAAACAGATGTAAATTCCCTTCTCAAATATTTTGTTGTTTTTGAAGTCAAAGTCTTCCTTTGTAAAGACAAGAAAGCCATAAGTTCAAAATGAAGAAAATCAAGAAATTACTTTTCCTATGTGTTCTCCCCATCCCTATATCATGTATATTTCCTCATTTTTAGCATATTACATAAATTACCAAGTAATTAATGCTCCCTTGTAAGAGTATACTATTTATTGAGCTGTGCTGGCTTTTCAGGATTGCTCATAGAATATATTTTGTTTTCTTTTAAGCTTTAATTTGGTTTAGGCATGGTTTATATGTATATGTCAGCATATCTAATCACATCTATAAGTTTATTATAAATAAAATAATGTATTATTTTAGGCAAATCATATCAGCTTTTAAGTTGGTTATATGGCCCTTTGGGAAATGTCCTGAATCTGTCATTTAACATTCAAAGTTTCACCTTACAATTTAGGTGGTTAGTTCATTCTTCCTATGGATAGTTTTGAAAGTAAGAGTTTTCCTGACTTTTAAACCTATAACATTTCTTGTAGGGAAAGAGAGGCTCAACAGTGAGGTAGAATAATAGTATTTCTCAAATAAAGGCAGGTGGGGGACTGGATACAAAATCAGTAGAAAATACATTTTTATTGCTACTCCAAGGAATTAGAATTAGCAAGGATTTCCTTTTTTTTGAATTGGTTTTAAGTATGGAATGACTATCTTTAATATTATAAAAAGTAATTAGCAATGTTTATAAAATGTTAGCAATCCGTACTTTAACAAATAGGTAAGTTTAAAACCTTTCAGAGAGGCATGGAGCAATGGGAACTATTTGACAAAATTATTTTACTCTAGATTTAGTATAGAGGTATGAGAACATTTTTAAAAACAGTTGAAGAATTTTGGTAAAGAAATTTGGTGATCAAATATATATATATTCTGATTTTAATGTTAGTTGAGACAGGGAAAAAATAGCAAGTGGAAGCATAGAAAGTAATCATTGGAAGGGACTTTGGAAATTGCTGCTTCATCCATTTAAGAAACTCAGGAGAATAATATGTACCAGTACTAGGATCTTGAGCGACATTGTGTAAGTTTAGCTTTGCCTCATATATTATTATCTGTGGGCTCTTGGGTGGACTGTAACCTTTCTGAGCCTGAGTTTCTTCTGTATAATAAACATAATACTCCCTTATTTAAAGGTTACAGTGAAGGTAAATAGTAAAAGGCTACAAAAGACTAAGCAAATATGAATTAGTTTTTGCTGTTGAGAAATAGGTGCTTGGGGAGGACACCTGACCTACGGTATGGTTTATGGTGTAGCCAGGCCCAGAATTTAGTTTTTCAGTATCCAGTGGTATGCTTTTGTTTTTATGGGTTTTTTGTTGTTGTTGTTATGCCAAAAAGAAGCACATCTCAAAAAGTCAGAGGGTACAAGTTATGGTAATATTGGAGTTATCAGTGTGCTTCTGAAGTAAAGTAAACATCACCTCTTCCCAGAGACCCTCCTAGAAATGATGTAACAGATGCTGGGGAAGGAGGCATTTGTAGTAATGTTGAGAAGAGAAAAATGGACAGAAATGGGAAATTTGTAAGCTTTGAAATGGAGTTTGATTATGTGAATAAATTATACAAGTTTGGTTAAAAAAAACAAACACAAAATAGGCAAAGAATCAGTTTAGCAGTTTATAGTTGGAGAAATCCAAATTACACATGAATATGAAAAGAAGAAAATGAAAGAGGGAAATGTAGTTTAAATAATAATGGTGTCGTCTTCACCCATCCTCTTGGCAAATATTAAAAACAGTGGGACAGACAGAATTTAGAGAAATAAAACTGTCAATACATTTTTGTTGTGAGTGTGAATTAGTGTACCACTTTTGGAAAATAACCTAGCAATGTCTAAAAGTTTAGGGGGAGAAAAACCCAATAGACCTTTGACACAGAAATATCACATTTGGGAATCTGTCCTTGAGAAAATCTCCAGTATGCAACAATACATGTACAAAGATGCTTATTGCTACATTTTTCCTTTTGTTGAAGTATATTATAGTTCACATTCCATAGAATTCACCCATTTAGAGTGCACATTCCAGTGGTTTTATTAACCATTGATCCTTAGCACAAAGCAGGGTTCAGGGAACCGGTTCCTGCACAGTTGAAAAGCACATATAATTTTTGACTCCTCCAAAACTTAACTACTGATAGCCTACTATTGACTGGAAGCCTTGCTGATAAACAGTCGATTAATACATGTTTTGTTTGTTATATATATTAGATGCTGTATTCTTACAATGAAGTAAGCTAGAGAAAGGAAAATGTCATTGAGAAAACCATAAGGAAGAGCAAACATGTCTGCTGTTCATGAGGTGGAAGTGGATCCCCACAAAGGTCTTCACCCTTGTGTCTCCACGCTGAGCAGCTGAGGGGAGCAGCAGGCGGCGGCGGCGGGGCTGTCTTATCAAGGGCAGCAGGGGTGGAAGGAGACCCTCATATACGTGGACCCACACAGTTCAACCTGTGTTGTTCAAGGATCAACTATATTCAAAAGTTGTTGCAACCATCATTACTATCTAACTTCAGGACAGAGTCATCATGTCAAAAAGAAACCCAGTACCCACTGGCAGGCAGTCATTCACCATTCTCTCCTTCCCCAGCCCTGGGGACTACTAATCTACTTTCTTTCTGTAGGGATTTGCACATACTTGACATTTCATATAAATGCAACAAAACTATATGTGGTGATTTATAATTGGCTTTTTTCACTTGATATAATGTTTTCAGGGTTCATCTGTGTTGTAACATGTGTCAATACTTCATTCCTTTTCATGGCCAAATAATACTCCATTTTGTAGCACATTTTGCTTATCTCTGTATCAGTTGACAGACATTTGGGCTGTTTCTACTTTTTGGCTATTATCAATTATGCTGCTATGAACATTCATGTGCAGGTTTTTGTGTGGAAATATGTTTTCAGTTCTTTTGAGTATACCTAGAAGTAGAATTACTCAGTTAAATGGTAGTTCTATATTTAACTCTATGCTTTTGAGGAACTGTACAAACTCTTTTCCAAAGTGGCTGTGCAATTTCCATTCCCACCAGCAATGTGAATAGCTCTGCTTTCTCTGCACCCTCACCAACACTTGCTGTTCTTTGTCTTTTTGATTCTAGCCATCCCAGTGGGTGTAAAGTGTGGTTTTGCATTTCTGTAATGACTAGTGACATTGAACATTTGTTTATGTATTTATTTACTATTTGTACATATTTGGAGAAATGCCTATTCAAATACTTTGCCCATTTTAAAAAATGAGTTTTTAATCTTTTTGTTGAGTTGTAAGACTTCATTATATATATTCTGGATACAAGTCCCTTATCAGATACATGATTTATGGATATTGTCTCCTACTCTGTGGGCTATCTTTTCACTTTCTTGATAGTCTCTTTAGAAGCACTAAAGTTTTTAATTGTGATGAAGTCCAATTTATCTGGTTTTTTTCTTTTGCCACTTGTGCTTTTGGGGTTGTAGGTAAGAAGGATTTGTCTAATCAAGTCATGAAAATTTCTCCTTTGTTTTCGTCTAAGAGATTTAGAGTTTTAGCTCTTACATTTAGTCCTATGATCCATATGGAGTTAACATTTTTTATATGGTGTAAAGAAGGGGTTCAGTAGTCATGTTCCCTCTTACATTTCTAATTTTTTTTGTTATTTGAGTCTTCTCTCTCACTCTCTCTCTCTCTCATCTTTGGTCAGTCTAGCTAAAGGTTTGTTAATTTTGTTGATTTTTGTCAAAGAAATAATTTTTTTTGTTTTGTCTTATTTTTCTTTCCTTTATTTCATTAATTTCCACTCTAATCTTTATTATTTTCTTCCTTCTGCTTTATTTTTAGTTTTTTCTCCTTTTTCTAGTTTCTTAAGATGCAATGTTAGGTTATTGACTTGAGATCTTTTTATTTTTTGACATAAGTGTTTATAGCTATAAATTTGCTTTTAAGTACTGATCTCACTGCTTCCCATAAGTTTTAGTATATGTTGGTTTTGTGTTTATTCATCTCAAAGTATTTTCAGATTTCCTTTGTGATTTTCTCTTTGACTTATTGGTTATTTAGGCATGTGTTATTTTCTTTATACATATTTGTGAATTCCTCAAACTTTCTTCTGTTATTGATTTCTGATTTTATTACATTTCTCTCAGAAAACATATTTTGTATGATGTCAATTCCTTTAAATTTATTGAGACTTGTTTTATGGATTAACATATGGTTTGTTCCGGAGAATGTTCCATGTGCATTTGAGAAGAAAAATGTGTATTCTTCTATTGTTGGGTTGAATTTTCTATAGATGTCTGTTAGGTCACAGGGTTGTTTAATTCTACCATTTCCTTCTCTCTAGTTGTTAAATCCACTATTAAAATTAGAGTATTGAAGTGTCCAACCATTATTGTTGATTTGTTTATTTCTCCCTTCAATTTTGTCAGTTTTCACTTTATGTATTTTGGAGACTGTTGATAAGTGCATATGTTAGATACACATATGTTTATTATGTATTTTTGATGAATTGACACTTTTATCATTATAAAATGTCCTCTTTCATTCTAGTAACATTTTTATCTTAAATGTATTTTTGTCTAATATTGATATATTCACTATAGCTCTTTTTTTTTATTGTTGCCTTGTGCTTTTTTGTCGCTGAGACAGAGTCCTTGCTCTGTCACCCTGGGTAGAGTGTGGTGGCATCCTTGCACCTCACAGCAACCTCCAACTCCTGGGCTGAAGTTATACTCCTGCCTCAGCTTCCCGAGTAGCTGGGATTATAGGCATGCGCCACAATGCCTGGCTGATTTTTTTTTTTTTTCTATTTTTGGTAGAGATGAGGTCTTACTCTTGCTCAGGCTGGTCTTGAACTCCTGGGCTCAATCAATCCACCTGCCCCAGTCTCCCAGAGTGCTAGGATTATAGGTGTGAGCCACCACGCCCAGTCTCTCTTTTCATTGCTGTATATCTTCTTCCATACATTTATTTAGAATTTATTTGTGTATTTGAATGTAAAATGTGTCAGCATATACTTGGCTGGCACACAATGTGTGATGCACTTATATGTGGTATATGTGACAACATATACTTGGATCATGTTCTTAAAATTCATTCAGGCAATCTCTTTCTTTGAATTGGACTGTTTTATTACTATTTACATTTAATGTAATTAATGATAAGCTAGGACTTATGTCTACATTTTGCTATCTATTTCTGATATCTTATGTCTTTTTGTTCCTCTATTGTACTAGTAACCCTTTCTTTTGTGTTATGTAGATATTTCCAGTGTACTATTTAAAGTCCCATGTCATTGTTTTAGCTACATTTTTTTTTTTGAGTTGTTTTCCTAGTTGTTGCCCTGGAGATTACAATCAACATCCTAAATTATAACAATCTACTTCAGATTATTAAAAAATAGTTTCAGTAGCATATAAAAACTTTACTGCTATATAATTTTATTAACTTACCTCTCCTTTGTCATGTTATTGTTATAAATTTATATCTTTGTGTGCCCATCAGCATGGATTTATGGATATTGTTTTATGAATATCTTTTAAATTAGGTGGGAAAAAAAAAGAGTTACAAACAAAAACATACATCTATACTCTTTTTTATATTTATGTAAGTAGTGACCTTTACCTGTACTCTTTATTTTTTCATGTAGGTTTTAGTTATTGTCTAGTGTCCTTTCATTTTAGCCAAAGGGACTTCTTGTAATGATTGTTGTAAAGCAGATCTGCTAGCCGTGGATTCTCTTGTTTTTGTTTATCTTAATTTCCCCTTTATTTTTGAATGCTCTTATACATAATTCTTGAGTGACAGTCTTTTTCATTTATCATTCATCATTTTGAATGTATCATTCCATTGCTTTATGGCCTCCACTGTTTTTGATGAGAAATCAGCTGTTAGTATTATTGTGGGGCCCATTGTATATTATGAGTTAGTTCTTTCTTGTTGCTTTTACAATGCTCTCTTTGTCTTTTGACAGTTTGATTATGATATATCTAGGGCTTACTTTGTGTTTATTCTACTTGGAGTTTATTGAGCTTGTTGAATGTGGAGATTAATGTTTTTCATCAAATTTGGGATGATTGGGATGATTGTTTCTTCAATTGTGCTTTTTGTTCCTTTTCTCCTCTATTTTTAGACTCCCATTATGCATATGTTCATATGCTTCATAGTGTCTTGGAGGCTTTTGAGACTGTTCATTTTTCTTCATTCTTTTTTTCTTTTTGTTCCTCATACTGGAAGTTATTCTATTAACCTATCTTCCAAAGTCCTGATTTCTGCTATCTGCTCAAATCTGCTGTTTAGCTTCTCTAGTGAATTTTCATTTCAGTTTTATTTCTAGTTAGACACATTTTATTTAAATGTACCAAATAAAAACCCACATTTTCAACCATAGGATGTTAATACATTCAACAAATTTATATTATCTTGCTGCTGTGAATTTACAGATGATAATCCAGATCTATTTTGATTAGATGGTTGAAATATCCTTCCTAGGTTATAGTTTACAGACATCACAAGTCCCTTATGATAATGTAAACAAAATAACTTTTCCCTAATTCACCAAGACAAGACCATCCCTTCAAGAAGTACTCAAAACAGATCTCAAAACAGTTAACCACAGTTTTGGGTAACTCAACTGTTACCCACAGATCAGCACAATAAACACTCACGAATCTAAATCTACTCAAAAGCTAAAGATCAAAGTCAAGAAACCACAATGGCTCAAGAGAGAAAACAAAGCAACAAAGTTCAACCCAACATAATGAACAGAAATCTGCTCCACCTATCAGTTATCTCAATAAATGTGAATGGCTTGAACTCCCCACTCAAGAGACATAGGCTGGCCGAATGGATAAAAATATACAAGCCAAGTATCTGCTGCCTTCAGGAAACACATCTGACCTGCAAGGATGCAATTAGATCAAAGATAAAGGAGTGGAGAACAATATTTCAAGCAAATGGAAGCCAAAAGAAAGCTGGTGTGGCAGTGGTGATTACAGATAACTTAGTTTTTAAATCAACAAAAATAATAAAAGACAAAGAAGGTCACTATATAATGGTGAAGGGTACAGTCCAACAAGAGGACATAAAAATTATAAATATATATGCACCCAACCTTGGTGCACCTAGATTCATAAATCAAACTCTACTGGATCTAAACAAATGGATAAACAACAACACCATAATAGTTGGAGACTTTAACACCCCACCCCACTGACAGCGCAGGACAGATCCTCCAAACAGAAAATCAACAAAGAAATAATGGACTTAAACAGAACCCTAGAACAAATGGGCCTGACTGACATTTACAGGACATTCTACCCCCAAACCACTGAATATATGTTCTTCTCATCAGCTCATGGGTCATTCTCTAAGATTGACCATATCCTACGAAACAAGACACATCTCAAACAATTAAAAAAAATAGAAATTATACCATGTATCTTTTCAGATCACAATGGAATAAAAGTAGAAATGGATCCTAACAGGAGTCCTCATTTCTACACAAAGTCATGGAAACTAAACAACCTTCTGCTGAACGATCACTTCATAAACAAGGAAATCAAGATGGAAATCAAAAGATTCTTTGAACTAGACGACAAAGGTGACACAAGTTACCAAAACCTGTGGGACACAGCAAAAGCAGTCCTGAGAGGAAAGTTTATTTCCATAAATGCCTATATCCAAAAGTGGAAAAGATCACAAATAGACAACCTAATGAATCATCTCAAAGAGCTGGAAAAAGAACAGACCAACTCCAAACCCAGCAGAAGTGAAATCATTAAGATCAAATCAGAACTAAATGAAATAGACAACAGGGAAACTATACGGATGATTAATAAAACAAAAAGTTGGTTCTTTGAAAAAAATAAACAAAATTGACATACCATTGGCTAGACTGACAAAAAGCAGAAAAGAAAAATCTCTAATAAGCTCCATCAGGAACAATAAAGGAGAAATTTAGAACTGATGCCACGGAGACAAGATATAATTTATGAATACTACAAAAACCTCTATGCATACAAACTGGAAAATGTGGAGGAAATGGACAATTTCTTAGAAACACACAGCCTCCCTAGGCTCAACCGGGAAGAAATAGAATTCATGAACAGACCAATATCAAGTACTAAAATTGAAACAGCAATAAAAATTCTTCGTAAAAAGAAAAGTCCTGGACCAGAGGGTTTCACACCCAAATTTTACCACACTTACAAAGAAGAACTGGTGCCTACCCTGCAGAAATTATTCCACAACATCGAGAAGGACGGAATTCTCCCCAACATATTTTATGAAGGAACATAACCCTGATACCAAAACCAGGAAAGGAGGCAACAAAACAAGAAAACTACAGACCAATATCCCTTATGAATATAGATGCAAAAATTCTCAACAAAATGCTAGCCAATTGAATTCAGGTGCTTGTCAAGAAAATAATTCATCACAACCAAGTGGGCTTCATCCCAGGGATGCAGGGATGGTTCAACATATGCAAATCTATAAATGTAATTCACCATATAAACAGAAGCTAAAACAAAGACCATATGATCCTCTCAGTAGACGCAGAAAAAGCATTTGGCGAAATTCAACACCCTTTTATGATAAGAATGCTCAACAAAATAGGCATAAATAGGGCTTACCTAAAAATGATACAAGCCATATATGACAAACCCACAGCCAATATCATACTGAATGGGGAAAAATTGAAAGCATTCCCACTTAGAACTGGAACAAGACAAGGTTGCCCACTATCTCCACTTCTGTTCAACATAGTGCTGGAAGTCCTCGCTACAGCAATCAGAAAAGAGAGCGGAATTAAGGGCATCCAAATGGGAGCAGAAGAGATCAAACTCTCACTGTTTGCTGATGACATGATATTATACCTAGAAAACCCCAAGGATTCAACCGTGAGACTCCTTGATCTGATAAATGAATTTGGTCTCAGGATACAAAATTAATACACAGAAATCAGAGGCATTCATATATGCCAACAACAGTCCAAGTGAGAACCAAATTAAAGACTCAATTCCCTTCAAAATAGCAACAAAGAAAATAAAGTACCTAGGAATACATTTAACTAAGGAGGTAAAAGACCTCTACAGGGAGAACTGTGAAACACTGAAGAAGGAAATAGCAGAGGACGTAAACAGATGGAAGAATATACCATGCTCATGGGTCGGCAGAATCAACATTGTTAAAATGTCTATACTACCCAAAGTACCTACAGAGTCAATGCAATCCCTATCAAAATACCATCATCATTTTTCACAGATATAGAAAAAATAATTTTACACTTCGTATGGAACCAGAGAAGACCCCGTATAGCAAAATCAATCTTAGGCAATAAAAACAAAATGGGAGGTATCAATTTACCAGACTTCAAACTATACTACAAGGCTATAGTCATTAAAACAGCTTGTGACTGGCACAAGAAGAGAGACATTGACCAGTGGAACAGAACAGAAAAGCCAGATATAAAACCATCCTCATATAGCCAACTAATCTTCGACAAAGCAGACAAAAACATACACTGGGGAAAAGAAACCTTATTCAATAAATGGTTCTGGGAAAACTGGATAGCCACATGTAGAAGACTGAAACAAGACCCACACTTTCACCTCTCAAAAAAATCAACTCACGCTGAGTAAAAGACTTGAACTTTAGGTGTGATACTATTAGAATTCTAGAGGAAAATGTTGGAAATACTCTTCTAGACATTGGCCTAGGCAAAGAATTTGTGAAGAAGATCCCAAAGGCAATCACATTAGCAACAAAAATAAACAAATGGGACCTGATCAAATTAAAAAGCTTCTGCACAGCCAAAGAAACTGTCAAGAGAGCAAACAGACAACCCACAGAATGGGAGAAAATATTTGCAAGCTACACATCTGATAAAGGGCTGATAACTAGAATCTATTTAGAACTCAGGAAAATCAGCAAGAAAAACTCAAACAACCCTATCAAAAAATGGGCAAAGGACATGAACAGAAACTTCTCAAAAGAAAACAGAATAATGGCCAACAAACATATGAAAAAATGCTCAACTTCTCTAATCATCAGGGAAATGCAAATCAAAACCACAGTGAGATATCACTTAACTCCAGTGAGAATGGCCTTTATCAAAAAGTCCCCAAACAACAAATGCTGGTGTGGATGCGGAGAGAGAGGAACACTCCTACACTGGTGGTGGGACTGCAAACTAGTTCAACCTCTGTGGAAAGCAATATGGAGATACCTCAAAGCGATACACGTAGATCTACCATTTGATCCAGGAATTCCACTACTGGGCATCTACCCAAAGGATCAAAAGTCACTTTATGAAAAAGACACCTCCACTCGAATGTTTATAGCAGCACAATTCACAATTGCAAAGCTGTGGAAACAACCCAAGTGCCCATCAATTCATGAGTGGATTAATAAAATGTGGTATATGTATACCATGGAATACTACTCAACTTTAAGAAACAATGGTGATATAGCACCTCTTGTATATTCCTGGATACAACTGGAACCCATTCTACTAAGTGAAGTATCTCAAGAATGGAAAAACAAGCACTACATGTACTCACCAGCAAATTTATATTAACGGATCAACACCTAAGTGGACATATAGGAGTAACATTTATTGGGTGTCAGGAGGGTGGGAGGGGGGAGGAGGGGATGTGTATATACAACCACAACTAGTAAGATGTGCAACATTTGGGGGATGGACACGCTTGAAGCTCTTACTTGACGGGGGAGGGGGCATGGGCAATATATGTAACCTTAACAAAAAAGCCAATTATAAAAAAATATAAAAAAAGGACTTTTCCCTAATGAGCGAACTTGAGTGCTTCAGTCCATTCTTTTAGGACTTGCACTTCTGCGTTGACTTCCTGATGGGGATTGACTTCTTTTTGGAGATGGAGATCTGGACTTTGATGGGCTGCTTCTTGGTTGGGAAAGAGACGTGGATCTTGATCTTGATCGTGAACAGGATTGGAAATACCTGGATCCTTTTATAGAACCAGACCTAGATCTTCTGAATGAAGCTAATCTTGATCTATGAAGAGACACAGATCTTGATCGTCGAGGAGATGCTGATCTTGACCTCCATCCTCTGCTCCTGCTGCACGAGCAAGAGTATCACCTTCCTCTGGATCCAGAATGTGATCTAGACCGTGACTTCTTTGCCAGCTGTAGCGATGACAATCATGAGCAAAATGTCCCTTCTTTTCACCACACTCATAGCATCTCTCATTGGGATCAAAGGGATGTAGGGCAGGTGGTCTATCAAAACTTGATCTCTGAGGCATGCCTGTTGATAGTTCAGCCTTCACTTGGGAACCATGAATCACCTTCTTAGCCAGTCCTTGTACTGCATCTTCTGCGTCTCTAGGATCTTCAAATTCCACAAAGGCAAATCCTATAGGATTTCTCGCAATCCATACAGTTCTTAAAGGGCCAAATAACTGAAAGCCCTTTCTAAATCTCCTTTGCCAGCACCTGTGCCCAGGCTACCAACATACACCTTGGCTTCTCCTCTGTACTGCCCGCCACAAGACATGATGACTGCCACGTGCTCTGCTCCTCAGCTCGCAGCGCCAGGGCTCGCGTGACATGAAAGCTGTCACACACACCTGCTCGCCAACGGTCCAGGCAGCAGTCTCCATTCAGTTTTTATATATTTTTTATTCCAGAATTGCTATTTGGTTCTTTTAAAAAATAATTTCTATCTTGTTGATATTCTGTATTTTGTGAGATATCATTCTTAGACTTTCCTTTACTTTTTAAAATATGGTTGCCTTTAGTTCTTTGGCCATATTTAAAATTACTGAATTAAAGTCCTTGTCTACTAAGTCTAATGTCAAGCTTCCTCAGCTACAGTTTCTTTTGATTATTTTTTTTGCCTAAGTCTGGGCCATAATTTATTTTTTTTTTTTTTGCCTGGCTTGTAATTTTTCTTAAATGAACATTTAAAATAATGTAACGTAGCAACTCTATAAGTCAAATTCTTTCCTCCTTCTCACCCATGGTTTGTAGTGGTTGTTGTTTGTTTGTTTAGTGCCTTTTCTGAACAGATTCCATCAAGTCTGGATTCTTTGTCATGCATGGCCCTTGACATCTCTGCTCAGTTATCTCAGGGGTCATGTAATCGTTGGACAGCAAGTACCTTAAATATCTGGAACCAACAAGTTTTCCAGTCTTTGCCAATGGGTTCAGTGTGTGTTGGGACACGCCTTTAATGCTTAGCAGTGCAGTTGTCATATCTTTCCTAGCCCTCACCTCCTGCTCCCACGGAGCCTCAAGGTCAGCCAGAGGTGAGAGCATGGAACTCGTCGAGTCTGTTCTGAGCATGCTTGTATCTCTGGATGTGTACGTAGCCCTGCACACACTTGTGGCCTTTTAGAGTCCTAGGAATATGTAGAGCTTTTCAGAGCCTTCTGAACATCTCATCACCGTGCTCTTTTTGGTTGGCCTGTGTTTTGCTCGACCCTTTACTACTGCCTCATGCAGTCATTATGAGACACAATTGCTACGGATCTGTTTTCTACAACCACCTCTCTCCCCTCCCCCCCCACCAGGAAAAAGCTGTTTGCACCATTCGCATTTTATTTGAGTCAGGTCAAATAAAGACATACCTTGTGAGAGGGGTCTTTTAGGGAGCCACCTAAGAAGGCACATAATGACAGTTCTCTGGGAACAGGGCTTTGAAGGACTCTCAGTTCCTTTCTTTCCCCTTGGGAGGCTGCAGGCTGCTGCTGTCCACTGTGGTTTTGCAAGGCTACTGAGGAGCCAGGGAGGAGGAGATGCGCATTGGGTGAGTTAAAATTCCACAAAGCTTCTGTTCTTGCTGAAGTTCAGCTATTTTGCTTGAACAAAGCATCCCTGGAATATTGCAAGCTTTGGTTAATTTCCGGAGATTAGGAAAGGTTAATTATGACAGTTTGTGCCAATGCTTTTATGGAGGAAAGGATTTGGAGAGGTCATTACTCTGCCATTCATAGTGATACCTGCATTGGTTTTAACAGTAAAACCCTGAAAACAAGCTGACAACTTGATGACCCATCAACAAGAACATCCATACCATGGAATATTGTGAAACTACTCAAAGAATGAGTTTCAGTTATATTCCTTGACCTGGACCATGATGTTTTACTTATTTTAAATATTTTTTTAAATTTTAAATTCTTATTTATTATTTATTTTATTTCAAAGTATTACAGAGGTACATGATGTTTTAAATGAGAAAAATGAGAGAGAGAGCATGGGTACGCGTGTGTGTGTGTGCATGTATGTGGACATGTATTCCTGTATGTACGTATCTATCTTTAATTTTCCTAAAAACATAACAACCAAAAGTTCCTACATGTCTGTATTTTCCTTGGAGAATGGGGACAGGTGTATAAGGATAATACTGGGGTGTCAAGGTGGACCGTAGTGAGCATTTGAGACTACGCGGAGAAGAGCGTGTGTAGAAAAGCCGGTCAGCGTTTTCCTTATTATCTTTGCACTGTTTCAGAGATTGTGGTGGGCAGGTGTTACAGTCATTTCTAAAGGAGACGTTATCTTAAGAAATATTTGTGGGGACAAAACCATTCATTGTTTTACAATCTAAAGGATTTTACATTTAAAGTTTTCTTTTTTTTTCTGTGCTTTTTTTACAGCATATAAATACATTTTCAGTCACAGCATGAATAAATTTGTATTCTTTTTCATGTACACCAAGACTTCATAGCTTAAAAATTAAATATTGTACTGTCTCTCCATGTTTGCTGGGACTATTTTTTAGACTCAAGAGAGATGGGCAGTTTGGTGGATGCCAAAGTAGCAGCTGTGCTTACGATGGGTGGGGCTGGCGGAAGCAATTGGCAGGGCCTCCTGCCGCCCTCGCTTCCTGCCAGCCACTCAAAATGCTCAGGATGTGATGAAAGGGAAGGCAGAGCGTCAGAGGCAGGCTTGCCTGTGTCTTGTGGAGGTTTCTGGACTCTGCCGGCCTGTGCACTCAGTTCTCACTTGACCACTCTACACTCTGCTGTCACCCGAGACTTTCAAGAGCCGCGCTCTGCCTTGAGAGGAGGCTGCAGGAGGAGCCGAGCCCTCTGCCGCGTGGCTCCTGCAGCGCTGTGCTGGACTGGGAGTTCGGGGCCCAGGGACAGCCTCAGCAGCCACACTGAGGGCTGCTGCTCGCCTGGCTGGTGGTCTTTGCTCAGCTTCTTGAGCACTCTCTGCTTTCCCCCGACTCTCTAGACAGCGGACAGGAGTGGCAGCACCTCCTGACTGTCACCGCCTCCCATGCTCCATCGGTGGCAGGGGGCGGCACACAGCGGCACCCACGGTCTCCCAAGCTCCAGGGCAGCGCGGGCCGCGCGGCGTTTGTGCTTGGGGACCGCCTTCCGCGCCATTGCTCTTGCCTGTTGCTTTCTTGTCACTTTTCCTTCTCTTTCCCCTCCAAGCTCTTTTATGCCCTTCCTGCTGCGGCGGCATGCAGATGATCGGGAGGGTGCTGCATCGGGACGAAGAGGTTCTCATTATGTTGCCTGGAGCCGGGCCCCACCTCCAGCGCCGCGGCGGTGGTGAGAGGGGAGGAGGAGCTGGGCTCGGTGGGCTCGGTGCGGCCCGACTGCTGGCGTGACACGAGGGAAAACCGCGTTCAGATCTGGAGAAGATGCAGGTGGCATCACCTCTGTGCAGGCTGCAGTGTAGACACGAATGTGTCGCAACATGGTCTCAGGCCTGTAGTCACCTGGAGGACTGACTGTGAGCGCGCCAGAGCTGCTGCTCAACTGTCCCTCGGGGAATCCGCTGCGTCCCTGGGCCGCAGCCAGATCGGGAGTCCTCCGAAGGCGGGTCTGTGGCGTGTGCTGCCTCGCAGGCCTGGCAAAAGGGCCTTATTGGTTGTTCCATGTGATGTTCTGTCTCGTGCAGCAATCATATCCATAAAGTGTGAAGGGGCAGCTTGGTTACACATTCCATATGGACAGGGCTGCCCTCAGGATTTGGGGGACCATGAACAGGACAACCACATGCTGCAGATTTTCTACACCAGTGTCAATTTTAAACATCTATGACATTTATAATTCGGTGAGAAAACAATGAATTTTAAATCAGTTTCTCTCATGAGGAGTTACACATTGACACCTATCACCCATTTTACACCTGTTTTATTCTGAGAGCAGGTTTCGGTGTGAGCAAAGAAGAACCTATTCTGGTGCTCAGACCTTGGGTGGGTGGAGACGCAAGGAGGAGAGGCAGGAGTTAACTGTGAGGAGCAAGGAGGACCAGGGAAGAAGGCACAGGGCTCAGAGAAAGATGCACAGTGTTGTCCATCTTACTTACAAAGTCACGAAGCTTTCCCTTGTGTTGGATTCGAGTTAAGCCGAAGTCGGCAGACCCACACCCGGAGGAGCACTTGTGTGACAGCTCAGCGACTGCGAGGGTGACGATGACTGTGAAAACTCACCACAAAGCCCTTATGTTTTAGTGAGTTTAGCACTGTGTAATTTTCATTGTTTAGACAGTGTTGTTTGAAATTCAGGTCTTCAGGCCCACCCAGACCTGCTGCATCGGAGTCTGTGGCGCCCGCGTGCCCCGCGGCTGCGGCGCTGATGCAGCCCGAGCTTGAGAGCGGCTGGTCTAAAGTCGACAGTGACAAGTGTAGATGGCAGACTGATGATGTGTTTTCTATTCTGAATTTGTGATCTCTCTGTATCTATGTCTATATCTATCTATGAAGAAGTGAGAAAAGTAAGGGCGTCTTGCACCAGACAGCGGGAAGCTGCAGCACTGGCATTGCGTGAGCTAGCGGGCGCGAGGGGGGACCCTGTGCCCCTGGAGACATCAGAACAGAACTCCCCGGACAGTGACGAATAGATTTGTCTAGCTAAGTTAGAGTCTCAGATGTCTCTGTCAGAGAAAAGACCTCAGACAAAAGAGGATTATCATGAAGAATAATCTGCCATCAATAACAATAATTTAAAAGAATACATCGATTATAAGCTGTGACTCTAACAAACGCATCGGTCCATACGGCACTGATGAAGTGTTTGGCATGTTTGACTTGCTGCTTTGGGAATTTTACTTTAAGAGTCACTGACGACACTAGGGGACTGGTTGGGTGGAGGAACAGAGGGGGAGGGGTCCAAGGAGAGCCCGAGTGTTCACGCCGCCATGTGTCCGTGTGGCCCACCCTTGTTTGAGGGCACTGGGGGATGCGCCGTGTGACTAACAAGCCATGAGGGCGGAGGCTGATTGCGGGCTTCATGTTCCCGGTGAGGTTCCCACTTTGGAGACTTCTGTGAGGAGTGAGTGTGTCCTTCCATGTAGATTACTTTTGTCAAAAAATGCTAACAGCATTTGCTGAAATATTTAGCAACTCCTTTAAGAGGCATCTTGGCTTCATGTGGGGATGGGCGATTAGTGATTGCTCACTCACCAGTGACAAGGAGCTAAGGGCACACCTTACAAACACACGGTTGGATCATACAAGTCTCGCTGGAGTTAGAACGCCCTGCTTGTTGAAGCAAGTAGACGGGGGCTGGAAAACCCCCAGATGTGCCAGGGTGCCCTTCCAGCAGTAGTTTCTCAGTTACTCAGGACATCAGAGGGGTTTATAAGCTCAGTTCCTCTGGAGCCGTCCTCTTATTTGCACTGTCAGGTAAACAGCTCTTGGTCTTGGTAAGTCAAGTTAGTTGATGTAGTCATTTGAGTACTTTGTGCCAGGTGCCATGCAGTCTGCTAGGGATGCAGCCATGAGCAGGGTGGGAGGCTTGCAGACAGCTGCCCTTGTGGGTTCCACAGCAATAGGCTTAAATCCATCCCTGTCCTAAAAGACTGTCAGAAGCAGCACAGTGTAATGGTTTATCACACAGGTTTTGGATTCACAGCAAAGCTGCTACAAAATTGCACCCTAGTGCAGCAAGGCCTCAGAAAGGTTATTTAACCTCCACAGGTACCAGCTTCCTTATGTGTAAAATGGAGATCACAGTAGCACCAAGATCCTAGGATTATTTGATTATGAAAGGAGATACATTAAAGAGATATGTTAAAGGATATTCGTGAAAGAACTGAACTCTGCTTAACAGCTAAAGAACCCTCAACACACATTAGTTGTTACTATCATTGGATACAAGTCTGGGGGACATGGTGGGGATGAATTTGCAAAAATCCATCACAGCCATTAAAAATAACAGGAACAATACCACTGACAGACAAGCTTTGTTCTTTTCATGTGCCAAAGACAGCAAACGTGGGTCCCTGTGAATAAACGACTTTTCTAAATTTTGAGAAGGTTTCACTTACAGTGATGTAAATAAAAGAATTAAGTCCTAAATATAGGGTCTCCATTTAAAAATTGACAAATATATATATATATATATATATATATATATATATATATACACACCCCTATCTTCTTTGGACTACCTGCTTTTGTTTGAAAGGGTTGTGGAGTTATTGACAACCAAGCCCTTTTTAAACTAAAAAGTTGAGAAATGGGTATACTTAAAAAGTGCTATGAATTCAAAATGTATGAAAAATTTCTCTGGCCGTGAGTCCTTCTCCCCAGAAATAATAACTAAATTGTCAGGTTTTTTCCCGCCAGGAATAATTTGTCAGCAGACAAATTTATGCCAAATATCTACTTATACTCTCATTATTTTTAAAAATTTTGAGTTAAAATACACATAAAAGTTTCTATATTAGCCATTTCTAAGTTAACGGTTTAGTGGTGTTAAGTTCTTTGACTTTGGTTCTTTGAACCATGACTGCCATCCATTTCCAGAACTTTTTCATCTTGCAAACCTGAAACTCCGCATCCATTAAACAGCTCCCACTTTCCTACTCTCCTCAGTCTCTGGCAACCACCATTCTATTTCAATCTCTATCAATTTCCTATTCTAAGTACCTCATATAAGTGGAATCATGCATCTTTTGTGCTTTTGTGACTAGTTTATTTCACTTAGCATGGTGTCATCAAGGTTCATCCGTGTTTAGCATGTGCTAGCATTTCCTTCCTTTTGAAGGCTGAGTAATATTCCACTGCATGCCCATATCACATTGTGTTTGTCCACTCATCCTTCAGTGGACACTTGGGTTACTTCCACCTTTTGGCTATTGTGAATCAAGCTGCCATGAGCATGAGTGTACAAATATTTGTTGGAGCCCCTACTTTCAATTCTTTTGGAAATAGACACACAAGTTGTATTTCTGGATCATATGTTGCTCCACATCCTGGCCGCCATCTGTTGTTGTCAGTGTTTCAGACTTTGGCTTATTCTAATAGATTTGTAGTAATATCTCAGTGTTTTAGTTTGTAATTTCTTAATGACATATGGTATTTAATATCTTTTCATGTGCCTATTTATCACCTGTGTGTATTCTTTGGTGAGGTGTCTGTTCAGATCTTTTGCCCATTTTTTAGTTGGGTTATTTGTTTTCTCATCATTGAGTTTTAAGAGTTCTTTGTAATGGGATTGCTGGATCAAATGTAGATTCACTTGTATCGCTTTGAGGTATCTCCATATTGCTTTCCACAGAGGTTGAACTAGTTTGCAGTCCCACCAGCATTGTAGGAGTGTTCCTCTCTCTCCGCATCCACGCCAGCATTTATTGTTTGGTGACTTTTTGATAAAGGCCATTCTCACTGGAGTTAAGTGATATCTCATTGTGGTTTTGATTTGCATTTCCCTGATGATTAGAGATGATGAGCATTTTTTCATATGTTTGTTGGCCATTCTTCTGTCTTTTTTAGAAAAGTTTCTGTTCAAGTCCTTTGCCCACTTTTTAATAGGGTTATTTGATTTTTTCTTGCTGATTTTCGTGAGTTCTAAGTATATTCTAGTTATTTCTTTGGCGTTTTTTAAAAATGAGAATTCAGACAACATTGAGAGAGAAGAAATAAAACTTCCATAATTATCTGTGTAGAAAATACCAAAGAATCAGCAAAATACTCCTGCAACTAATAATGAATTATGGCAAGGTTGCAGGATTCAAGTTTAACATGCAAAAAACAATTGCTTTCCTATATACCATTAAGAAACAACTGGAATTTTTAAAGTTAAAACACAATACCATAATACCATTAGCATCCCCCAAAATGAAATATTTAGGTAAAAATCCAATAAAATATCTATAAGTTCAATACGAGGAAAACTATAAAACTCTCAATCTGTACCCCTTTTATTTCCTTTTCTTGTCTTATTGCATTAGCTAGGACTTCCAGGGCAATGCTGAATAAGAGTATTAAGAGTATGGCCGGGCGCTGTGGCTCACGCCTGTAATCCTAGCTCTTGGGAGGCCGAGGCGGGCGGATTGCTCAAGGTCAGGAGTTCAAAACCAGCCTGAGCAAGAGCGAGACCCCGTCTCTACTATAAATAGAAAGAAATTAATTGGCCAACTGATATATATATAAAAAATTAGCCGGGCATGGTGGCGCATGCCTGTAGTCCCAGCTACCCGGGAGGCTGAGGCAGAAGGATCACTGGAGCCCAGGAGTTTGAGGTTGCTGTGAGCTAGGCTGACGCCACGGCACTCACTCTAGCCTGGGCAACAAAGCGAGACTCTGTCTCAAAAAAAAAGAGTATTAAGAGTGGAAATCCTTGCCCTTTTCCTCATCTTAGTGGGAAAATACCTAGTTTTTCACCAGTAAGCATGACTTTAGCTGCAGATTTTTCTTTCTTTTCTTTTGTGTGGTTGTTCTTTGTTGAGTTGAGGAAATTTTCTTCTATTCTTAGTTTTCTAATGGTTTTTATCATGAATGGTTGTGGGATTTTGTCAAATGTTTCTTCTGCATCTATTGATTTTTATTGTATGATTTTTGGACTTTTAGCTGTCTTTATGTTACTGGTTTCTAGTTTAATTTCATTGTGGTCTGAGAGCAGACTTTGTATGATTTTTATTCTTTTACATTTTTTGTGGTTTGTTTTGTAGCCAAGAATGTGGTCTATCTTCGTGCATACTCACATGAGCTTGAGAAGAATCTGTATTCTCTTTTTGTATGAAGTATTCTATAAATGTCAATTGTACCCAGTTGATTGATAGTACTGTTCAGGTCAACCATGTACTTACTGATTTTCTGTCTGCTGGATCTATTAATTGCTGACAGAGGGGTGTTGACATCTCCAACTATAGTATTGAATTTATCTATCTATTCTTGCAGTTTTTGTCTCACGTATTTTGACACTGTTGTTAGATGCGTGCATATTAAGAATTGTTATGGCTTCTTGGAGAATTTACCCCTCCGTCATTACATAATGCCCTCCTTTATCCTTTATAATCTTCCTTGCTCTGACGTCTCCTTTGCCTAAAATTAATATAGCTACTCCCATTTTCTTTTAAATAGTATTAGCATGGTATATCACAACTATTTCAAGTCCTCTTCAAGTAACACTATACCACTTCATGGGTAGTACAAGTACCTTATAACAGAGAATTCCTGATTCTTCCCTCCCATTCCTTAAAACATTGTTGTAATTCATTTCACTTTTCCACAAGCTATAATTACAGAACACATTTTGCTATTATTTTTTGAACAAACAGTTAAGAGAACTGTTAGAGAAATTAAGAATAAGAAAAATAAAAAATTTTAACAATCACTTATTCCTTCTTTAATGCTCTTTCTTTCTTTATGATTTTCTGCCCTATATCATTTTTCTTTTCTCCAAAGAACTTCTTTTAACATGTCTTACAAAGCAGGGTTACTGGAGAGAATTGTCTAATAAAAATTAGACAATTTTTATTTGTCTAAGATAGTCTTTTCTTTGTAAGGACACTTCTGCTGGATACAGAGTTCTAGTTTGTTGTTACTGCTGTTTTTCTGTCAATACTTTAAATATTTCAATCCATTCTCTCCCTACTTGCATGGTTTCTAAAGATAATTTCTATGTAATTCTTGTTCTTGTTCCTTTTTGGGTAAGATGTTTCTTTCCCCTCTGCCTTCTTTCAAGATTTTCTTTTTGTTTTTGATTTTTTGCAGCTTGCATATGATATAATTAATTGTAGTTTTTGGTATTTATCTTGCTTGGTGTTTTCTGAGCTTCTTGGCTCTGTGGTTTTGTGTCTATTATTAATTTTAAAATATCAGTCAAACATTTCCTCCACTCTCTTCTCTTTTTCTTTTCTTTCTGGTATTCCCATTATGTATATGTTACAGTTTTTGCAATTGTCTCACACTTTTTGGATATTCTGTTCCTTTTTTTTCATTTTCTATATAATCTTTGCATTTGAGTTTTGGAAGTTTCTACTGACATGTCTTTAAGCTCACTGAGTCTTTCCTTGGGCACATATAGTCTACTGATGTGTCCATCAAAGGCATTCATTTCAGTTGTAGTGTTTTTAATTTCTAGCATTTCCTTTTGAATCTTTCTTAGTGCTTCGATCTCTTTGCTTACATTGTCCATCTTTCCTTGAATGTTACCTACTTTTTCCATTAGAACATGCAGCATATTAATTATAGTTATTTAAAATTCATTGTCTGATAATCCCAACATCTGTGTTATATCCAGGTCTGGTTCTGATGCTTTCTCTGTCTCTTCAAACTGTGTTTTTAGTCCTTTAATAAGCCTTATAATTTTTTGTTGAAAGCTGGACATGATACACTGAGGAAAAGGCACTGTTCTGGGGTCCTATAGATGCTTTTGCACCTGTAAACTGTGAGTCTCCATGTCTTCCTATCCATCACTTCAATTTTGAGGCCAGAAGTCTGCCCTGGGACTGCAGTTCCCTCATGGACCTAAGAAGAGTTGCTATTTTTAGTTTGTTCGGCTTTTTTCCCCGTTGTGAGGATAGAGGTGATGACTTCCAATCTCCCTACCTGCTGTACTGGAAATTGGAAGTGTCCCACTGTTAACAGATACTTTTACTATCTGTATTCATACCTAGAATATTCTCTGGAATCCACGTGTCATTTGCTGGGGCAGGATCTTCTCACAGGACGGCAACACTGTGGGATAATGTGCAGAAATGAAAGGTGTACAGGCAAGAATGAATTGTAGATGTGCTAACAGATTGTAAAGAAATAATTTGACCCTGGAAACAAGAGATTTCTTGGCCTGCTTCTTGTTTTGAGGAAGAAGGAGTGACATAACTGTTTATTATATAAACACCGAAAATAATTTTTTGAAAGTACAGCATTAAAAGTTGAACATTCCATGAGGAGAAAGGCTTGACTACTCCATTGTAAAAAATAGGGTAATTACTTCTTTAGGATTGGCACAGTATGTTGGTTAAATAAAGTATAAAACTATAGGTGTTACGGTAGAAAAGTCTTTTCAGTTATTTACAATTCAAATTTAAGTTCTTGACAAAGCAGTATGTACACACAGTGCCTCCTGCACGGCTCTGCCCGTCACCGTGTCCTGGGGTTGGCCAAGACTCCTGTGTGTGCCCTCTCAGGGCTGCTCTCTGCCTGTGACCACACACATCTGTGTGCCCACAATATACTTCCGCCCTCCCCCACATGCAAACAGCACTGTACTGACATACTATGCTACACCTTGCCTTTTCTTTTTTTACTTAAAAATACCTCTTGAAGGTAAAGAAGCGAGGCAACATGGCTGAAGAGCACATGGTGCGCGAAGCTGCAGCCCGTGTGGGCAGAATGGGGACCTTGTGATCACCGGGCTGCAGGTCCTGCAGGACACAGCCAGGCTCATGGGCTTTGAGCACCCCAGCAAGCTCGCAGACAGTGTGAGCATCATCCTCTGGCCAGTGACTACAAGGCACGAACTAAATCCCACCCAGACCCCACACCACACAGCCCAAAAGCAAGATCTTCATACATGTGGTACTTCTGGCCCTGAAATACTGACAGGGTAAGGATCACAGGCTAAGTAAGCATTGCTGCCTGGGTTGGGTGTGTAGCAGAGAAGGCAGAGGACAAAGGAGTGAGTCTGGGCACATGGCTGAGGAGGGGAAGGTGGACATCACGATTCTGGAAGAGGAGGTAACCCACAGAAGCTGGCCGCTCTGTGATGGGTTGCTTCCCACTTGATGACAGTATTGCTCAGTGCCTTATCAGGTTCCTAATTCTGCTGGGTGATGGTGGTGGTTACCTTTTTTTCCTTTTGTGGTGGGAAGGTTTAAGTTCAACTCTGTTAGCAACATTCCGGCATACGGTACAGCATTCTTAACTATGGTTACCATGCGGTACATCAGATCTCCGGAACTTCTTCATCTTACAATTGCAAGTTTGTACCCTGTGGCCAGCATCTCCCCATTTCCCCCACATCCCAGCCCTGGTAACCACTGGGCTGTTTCTGCTTCGGCGAGTTGGACCTTTTAGATTCCACATGTAAGTGAGATCATGCAGGGTTTACCTTTCTGGGCCTTGCCCATTTCACCAGGCTTTCTCTAGGTCCATCAGTGTTGGTGCCAATGGCAAGATCTTCTTCTTTTTAAAGGCTGAATAGTATTCCACTCCGTATATACCACGTTTTCTTTATTCATTCACTGATGGACACAGGTTGCTTCCATATTGTGGCTGTTGTAAATAGTGCTGCAGTGAGCATGGGGTGCAGACAGCTCCTAACATGCTCATTCCCTTGCCTCTGTGTAGATACCCACCAGTGGGATTGCTGGGCCAAATCTTAGTTCTGTTTTTAATTTTTTGAGGAAATATCATACTGTTTTCCATTTTTTGCTTGTCCTTATACTTCAGTAAACCTGGATAAAAGGAAGACCAGTAAATCACCCCAGCTAAGTAACTAGGGTAAAACTCATGTCCTTTTGGTCATTGCTGTGGTCCTGTGTGCCTGGAACTCTGTTTGGAGTAGCATGAACACTTAAGGGACATATATTCAATGAATGAGGGATCAACAAATGGGAGATGTGTCTTGAGGAACAAATAAGGAAGAGGTAATTATAATCATATATAAGACCACCCAAGTAGTTCAAAAACTCTACTATAATCTATATAAGTTCTGGAGATAGATGGAGCTGATGGTTGAGCAGCATTAAGAACATATTTAATGCCACTTAATTATACGCTTAAAATAGTTAAAATGGTAAATTTTGTATTATATATAGTTTGCCACTATAAAAATGTTCACAAATTAAAAAAAAATAAAACAGCACTTTTCAAATGTCAATGTGCACAGGAATCACTTGGGAATCTTATTATAATAAATTGCAGATTCTGTGTCAGGAGGCCTGAGATTGGTCCTGCTACTCTGCATGTCTGACAAGCTTCCAGTGATGCCCAAGCTGATGGTCAAGGATCACCCTGAGTAACAAGGCTCTAAGTCAGATCTAAATAAAGCTTGGCATTCATTTTCTTTTTGTTAAGTCAACCGATCTCTCCACCCCTGCCCCCCACATCTACTTACCTTAAAGATCTCCCCACATCAGTGCGTGAAGAATGTGCTGTTCCTGCTCACTGGCTGTGGTGTATCCATGGCACAGGTTTCCCGCGCTCATTCACCCGGCTCCCTGCTGGTGGCGTGGAGGTGGGTTCCCTGGGGCCTTGCAAACCCGGCTGCGCAGGCGCCTGGCTCTCGGCTGCGCTGTCTGTGTAAGGAAGACGTGAGTCCCCACGTAGGAGTGCACATGCGCACAGGCGTGCTGAAAACTGTGATTATTTTAATTAGTGATGGTGGCAAAGGTCACACTTTTTGGACAGGCTGGTTTTATTTCTGACTCAGATTGAGTTGGCTGTCATCTGAGACCCTGTCATTTTTGCATAAGCTATTATTTCACCACGTTATCTTTCCCATCTTATTCTTGTGCAATTGTTTTTCTGAAATCTAAGTGTGGGATTGATTTCCATAGCCTATGAAATTCCATCTTGTCAGCTTCAGACTCTTGTTCTCACCTGTGAAGATAATTTTGATTGTTGACTTTGCCGTCTAATATTTTCTCCGACCCTGCTGGGTTTGTGCTGTCTTTACATTTGATAAGCATGTTATCTCCAGCCATTGACTCATTCAGTGACTATTTATTGAGTGCCCTTCGATGCACCAGACACTTCAGTACAGTGGTGAATAAAACAGAAAGAAATCTCTGTTTTCCTGGAGCTTTCATTCAAATGTGGAAGACAGCCATTAACTAAAGATAAGTAAGTTACATGCATTATATATTTAGTAACTCAAGTGCCAAGAAGAAGAAGAAAGCAGGGAGAGGGATAGGAAGTGAGGGGAGGATTGTTTTACAATTTTACATAAGGTGCTAGAGAAAACCTCACTGGAAATGGTAACATTTGAGCAGAGATCTGAAGATGTTTCTATGCAATTCCTTCTATTCAATTCATTGGATGTTTCTATCCACTTCATGTGGTGAAAAAGCATTCTTTGATGTGTCAGTAGAGACCCCTATATAGGTTGACATTAATCCATTACTGGCATCTTTGGGTTACAACTGATTAATGCCCTGAATTTCTCTGTAACTTAATTATCCAGACTACATTTCTCTATTCTGTCTTAAAAGATGTTTTGAGATGTATTAAAACTGAATATTTAGCATCTGTGGCATTTCTCTGATGTAGTCTAGTAAAAGTCTCACATAGGGAAGTGAGTTTAACGTGAAAAGACTGTTTTTTCCCTTGTCAACCGGAGTAGCTTTCAGCACTGAGTGCCACAATTGATCAGGCCAGCGGCTGCGTGCAGGGGTGAAAGACGACCCTCGGGCCATTTTCCATCTTTAAGGAAGTCATCTCTAAAGCTCAGGTAAAAAGACTCAATCCTCTTGGCAATACTGTGGGAAACTAAACTTTGGCGAATGTAATTCTGGAAACAAACCACTCCTCTGGCTAAATCATTTCAGCACAAATCCGGGTTCTCATGGAACGCCCTCCTCTCTGTGGCCATCTTTCTCTTTGTAGGGACGAGCTGTGCTGACTGCGCTGACTCTCCAGGTGTCCTGCTGTTATCTTCACACTTACCTGCAGGCTGCAGTGTTGCCATGATTATCTCCGGCCTCTGCAGCCGCGGGGTTTCCAACTGAGCACACAGACTGGGTGGAGGTTTCAGGTAGACACTGAATTCACAGCAGACAGGGGAAGCAGGCCAGGCTAGCTGCGAGCTCCAACACAGAGCAAAGCCAAGCGCCTTCGCTAGGGCCCCACGGTCTTTGTGAGAAAGCCCTCCTCTGGCTTTCTGGCCTCAGTTTCCTCATCTGTAGACTCAGTGGACTAGACTTGGTTCGTTCTTCCTTTCTTTTTTCTTCCGTTCTTTCTTCTTTCTTTTCTTTTTGCTTTCTTTCTCTTTCTTTCAACAGGATCTTGCTCTGTCACCCAGGCTGGAGTACAGTGGCATCGTCATAGCTCACTGCAGCCTCAAACTCCTAGGCGCAAGTGATCAATCCTTCTTTCTCAGCCTCTGGAATAGCTGGTATAAGGGCCTGATTGCACCCCAAAGCTGCTGGCTCACTTGTGCGAGCCCGGATAACAGAAAATGGGCCCAGGAGAGGAGTAATCGGCTCCTGGAAACTGCTAGCTTGGGGCCCAAAGGTAGAGCTATTGGCTAAACGCATATTTCTGCTTCTGAGAATCGCTTGCTTGCAGCTGGATGCATAGGTATGGTGCCAGATAAGGGAGAAAGCCCTCTTTGCCGCCGGCGGGCTACCAGTCCACCAATCATTTTAAAGACTAACACGCACAATCAGCTTGTACAGCGTGGGTGTTCAAGAGGGAGGGGGGATAAAATGGGAGCCCCAGCTTTGGTCAGGGTCCTTGCCTGTAAGAGCGGCCACTGTGCTGGCACTCTAGGGCCTGGACCCTGGCTAGCCAGAAAATAAAGCTCCTCTTGAGTGATTGCATCCTTGGTGTCTTTGTTCGTCTGCCTGGCGGGGTGCAGGAAGCCGGTCCCTAACACTGGGACTGCAGGTTTGAGACACCATGCCAGGCTAGCCCTGAATATTTCTTTAAGCTAGTTCTCTACCCCTAAGACTCAGGTTCTACGTGCACATTTCTTTTAAAGTAATCAGAGCATCAGTGGTTTAGAACCTGATCCCATAACTATTTAGTCTGGTGAGACATAAAATGTGTGGGCATGAGAAAGGTGATTTTTGCCAATGAGGAAAAGCCTGGGACAGAGCTGGACCCAGGTCGACATGGCAGCGCTGCGGGAGGTGTCTGTCCTTTGACCAGCCTGGGACAGAGCTGGACCCAGGTCGACATGGCAGCCCTGCGGGAGGTGTCTGTCCTTTGACCAGCCGAGGCTGGCCTGGCGGGAGCTTCTGCAGCAGCAGCAGCAACAAGAAATACAACAGGACAGATAGTCCCCGGGAAGTCATGTTCTGCAACTAACTCTTTGGCCCTCCCCATGTCTCCACATCTCTGTCTTCCCTGCCTAATCCCCTTCACATCCTTCCAGGGCAGAATGTGCAAGAAATGTCTCCTTTCCCGAAAGCAAATAAATACAATGGTGCCACCTTGGTCAAATGGCCCTTTGTTCTGCGTCTTAATGACTAATTAGGATGCTATGAAAGGCTTATGCAACTCTGCCGGAATCAGGCCCTCCTGCCTGAGCCCAGCCAGCCCTGGCAGTGTGTGATCTTCAGGAGGCTGTGACTGCGACCAGGAGTTGCGCAAGAAATAACTACAGAATCCAGCCAAGGCTTGCTTGCTACAGGCTCTGGGCTTTTACCCCCAGTTGTTTTACATTCTTGTTAATGTTTAAACAGTTGAGTATAGCAGAGTAGTTTGTAAGCTTCCATAAGGGCGGAACGAGGAAGGGTAGGGCAGGAGAAAGGACAGAGGAGGAGGTCCCTTTGCTTCCAGAAGATTTTTGTCCTGCAAATTTTGGGCCTGTGGTAGGTCCAAACTTTCCTCCTTTACCATAGAAAAGAAGTTAAAAGCTATATAAAAGCCCTGTTAAGTATCTTCATTCAGGATGAATAAGACAACTTTGTGATGGTCCAGGCTTACCAACAGCTCATTTCTGACCCTAAATAATAACAGCTAACTCTAAGTAGTGTTTACCATGTGTCAGGCACTGGCCTAACAACTTTGCATATAATGACTTTAACCTTTACAAGGACCTGTGAGGTCATTACTATTATTGTCCCCACTTTATGGGTTAGGGAACTGAGGCAGGGAGATATTATATAATTTGCTCAAAGCTACAACAGACGGTAACTTGGTGGAGCTGAGAGTCAGACCTGGACAGGCTGGTTCAGAGTAGGTGCTCTTAATCACTGAACTGTGTGGCCCTTTTAACCCTAGAGTCAACCTTTGCACTCTGGAAATCAGCTCTAGACACAGAGCTACTACCGGATTGAGGATCCATTGTAGGGCCGCTATCCCCAGCACACGATGGGGACTCGACGCCTGAGCCTCAAGGCAGGGGAGGCCCGCAGCCTCTGCCTCGTGCTAGAGCAAGCTCCTTCTGGCTCGGGGTTTAGGAATGTGGTATCCAGGGTTTGGCTGCGGATGCCTGAGAATGGCCATTGTGGGAGTATTTACCCCTTGGAAGTTGGCAAATGCTACAAGTCAGAAGCCATATCCCAATCAGTGTCCCTGCTGGAGGGTCCCAGTCTTGACCAAAAGGGCCTGGTGTGGTGCAGAGGGCTTGCAGGGCAAGCCTGGGTGGGGCTGGGCTCTGTGAGATGTTTCTACTGCTGGCGTCTGCGCCAAGGCTCTCCGTGGAGCCATGGGAAGCCACTCGGCCTACTGCATGGCAGCCCACATGTCACAAGGGACCAACCTCCCTCTGTTCCCACCAACGGCAGAACCCCTTGTCCCTCTGGTCCCTGGGGGTCGTTCTGAGCAGGCATATTACACCCGTTCCAAGAGTTTCCTTCTGGCCTGAAGCGCTGGTCATAACAGCAGCTGGCTTGATAACTCACCCTGGATTTGCTGCTTTCTGTTCACTGGCTCACTTCCTTCCTCCCTGATTGGTATTTTTTGCACCTGCAAAATTAACTTGTACTCCAATTCTTTTCTGAGAGTTTGCTTCTGGGGGCACCCCAACTAAGAGGGGCTGAGCGGGCAGGCCCTGGGCTCTGCATGCCAAGGTAGGGAGTCCTCTGGCAGCCAAGGGTGCAGCTTGGCTTCATCTCCATGTTGGGGCCACAAAGCTTGGTTGCCTTAGCCCTCCTCCCCAGCCTGCCCCTGGGCCTCCTGCTCCCTTTGAAGGTTGATTCTGTGACTTTGCTGGCCCTGCCTGCCCACCTTGCCTCCTTTGCTTCCCCAGAGACAACTGCAAGGCTGACTGCCCGCCAGCAGGCGGGGGAGCCCTTTCTCCAGGGAACATACGGTAGCATCTAAAAGAGTCCCTCAAGGAAAGGAGAGACATGCATTCATTACCACCATTCTGACGTGGCCCAGAGGGTCGGGCTCTTGGCCTGAAAGTAGGCATCACCTGGACCTCCCTCCAGAAGTGCAAGGGGAACATTGCTGGAAGCGTAAGAGCCACAGATTCTTCTGGCAGGACGTTCCAGGGAAGCTGTTTGAACGGGCCTGTTCCCTGGGTCTTGCAGGGAGCAGAGATTGGAGCTGATATGTTTGAGTACAGCGATCTCATTTATCCTTTAGAATCCTTCTGACTTAGAGCTAAAGCCTAAGGGTGTGCTACTGGGCTACTTTGGCTACTGGGTGTGCTCGGCACTGACAACACATTTTCATTCTCCAAAACAGCAAAGAAGTGAGGGGAGGAATGAAGGAGCCAGGATCTCAGCACTGGCTGACCCAAGAGCCCAGAGCCCGGCTGGAGGGTGCACAGGGGCCACCTTCCCAACTTGCTGCAATCCCACCGCCTTTCCCAGTGCCACTCCCGTTCCTCTTTAGGCCTGAGTTCTAAAGACAGATTGCACATTTTATTAAGTCCTGCGTGTGCCTTCTAACTGCAGTAAAAAGCTGTAGGCAGGAGAAAAGGATCTGTCAAAGGAATTTGAAAGCACATTTATTCAAGTACAACTGGTCCCTGACTTGTGATGTTCCCCGTTACAATTTCTCTACTTGCTTTGGCTTTATGGAATGTGGCCCCTCGTCAGTTGTAGAATGTGGGCACATACTGTAGCATTATCTCATGTCCTGGGACAAAGGAAAAGCGTCCAGCAGAAGGCAAAGCTGCTTGTGACCAATGGGCTGCAGAAGTTAGCATTGTACTCACTGTATGAGTTTAATTCACTGCTGGCTAGCGGAAGTGTCATGGATTGTTTCATTAAGACCTAATACCTCTCTCTGCTAGGAAGGCACAGAAGGTAAAAGGTTTGGCCTGGCAGTAGGAAGACTTGTCTGTGTTTGTCTGTGGACACATGTGTTCAGTACATATACTGAGTTCACCAAGGCCAGAAGCCAGGCCACATGTACCTAGCAGTCAGCAGAGGTGTGAGGAAGGGACGTTGCGTTGCGTTTGTAATGGAACAAGGATTACCTATGTCTCCCTTTCCCATTTCTTTTTCCTTTTGGTAGAACTCATGTCCCATTTTTTAATTACGTAACTGCAAACAATGACTGGAAGGGTGATATTTCAGGCAGCACAGTGAGCTGGGGGGTGGGTTGGAGGTTGGTGAGGGAAACAGAAAAGTGTGTGGAGAGAGATTTTATCGGACAGAGAATGTGGGCCCCTTCATGAATCACTTTGTGCAAACACCCAGCCTCTGGGCCTGCATGTGGGCTAGGTCTTGAGTCTATTGAATCAACTGTGACTAAAAGATACGGTAGTTTTAATTTCCTGTGACTCATGAAAGAGCCCTGTTGGGCAAGACTTGTTTCTGGGCCCTGAACTTTGGCCCAAACACTTCAGCTTTGGTTGTGAACACAACTGGAAGAGGGGACTTGGGCCACCAGCCATCTCTTTTCAGTCACAAATCATTCTGGGGTCACCCTTTGGAAAACATGGGCTCAGATTCATCTCTGCTGGATTCAGGTCTGCTGATGTATCTTCCTGGTTTTGAACCCCTGAGTGAGTTCAACAGGTATTTCTGAAGCAGGTGCTGATTCCTGCACAGGAGTGGAGACGGTGCACACCAAAGCCCTGGCCTCTCTTGAATCCAGAGAGCGGCACCACCTGGGGTGAGGGGTTGCTTCAGCCAACATCTAGGATGAGCCACATCACTTTGCATGTGGCCATGATGAGGTCTTTTATTGCATTTGTAAATGTCCCCAGAGGCTATTACTCAAAAGGGTTCAGCTAATAAATAGGAGAACTAATAATTATCTTGTTTCAGATTGCTGACGATGTGTGACTGTGGCAGGGTCAGAAGTGCCCAGTTTACTCAGCATCTCCCGTCATTCTTACGATTGCAGTTACGGAATTGGGTGCAGGTAGGGGTCAGGCAGCAAAAGGAATTGCCTTTGCACGATCTTTTTCATATTGGAGCTACTTTGGAAAACCTGGTATGGGGGTGTGTGTGTGACAATTTGGGTGGGGCCACAGAGTCCTGCTGGTTCAATCTCAGGTCCCTCCTTGGGGACTTTTCCTTGCAGGGTGCTGAGCATTAATTCAGGTCTTAAAAGTTGGAAGCATCCTTTTGTGACCACATCCAGGCTCCAGGAAGCATGTGGAAGTGCTGTGTCCCCTTCCACCTAGGCTGCCTGTTCACCCTTTCTCAGGCAACACGCTAGTTGGAGGAGACAGTGTGTCTGCATGTGCTGGGTGGGGGGAGGTAGGCCACATGCTGGCACAGAGTCCCTTTAGGTGGTGGTCCTTGGCACTCAAGTGCAGTGGGCACCAGGGCTGTAGATGGCTTTGCCCAGGGCACAAAGGGGCAGCCAGACACTGTGTATGATTCAAGGGGTATTGTCCCCAGAAAACACTCCTTTAACTAGTTCCCGATAGCCACAATTCCACAGATAAATCTGTATTCCCTGTAACGTAAGCTGTTATTGGGAAAGATCCCTAGTTTGGGCAACACAATGTTAGCATTCATTCTCTCTAAGAATGAGTTTGTGAAGTTGGGTTTGACCAGCATAAACAGTCATGAACCACCTTTAAGATGTAGTGTTTCCATCACCCTTTAGCGCGCCCCCCCATCCCAGCCCCTGGCAACCACTGATCTGATTTCTGTCTCTTGTCTTTTTCAGCGTGTCATATACATGATGTTCTATGGAGATAAGCTTTCATTCAGCTCAGTGCTTTGGAGAGCCCTCCATGTGGCCGAGCATCCTTTGTGTTGGGGAGCAGTAGCCGTGGGGTTTGCCCCCCGAGAAGGGGAGAGCTGCCGCCTGCAGAGCTGCTGCTCCTGCTTCACGCTCCCCCCAGCATCTGCGCCCCATGTCCGCCCGCGGGGGCACCGGGAGTGCCAAGGAGGCCCAGTAGGAGGAAAGCAGGCAAGAATCTGCAAACCACCTTGGCTTCCTCAAATTGCACCTGGCTGACAGCGAGGGTGGTGAGGAGGTGGCCAACGGCAGAAACAGAATTGGACAAATGAGCAGAATTGGAAGTGTTTCCTCAGAACAGAGAAGAGCTGGGGCAGCTCAGGGGTGCTGCAGCAGGCCTAGTGGACCATTTTGTCGGGCACCAGGAACAAATCAATCCCACCTGTATCTGGCCCTCCAGTGCTGATGCCAGAGGTTCAGAGTTCTGGGGAAGAGAGGACCGGTTTAGGAGGGCCCCACCACACCATGCATGCCAAGGAGAGGGGCTCTGCCTGAGGAAATTGGAGTTCTGGGACCAGAATATGGCAGCTACAAATGTTGACTCTTCCAGAAAATTACCACCTCCTCCAAATAAGGGTGGGTCTATCTGTAAATTGTGTAGATTGTGTAATCTTTACTATTCATGCATTACCTGGGCCTGAGAACTTACCTGGAATATATGTTCTTAAATAATGTTATCTATTATTATTTGAGTTGTTATTTTCAGAGCTCCTCTCTAATTTCCAGATTCATCATTCTTCAATGTTTCCACATTTAGTATTTAGTACTAGTATTTTCATGTTATAATTGTACCCACACATATACAACACTTGTTTCTACACCTTGAGTTCCTTAGTGCTAGTTGCACTTTTAGGTTATATCAGCTCTGCTACTTTGAGAATTGCCTTTGGACTTTGTTCTTAAATAAACAAATGAAGACTGCTCTGGTCTTCTGAGCCCAGGGTCTGAGCACTGGTCTGGGAGCCACCATGGGACTGAGGAAAGCAGCCCTAAATGCCTTGTTTATGACAAAAATCTCTCGAAAGTAGCCCAACCTCTCTCACCTCTGTCTCCTGCCTGTAAAATAAGCATGTTAGTCTAGTTCAGAAATCTGATATTTTGTGAGAAACTTAAGTTGACTAGAGCACACAGGGAGAAATGTCATTGGAAATACATGTTATGATCCATTAGAATGACAAATTGTGCATGTCCACTGTACTCTAATGGCCTCCAATATATTTTCTTGTGTCTGTGAGTACTTCAATTGTATTGAAGAATGTCATAATGAAACTTGTCCCTGAAATACATACTTGATTCCAAATTGATTGAGTTTATGGAAAAGAAAAAAACTCATTAGCATGTCATCTCTACATTACATGAGAATTTTTATGGAGGCTAACTGAGAAGGGAGGCATGTGAGACATGTTCTAGTCCAAGCCTTGTCCTACTGAGGCTCAGGGGGATGACCCACTTCCCTAAGGTCACCAGCTGTGTGAGACATGGCTGGGATTTAGACTTGGGTCTCTTTCCTTACGTTTTTATTCTTGGTTCTTCCTTGAATGGGCCACTTCTGTGATTTTGGACATTAGCAAACTATAGCGGGCAGAGCCAGCCAAAGGCTGCAAAACCTTCCTACCTTTTCCTTAGTGCTTAGAAATTGGTGATCAGAAACAACAAATACATGTCAAGGATGTCAAATCCGTATATTATTCTGAGCTTCAAACAGATGTCATTTAAAAAAAACCCTCAAATGTGGCAAGTCTACAAAGTTAAAGTGTTCCTGAAAAGACTGGCAAAGAGAGTCCGGGAACGGTCAGGGCAGCATGGCGTTCCATTAATGTTTATGTTTGGCTGTCATTCTCTACAAATGAAGGTTGATCCAGTTCTCTCTTCCAGGCTGTGTATAATTTGGCAAATGACAGAAACAACATTTGCTTCTAATCACTCATCCATCTTAATAATGTTGAACAGATACAGAGCAGAAACCATTGCACAACCACCAGCATTTCATGACATAGGAGTCTCTGCCAGTTTGAAGAAGTCCCTGAATCCAGGGAGAGTTACATTTTTATGTTTTCGATCATGATCTTCTTGGAAGATACTTATTAGGGCCATTTGTTGACAACATTAAGAATTAACAAATTATGTTCTTAAAGCATAAAATGTTTAATGGTTTCATTAGAGAACTATAAACTCTGTTACTTAAGAGAGAAATATGCTGTTTGGAAGCAAGAAGGATTTACTGAAGGACTCTTCAGTTTCTAATCTCTAGAACTGAAGCAAATCTCAGCTATTGTGGTCAAAAGCATAAACAGTAAAAAAGAAGAGGAAAATCTTCATGTGTTGGATGCCAACCAAGCCCCTGACACCTAAGAAAGCTATCAGCTATGTGAATGCATTGAATTGACATTTTTAAAGTTAAAAAAGAAATGTGAATTATTGTAAGAAGTTCTACTTTGTCCCCAAGCCGGGAAAGAGGCCATTTTTGCTGTTCAGGGCCCGGTATGGGAAAATAGCAGTGCTTGTCACCAGCTGGGTCACTCTCAGTTCCTTGCAGACCCTTCTTTCTAAGCAGAATCCTGTTTGCTGCCCTCGATAGCAATATCTGCCACTGCAGCAGTGAGAGAAGGCGATGCCACATCCCGCTGTAGTGGGCTGCGCTGCTCACTCAGTATGTCGAAGTGAAGTGAAACGGTCTAAGATGCTCGAATCCAGGTCCCTCGGGAGAGTGTCCTCTAGCAAAGGGCAATTCTGGGTGGTGAGGGGAGACAAGTTCTTAGCAGTGGAAGAAGCAATTTCCAGTGTGGGTAATCTGCTGACCCTTGTAGTAAGAGTGAATTGAGACAATTATCTGAACAGTTCAACTAAATTCAGGCCAGAATATGTTTGGGTCTGAACTCTCCGGATAATTGTGTTGCAGTGGAAAGAATGCTGAACTGCAAGTAAGTTGGAACCTCTGGGTTCCAGACCCACATTTGGGTTTCTGGCTGGGTGCAGTGGCTTATGCCTATAATCAATCCTAGCACTTTGGGAGGCTGAGGTAGGAGGATCACTTGAGGCCAGGAGTTAGAGACCAGCCTGAGCAATAAAAAAAAAAAAAAATAGTGGGGCCTGGCAGTGAGTGCCCACAGCATAGTCCCAGCTACCCAGGAGGCTGAAGCAGGAGGATCACTTGAGCCCAGGAGTTTGAGGTTGCTGTGAGCTATGATGATGCCACTGGGCTCTAGTCTGGGTGACAGAGAGAGGCCTATCTCAAAAACAATTTTTTTTTCTAATTTAAGGTTTCTTACTTAGCTTGAAAGTATGTGAGTCTATCCAAGAGACTAAAGAATTTAGCTTTGTATTTTGTGTGTGAACACATGTTCCCTGAGGCAGAAAAATGTCAAGTTTGTAAAACTGTGCAACAGTGGAAGCAGAGTGGGCACAGGTGATTCTCCGTAGGATGAATCGCTTCCAGATCAGCCAGGGCAACCGTAGGGGTGTCCCTAGGAGAACCCACCTTGATCTGCTGGGGGTGGGGAGTTTCTGCCTTTTCTTTTTGGAGGGGAATTCATATGGGATCAAGAATCTGAGGCACAATTCTAGAAGAAGAGGCCTTCGTTAGGCTGCTTATGCTTAAGCTGAGGGGCTTGGAGTCAAACATCCCAGTGCCGGCGGAAGCTCTTCCCGGCTCTGGCTGACCCGCTGACCGCAGAGCCCGGGAGAGCCGCGGCTTCCCTTGGCTGGTAACCAGCACGTTCACCAGGAGCCCCAGCTTCTTGTCAACGAGAACAGTGCTCTGCTGCAGAAAGCGAGCTTTAGGCTGAGGAGACTGATCACAACGTGTGCGCTGCTGCCCAGAGATGTTTTCAGTCCCCAAAGGCAGCGCTGTGGTCCCTGGCTGCTGAGAGGGCCGGCAGAGCAGACCAGGCAGGTCTCCTCACCGGAAACAGAGGCTGGGCTGGGAAGGGTGTCATGGCTGGGAAATTTTCTCCACCCATTTGTCCTCCCGGGCCTGGTAGGTTTTTCTAGGGGGTGGAAGGGAACCGTGGCCGCAAGGCGCCCACAGGGCGAGCTGGCTGCGACTGTGGGGGTCCTGGAGTGGGGTTCTCTGAAAACTGAACCACCGAGCACCCACCCACAGCTCCTGCTCCAGGCAGGACTGACAGGTGTCAAAGGGCGTTTCCCAAAACCAAACAGACCTCTCACCCTCACCCCGCAGTCCTGCATCCCCGCGGTGGCCCAGGGTCAGCTCCGTTGCCCCCTTCCTGGTGTTTGCACAGCTGGGCCATGGCCAGGCTGGGAAGGGCACTGTGATCTGGGAAGGGGCGGGCTGGAGGAGGGGGCTGGAGGAGGGGGCTGGAGGAGGGGGCTGGAGGGGCAGGCTGGAGGAGGGGGCTGGAGGGGCGGGCTGGAGGAGGGGGCTGGAGGAAGGAGCTGGAGGAAGAAGCTGGAGGAGGGTGCTGGAGGGGCGGGCTGGAGGAGGGTGCTGGAGGGGCGGGCTGGAGGAGGGGGCTGGAGGGGCGGGCTGGAGGGGCGGGCTGGAGGAGGGGGCTGGAGGGGCGGGCTGGAGGGGCGGGCTGGAGGAGGGGGCTGGAGGAGGGGGCTGGAGGGGCGGGCTGGAGGAGGGGGCTGGAGGAGGGGGCTGGAGGAGGGTGCTGGAGGGGCGGGCTGGAGGAGGGGGCTGGAGGAGGGGCTGGAGGGGCGGGCTGGAGGAGGGGCGGGCAGGGGCTGGGGGAGGGACGCGCTCTGCCCTTGGCCGAGGGGCCACGTGGGCGCGTCGGGGCCTGCTGGCCCAGACGCTCAGAGCCCCGAGCATTCCTCTGGCGCCAGGGAGGAGTCCGGTTTTCTGAACGGATACTGGAAGGGACTGTGTTTGGCGGCCTAGGGAGGTCGCACGGCTGAGACTCCTGCCTAAGGCCTGGCTCCTGCGAGCCAGACCGAGCCTCAGCTCCCATCCGCCGCGACGCGCAGTTCCCGCGGAATCCTAGCGTCACCTGAGCATTATAAAAGCGCCTGTGCACCTTTTCGCGTTCACCGAGGGGACACGAGCCTGAGCTGTCGCCGTCCTCTGAGCGGCCTCGGGCCCAGCACCTCGGAACTGGAACTCCCGCCGAGGCGCGAGGAGGGGCGGGGAGGGGCAACAGCGAGCGACCGTCCTTGGGGGCGGCCGGGCCTGGGCTAGTCCTTCAGCCCTAACAGGGGCGCGAGGCTCCGGGCTCTGCATTTTCTAGAAACCCTTACAGTCCTGGGGAGACAGAGCAGGGCACCAGAAGCCAGGGAAGGGCCCGGAGTCTGCCAGGCTCCACGGTTTAGGATGGAAGATTTCTATTTTGAGGGGAGAGAAAAACACCTGTGATTTATAAAACACCACCTTTCTCTTTTCCTCTTTTACGTAGCGGTTTCTGTGTTCTTCTATCTGAATAAATTAGAAGCAGGACTGTCTTCACATATCTATGTATAAATGAAAATAGTGGCTTCTTCGCCTTTGGAGGCCAGGCACATGGCTGGGAAGAAAAGGCGCGCTGCGGCCCGCGCCAGCCCTCGGTCTGAGCGCGTCCCGGGAAAGCGGTCAGTCCGACCGTTTCAGCCCAGCCAGCCTGCCGTCCCTCCCTCCAGCCGCTGGCGTGTCTGTTTTGAGACCTAATTATTGGCCCTGTGGGTGCAAATGTCCACCTTTTGTCATAATTCAACCCTATTATTACTATTCTTTACGACTACTAAGTAGATATAAGCCAAATCAGTCGAGACTTGTTATTTGTTTACTAGACTTAGGGCGATCTTCTCTGCCCCATTCCTGCCAAAATGCAGCACTCTGAAATAAGCTCCACGCTCTTTCCCCACCTCATTATGTGTAGAACTCAAATCATCCTCCTGTCTTGGATCTGTGGGGTTTACCCAAGAATGGCAGAGACGACACTGAGGCCTGAGTTTCCAGTCTCTGAATTGCTCGCAGTTGGCATTACTCTCTGGAATTTTGCAATCCATGCTTTGTTGGAGCCCACTGCTTTGAACTTACTGAGAAACAGGCGTCTACACTATTTTCTGTGGTTACACTGATGGAAGCTTCCCTTACATTTTCAGTGTGGGAAATCGCTTCCTCTTCCTCTACAAGAGGCATTTTCTCTTCAGACCTCCAGTGAAACAGGCAGGGCGTCTCCACCTTCACAAATGAGCAAGGTGAAAAAAAAGTGCTACAGATTGGTTCACACCCAACTGAATTTTTGCATTCCTACAACAGTGGGTGGTTTTGTTTTGACAAAAACATTGACATTCAAGTTGCTCTTAAAACTGCTCTGAAGTCTTCTTTGTTGTGTTGAGATAGTCTTTCCACAAGATCAACTTTCTAGCTTTTTGAGCCCCAAATCTGAACCAATTTACCTGAAAACGTCTACTTGCCCACAGGCTTGTCGAGAGCTTAGCTTGCCTGCCAAAGGGTGCTTGAGGGACAGGGGGACACTCACCTTATCATTTTTTCCTGGCAATTCATAGGTGAATAATTACAGAGGTAACTGGTTTCCAGTTTAAGAAATCCCACTAATGGAAGTCGTATTCTGGAAATTTGTACAGCAATGTATCTGGTAAGGAAACCTGCAGGCCCATTCTACTTTTATTAAATTATTCAGGAAAATATTTTGATCCCCAAAGGAAGTTTCTTGAGACCCAAACCTGAACTCATATTTTGGGGTGAGGTAAAAACTCTCCACCTCCAATCTATCACCACAAAGTGTTTAAATCAGTTGTAACTTTTATTAAAAAATAAGCACTATGCTTGAGTTTCATAAAATTCATACATGAATATGTACACAGACACAAATAAAATAATATTAAAAATAAAAATCACACTTGCTTTCCAGTGGCAGTGGTCCTGGCACCCCCGACACATAATGCTAACGTTTCCTTTAAAGAGATTACTTGGTCCAAGGAGACCACAGTTGGAGAACCACTAATAAAGCTGTAGCCCGTTGCCTGCAACATTTTCAACTCAGGTCTCAAAAAACATATAAATAATTTAATTACAAAACCCAACCACATCTTTTTCCCGTTTGGCACAGTGAAGCAATGGTCGATAGCAGAGAAATGACCCAAGATGCTCTGACACCTTTCTCACACTCAGTCATACTTGTAAATGCCACGTACGTACACGGAGGGGCCTGGTAAAGCCCAAACAGTAGTCGTATCATTTATCTTATGGAATGGTTCCCTGATGTACTTTTTGGGGAGGAGGGGGATAAATCAATGAAAGGTGCGACAAAAATAGTAGGAATAAAGGGATCTTGGGCGATAAGGAGAGAGAAAAATCTTTATGAAGGGAGGGAGGAACAGGCTTGGCCAAGAAACTAAAACAATTAAGAACTGCTTTGGTCCTCTGTAAAGCTATAAGTTGAAGGAAAACATTCTGGACTAAGTTAAAACATTTCTGTCAAAATGCTTTAGCTTTAAGGCACGTTTGATGGAGATTTTTCTAAAAGTCCCTTTTCCTCTGTATCGAAAGTGCAAAGCCCGGCCTGCCTCCCCGCTCCCAGACGGCGCGCCCCCGACTCCGGCCGGCGGGGCTCAGGCCAGGAGCGTCTCCGCGGGGTAGGGCAGGTGCGGGCCGGGGCCGCGGGCCGAGGCCGCCTGCAGGGCCGCGGGCAGCCGCAGGGGGCAGTACAGGTGCGCGCCCCCGCCGGGCGCCGGGCCTCGGAAAGGCTTGGCGGGGGCCGGGGCCGCGAGGGGCGCGAGCAGGAGGCGCGGCGCGGGCGGTGGCGCGGCGGACGGTGCCTCGGCCCCGCGCGCGCCCAGCAGCGGAGGCTCGCCCGCGCCGCACGCGCAGAGCGGCAGCAGGGCCCCGCCGGGCGCCGCCGGCAGGAGCGCAGGGTACGCGGGCAGCGGCGGGCAGGGCTCGGCGCCCCACCGCAGCTGCGCCCCGGGGGCCGCGTCCCGGTCGTGGCGGCTGCGGAAGGGCTGGCTGAGGATGCTGTCGATGGCGAAGGAGCTGGAGAACTTGCCCGCGGGGCTGGCGCGCTCCTCCTGGCCGGCGGGCGAGCGCGCGCGCGGCGAGGCCCGGCCGGCGGGCGCAGGCGGCAGGGGCGCGGCGGCGGGCTGGGCCGAGGCTGCTTCGGGCCGCAGCCCGGGCGCGGGGGCCGTCGCCCGGTGGCTCAGGCGCTTGCGGCGGCGGCGGAAGACCCCGTCGGCGAAGGTGTATTCGCTGTTGGGGTTGAGCATCCAGTAGTTGTCCTTGCCCCAGGGCCGCGAGGGGTCGCGCAGCACCTTGACGAAGCAGTCGTTGAGCGAGAGGTTGTGGCGCACCGAGTTGCGCCAGCCCGTGTAGCTGCCGCGGAAAAAGGGGAACTTGCCCATGAGGTACTCGTTGATCTCGGCCAGCGTCAACCGCCCGCCGGCGGAGTCGCGGATGGCCATGGCGATGAGCGCGATGTACGAGTACGGGGGCTTGGGCCGCCGCGTGTACGGCTTGCTGCGCGCGCCCTCGCCGCCCCCAGCGCGGGGCCCGGCCGCCGCGCCCGCCTCCGCCGCCGCAGCGGGGCCCTCCTCCCCTGCGCCCGGCCCGCCGCCCGCGCTCTGCTCGCTACAGGCCGCCGGATCCTCGGCGCCGCCGCCCGCTGCCGGGCTGTTGGCCGCGCAGTCCCCGTCGGAGCCCAGGGAGTCGTCCCCGGCCGACAGCGGAGACGGCACGTCGCTGCCGCCCGCGCCCTCCAGGTCGCTGCCCGGCTTGTTCCCGTGGGCCGCGCGCGGGGCGAACACCTCCAACTTCATGCCCGCGCGCCCAGTCCCCGCCCGGCGCCGTACCCTTCTCGTTCGCGCGGTCTCGGCAGGCGCCGGGGACTGGGCTGGCGATCCCAGGGCCGGGGCGCCTTGACTTTCTCTCTCGGGAGCTTTCCCTGGTCTTGCGAGACAGTCGCTTTTCCGTAGAAGAGTCGTCTTCCGCTAGAAGTTCTCTTTGGAGGGCCTGTGCGTGTTGGGTGGACGGAGAGGAGCGGAGAGGGAAGAGTGGGGCGGGTGCCACCTGCAGTTCGGGTATCAGAGACTTTTCGGTGACTTGAGGGTGGCTGCGGTTCCACCTTCTGGTGCCCGAGCGCGCCGGGCTTAGGATTTCCTGCGGGAGGGAAGAAGCGTTCGCATCTGCTATTCGTTAAAAGAGCCCAGGAGGGGTTCTTCGCTGGCAGTCCCAGGTCCCGTGCGGGCGTCCTCGGGCACGGCAACAGTGCTGGATGCTGTGCGTGCCTTGGCTGGGGAAAGGTCCAGCGCCTTTAACCCTGAGCACCCTCGGAGCCCAGTCCTCGTGGCCGCTGCGCCCGCAGCCGCCTTCCCGCCCCCAGCCTCCGGGGCAGCATTTCCGCGCTGGCCAGCCGCGGCTGCGTGTCGCCTCCACCTTCGGCCCGGCCCAATATAACCCTGCGGCAGCACCGTGGGGGCGGAGCCTGGGCGGCGACGGCAAGCGGTTGGCTGAACGAGGTGGCCGAGGTGGCCGCGGCTCCCACGCGGGCGCGCACCAGGCCGAGGCCAGGCTGCGGCGCGGCGGCGAAGTCGCTCCGCGCAGGTGTTTGTTTTGGGTCTGCCATCCCCGCCCTCCTCCTCCCGCCAATGGCGAGCGCGCGCGCCTGGACTGTCCGCGTCTCTGCGAGTGTCCGTGTGCGCGCGCGGGGCGGCCCCGCCCGCCCGCTCCTCCGCTCAGGTGAGAGCGCCCCGCCCCTGGTCACCCGGGGTCCCCGCGCCCTGGCGTTGGGGAGGCGATTTGGGCGAGTGCGCCTGGCACAGGAAAACTCCATGGTGCCCCTAGGGGGCCACCTGAAAGGCCTGGGCCCGAGCGGCGCGGGCCTCCCTCGCCTCTCCAGCAGTGAGACGGTGCTTCCTAGGAGCCCACACCTCCCTGGTCTCTGCCAGGTGCTGAACAGCGGGACCCGCGCCGGACGTACTTGGCAGTGACCTCTTTAGGGAGCCGGGAGCTGTGCCCCTTCGTATTTTCATTTCAAATACTTATCTTTGTTTTCTAAAATACTGAGATTGAAATTGTGCACGCCTTTTTGGATGACCTTGACTCTTGCTCACTTAATGGGCTCTGACTTTTACTTTTCTTTTGTCTTACTTTACCTGCCTGGTGGCCCCCGGAGCAGGGCAGCAGCGTCCCCCTCTTCCCGTGGGGCGGCTGTGTCTGGCGCGGGTGCCAGGCTTTGCCTACGCTTGTGCCCTGGCGGAAGCCTCACTCGCGGCGGAGCTCAGCCGCGCTGTTCCCGGGCCGGACTGTCAACAGGAACAACTGGGAGGGCGTGTTCCGGGGACGGGACGGGGCGAGAGCAAGACGTGTTTATTATGGCCATTTCTTTCCAAAACTCCTTTAGAACTTTTGCTGTGGCTTCAGTGACACCGGTGTTGGAAGGTATCGAAAGGGGAGACCATTCTCCATCGTTCAGAGCCTGATCCCAACGGGGTGTCCACAGTCCAAGGAAAGGGCGCCCCGCCCCCAGGGAAGGGTGCACTTCTAACCCGGTGCCTTACCCCGAAGTTTCCTCCTTTTTCCTGCCTTTGTTGCAAACAGCGACGGAGCCCGAGTAGGTGGGAGCTCACCTTTGGTGTTTATTTTATTACTTTCCACCATTTGTTTAGAAAACATACACAGTCCTCTCTTATCTTTATTCTAGGAGTTTTGAAGGCATTCACAATGGGGCGGGCGGAATGACAGAGCCATCCGTGGCTGTGCTGTTTCTGTGTTTGGGGCAATGATCGGGTTTGGAGACTAGACTGACATTTATGAGGTCTGCGCTTGGGGGACAGGGTGAGGAATGGCTTCTGGGGTCCCCCGACCTGGGGAGGAAAGTGAGCTCGGACAAGGAAGAAATCAGCGAGGTGAAGAAGCATCGATTTGGCCAGGGATAAAAGGCATTCATAGTGTGTCATCCTCCTTGAATGCCACGGGTGGGCAGGACAGGAGGGTGCATGCCTATTTTATGAGGGAGACAAGTCCAAGGAAGGTTGAGGTGGGGTCCCATGGTCACTACAGAGTCTAGGGGAGGCCACTGTGAGATTCCAGGGCCAAGGTGTTCTGTGGCCAAGGAGTGTCGGTTGCTACCAAGGAAGGTATCACCCCGCCTCCATGTCCCACTTTTCCCTTTTCTTACCTAGCTCTTTTCCCCTCCCCAGCTGCAGCAGAGCTCTCCTTACCTGGATCTCAGGTGGGACAAGGTTCTGCTCCACTTGTCACTCCCATCAGGTAGGCTGCTTTCTGCAGGTTTGGAGCCTGAAAAGTTTGGGGCCAAGGGACTGGGAGCATTCTCAGCAGGAAAATCAGTTCTATTTTCAGAATGACTTAGGGCGTTGTCAGGTGAGGAGATGTTTGCAGCCATCTAAGTGGACTTTGGGGAAGGCAGGTCCCTGAGTAAGAATGGTGGGAGGGGGGCCACCTGAAAAGGCACCCCCCCACTAAAATGTAAGCTCCACGAGTGCAGTTTTGATTTTTTTCCCTTCATGGCTGTATTCCCCCATCCTTGCCACATGAATGTGCCATTTGCTGAGGATAAAATCATTGTCTTCAGTTACAATCAGAAATAAAACTGTTCTTTCCTTTTTTCAGTTGATGTTGGTATTATCATTTTTAGCTGTTGTTTTAGAGCTCAGAAATCATTCACCTTTTGCAGCTATAAGAGAAACCAGGAAAGGATGGAGAAAGGCATCCATTCCCTGCATGTCTATCCACAATACCCTCAAGGCTGTGTACAGTTTAAGAGCCCAGACACTGCAAAAAAAGTCACTTGGATTATTGTTTTCCTTCATAACATTTCCCAGAAATGCTTGGAGATTTCTGCTCCCTAGTTCTCCGTCCGTGGGTAGTATGCTATCGATTGGTTAATCAGAGATGCCTGTAGGTGGAGCTGACCAAATAACTGCAGGTAACAAAGACCTGTTAGCTCATTTTCCCCCTTGCCCTTTAATTTCCACAGAGATAAGTGAGTAAACTATGGCAAAGGATCAGTTCACACTTCCATGATCTGGTGGCCTCTATGAAATGGTTTTAGACTAAGGAAGATAATGCATATTTCTCCAGGCACCAAGAACTATCTTAATTAATTATGGAAACTATCTGCAAATTTAAAGCTTTCATAATTTGATAGTGCTTCACTGACCTAGTTCCCAAACACTAATCTGGGAAGGAAATGGTTTCATTTCTAAAATACCTAAGGTGATTTAGTAGACTGGAAGAATAGTAGTAGTCTCCCGGTAGAAATATTGATGTCTTGCTCCATGCATTAGAAGAGCAGCCAGCTTCCCAGCACAAAGGGACTACAGAACTACCTTGATAGCAGCACACACCTGGCCACCTGGACAAAGCTGTGAGTTTTTTCCTGTGTTAACCTCTGCCAGTAGCCATGCTGTTGACCTCTGGATTTAAAGAGAAGGTAAACTTAAAATTGCCTTCCCTAGGTCTCTGGATAAGTCTATAGTTTAGAGCTGTTAAGAATTGAAGAGCCTCATGCATGGAGCACTGGCTAATGTTGAGAGCCCCAGGGCAAAATGGATGCCTTTGAATGCACATAGAGTCTTTCTTGGGGTAGGAGAGGGCCCTGACTTGGGGGCTGGAAGTCAGGTGAAAACAGTACTTTGTCCTCTGTTCTAACCCACATCTTCATAGTTTGACTGATTCTACATGCTGAACACTTTGGAAGATTCCTGCAGAGGTGGAAGGTGGGCATGGGAATAGTTAGACAAAACCTAGGCATTTTTACATATCTATATTTCCATATCTTTCCCAAAATATTTTAATAGGGTTACGCTTATTTGCTTGCACATTTGCCACATTTCTTTGAACAGTTGTCTTCTGGGCCTCTGGCTCATGGGCATGATTTAATCAAAGCATCCCAGGATCTGCCTGGGCATATGGACCAGGTGCGAACCCAAGGCTGTGCTTCCAGTTCCCTTTTAAGAGCCCAGGGATCACAACCAGCTAGAAACCCTTTCAAGAACCCTCCAGGCACCCCTTGAATTAAGGAGTTGTTGGGGTAAATGAATGCTATCTCTAGGCGGTGGGTCCTGGGGAGAGGGAGTGGGAGGGAGCAGGCCTAATAATGGTGGAGAAGAGAGAAAGTAGTGAAAGGCAAATGGGGAAGGGTAAAAGGAGGAGAGAAGATGTGACGATACAACCTCGTTCATCCACTGTACAACGTGTGGTCATTGAGAAAGCTGCCTGATTCAGTGACTCACAGACACAATCCTGCACCCTCTAGCCCTGCGAGTGGGAAGGTCATCAGAGGATGAAAGCCCCAGGCTGGATTTGTCACAGTAAGATGACAGCTTTGATACTGGGTTTGTGGAGTCCATGCCTCAGAGTTGACCAGATCTGAGGGACCTTCGTGGTCCAGTTTAGTCCAGTTTCACTATTATCTGAAGTTCTTCAAATTTTGAGTTTTACAAGTAGAACAAGAAAGATTTAACTTCCCTTTGCAATGAATTACCCAATCTTTTCTTTTTTACTTTGGAGCTGTCACCTTCCACAGTAAATTAAAATCAGACCCTTCCTGATGTTTGTCAAGGGAAGGAAGTCTCTTCTTTCTGTGTGGAGAACTGACTCTCACACTTGAGGAGAGCGCCATTCTCACGCTGCCATACAAACCCAGGCGAAAGAGGGGCAGGTGGCAGAGGAGATCTAGTTGTATCCTTGAATATACAAATATCAAGATGTATCAGCAAGCAAAACAAAATAGAGTCCTTGCAGGGCTTCTGGTCAGCCCTTCTCATGGAACTAGGAAAGGGTCTTGTGTCATGTGTCTTGGCCAGCAGTCCCCAGCAGCTGGGCCACAGTCTAGGTCTGTGCATATGGGGCAGGCATGGGGGTAAACACCAGCATTTAACTCTAGAGAGGGCATTGCCACTCTTTGGGTAGGTGTGGGCTTTGGAGACAGATAGCCTTGGGTTTGTATTTCTGCTCTGTCAGGCAAGTTACTGAACCTCACTTTATCTTTTTAATCTAGAAAAATAACAGTTGTAAGAATTTTAAAAACTGAATTACTAGATTCTAGGCCTTTATTGAATGTTCTTTGGGTCTCCCATTCCCTTTCATACTTGGGAGGTCATCTTGGATGGATACATTGTCTTTGTTAGCCCAGATAGGTAAATTTGCTGGCACTAATCAACCAAGTAAAGTTTCCAGGTGAAAACTGGAAAAGTGAAAAAAATGTTCCTGGGTGAATGGGAAATTTCTTGGGGCTGTTTAATCCTAGTGTATGGCTAATACCTAGCCATGTTGCAGAAAGAAAGAGAAAAGTCGGAAGCCTTTGTTCAATTTTGAACAAGCCCCTTATTCAAAATTGAGGCAGGAGTTGACTGCATAGTCGAGTTATACAGAGGAGGTAAAACCTATGCTAGCAAATCATACAGGAAAGATTGTGCTAGAACTATGAAGTGAATTATCTATCTATCCATCTGTGTGGCATTTATTATGAAAAATTTTGAGCATGTACAAAAGTAAAGAGAATAGTACAATAAATAGTGTATTCACTATTCATTGAGAATAGTGTTCACTTTTTCTGGATTGGCTATTGTTTCTAGGACTTTACAGTGGTAGGAAGAAAAAAGTTCCTTAAAGAATATACATGATGTTTCCTATTCAATTACAGGATTAAAAGGTTTTATTTAACATTTTTGATTTTGTATATGTGTCTCTTTTTCCTTATGCTATCATATCAGTGAAATTACTGATTTGCTTTGTCATTCCTGTGTATATGTATACTCAATCTATTTTTATTTCAAGATCTCAATTACAGTTTTATTACTAACAATATAACAGTTTGAGTCTTATTTGCTGGGTTTTTTGTTTGTTTGTTTGTTTGTTTTATTTTTTGGCCCTTAGGTCATATATCCCACTATCTTCACATATTACCAATTTTTAAAATAATTTAAGATAATTGTCCTCTAGTGATTAAGCCATCAATTTGATAAGTCAATGTTTTAGTCCATTTTCTGCTGCTATAACAGAATACATGAGACTGAGTAATTTATAAAGATAAGAAATTTATTTTGCACAGTTCTGGAGGATGAGAGGTCCAAGATCATGGTGCTGGCATCTGGTGACAGTTATCCCAAAGTAGAGGGGAGGAAGGTGGAAGCCAGCGCACCTGTGAGGGGGGTGGGTGATAGGGAGAGAGAAGGAAGGAGAGGAAGGGGGGCAAACTTATCCGGAACCTACTCATAATAATGGCATTAATCCACTCATGAGGAAGGAGCTCTCATGGCCTACTTACTTCTTAAAGGCCTCACCTCTTAACAATATCACAATGGCAATTATGTTTCTAAAATATGCACTTTGGGAGCACATTGAAACTATAGAATCAGTTAGCATCATTTGGTTTTTCTTTCCCTCATTTATTTTGAGTTTGTTTCATAATTATATAATATTGACTTGGCTTTCAAGTCAAAGTTATAGAATGAGACATGTTCAGGGAAACTTAGTTCTCATCCTTGTTTTTTCTGTCTTGCTCCCTTCTCTACCCTTTAGGTAACCATTTGATAAAAGTTTTAAAATTACCCTTCATATTAATTTGCTAGGGCTGCTATACAAAATGCCACAGATTAGGTGGATTGAACAAGAGAAATTTATTTTCTCACAGTTCTGGAGTCTAGAAATTCAAGGTCAAGGTGTTGGCAGGGCTGGGTTCATCTGAGGCCTCCCTCCTTGGCTTGCAGAAGGGCCTTCTCACAATGTCTTCACATGGTCTTCCCTCTGTGCGTGTGCATCTTTTGGTATGTTCAAATTTCTTTTTCTTTTAAGGACACCAGTCAGATTGGGTTAAGGCTGACCCTAATGGCCTCATTTTAATTTCATCACCTCTTTAAAGAACTTACCCCCAATACAGTCTTATTCTGAGATACTGGGAGTTAGGACTTCAACATATAAATTTTGGGAGGGACATAATTCAGTCCATAATGCACTTATCTTAAAAATAACTAAACCAACACACACACACACACACACACACACACACACACACACACACACAGATATTCATATTTCCCTTCATGTAGATAGTGTTAAAATATTATATACAATTAGTTCTCTCTGCTTTATCTTCTTAACTTTATAATATATCCTAGAGATCACTCCACAGCACTTTATAGATATATTTCTACCAGGAAGATAATATTTTAACTGTTAGTTGAGCTCAGAATTCTAACATTAATGGAAATATGTTGATTTTTCATTCAGCTTTATGACTTCAAAGATGGTAGGAGAGATATATGAGTCATAAAAATGGACAAACGCATATGGCTGGGATGGTCTGGAAGTCCGCCTGTGTACTGTCCTCTGACTCCATGACCTTCTTGTTACATGGCCTGTTTTCCACATAAGATGAAGACTAGGACACGCATAAAAACAGCAGGACCCAGAGACATGGAATGCATACATGAGACAGAAAATTATTCTGACAAGATCGGAAGCTGTAGATGCTATCGGGACATCAGTATCAGAACATGAAGACCTTGGCCAGTGCAAATGGAAGCTGTGTACATGTTGCCTGGTACATAGAAGCTCCTTATAAAATGATATGCCCAGTTGTTCATTAGAACATGCTGTGGTTTTAGATGATCAGATCATACATCTTAATTGCCCAGAACGATCCACGTGTCTGCTGCTTGTCTCTGTGCGATTATTAAGAGGGTCCCCTTCCCTCTTTAAAAGGGCTTTGATTTTGGACAATAAATTCTATGGGCACCCTCGTTTTATAAGTGCAACAAATAAACTTATGATTTCTGTTTTAAAAATATTAGGGCCTGGCTTTCTAAGTGTGGCTTGGAATCTGAGTTCTACATTATTCTCAATCAGTCCTTTGCAGATTCTGATGCTAAGACAAAGTCTATTTGTTCTGCTGATTTCTTTATCCCTTTCCTAAGTAATCCCATGAGCCTTGAACTTTGACTGGTGATGGTCTTTCTGAACTTAGACTGGTACTTTCAAGAAGTTGTTAGATGCTTTCTAATTAACTCAACCTCCCAAGATGGAGGTTGTGCTAGTGCCCAAAGTAGACTGCACACCATGCTGTTGGTATCCTGCCCACCTGGACAGGATTGGCAGAGTTATATAAAGCTGCATCATGACATGTGCAGAATTTTAACACTGAGTATAATGTTCAAAAACCATGCCGGTAATGCAGACTGAATTAATCAGCATTATATTTACTTACAAAAAATAAAAAGAATCTGTCTTACATAATGCTGGATAAAGATTTGCTGTAATTCTGCCTTTTGAGCTTAGTGGAATTCTTGTAACTTCTTTACCAAATTCTTTCCAAGCTACAGGAATGCAGATATCTATCTGTGAGTACCATTATTTTCATATAGATAGAATTGTACTTCAAGCTTATATTTTTACTTTTCAAAGTTCTTTATACATCAGCTGTTTTTGCACATTGCCTTCACCATTTACTTAAAGTTTATAGGGCCAACTTTGTTCTCAAGCCCAGACTATAATCAAGCTATTCTCTGTTGGACAAATATGCCCTCTTAAGGAATGATTGTAACCAATATATAGTTTTCCCATTTTTAATTCCCCATCAGGGAGTTTGGATAATTTCTCTTCCTCTCCTATTGTCATTTAAGCTCTATATTTTAGAGCTAGAAAATCATCCTGATCATGGTTAATAGATATCAGACGAGGACTGGTGGTATTATAAGAAAAGAGAAGAATGTACAAGTTATGATGTGCTATTGGACTTAATGAAAAATAATGATGCCCTAAGACTGTTCAAAAATTCCTTTCAAAATTTCCACAAAGCCACCATCTAATTCCTGAATCTTGTAAACTGAGTATTGATAGTGAAGTGACAATAAGGAAAATTATGAAAATGTTATTTTATAAATTTTTGTCATAGAAAATGTTTCAGACGCGAAATCAAATTCTGACATTTAGAAATGATCTTGGGCAGTAACTTCTCTATTGGGTTGAAAAGGGTTAAATGAGGTAGCGATTATGAACTGCGCGGGTGTGGGCTGCGCGCGTCCGCGTCTGCCAGAGCTGTCAGTGCCGACGACTTCTTCCAGACTTTTATGTGAGAGACAAAGAAACTTGTATCTTATTCAAATCTCAGTTATTGTGGGGTTTCTTTCCCTTGGAACTGAACCTAATCCTAAGTAATAAAAGGTCTCATATGGCTCTTATCATATAATTCTTTCTATTACTTGGCATTTCTTAGGTTCTGAATTAAACCATGAGTTCCTTGAAAGTAGAAACCATTATTTATACTTCTTTTGTATGCTTTGTAGTATCTGTCACTCAAAATATTTGCTTAGTTTGTATTTTTTAATTGAATAATTTATGACACGAATGATGCACTTAAATGAACTTTTTATTATGAAAAATTTTAAATAGCTATAAAAGTAGAGAAAATAGTATAATGAACTCCCATGTATCCAATATCCAACTTCAACAATTATCAAATTATGGCCAACAGTAAGTTATTTGTACTTCTCACTCTCCTGACATCTACATTTTTAAAAAGACAAATCTCAAACATCATATTATATAATTTAATCCATAAATATTTAACTATGTACTTCTAAAGATAAAACCCTTTTTAAAAAACAACCAGAATATCATCAATACTGACAAAATTAACAGTAATTCTTTAATATCATCAAATACTCAGTATGCATGTGAATTGCCAATTATCTAAAAAATGTCATAAGGTTTAAAAATCAGTTTTATTGAGATACGTTTTACATACAATAAAATATACCTATTTTAAGGATACAGTTAAATGATTCTTGACAAAACTATACACTCCTGTAACCACTGTCATAATGAAGACATGGACATTGTCATCATAACAAAAAGCTGTCTCATACCCCTGCAGCCAGTCCCTCCTCCACTCCCCATCCTTAGTCTCAGGGAATAGACCAGCTGCTTTCTGTTACATTGTATGTCATATATTTATATATGCGTATATGTGTATATATGTATGTGTGTATATATGTATGTGTGTGTATGTATATGTATATTTCTGGCCACTTAAAACATTTACTGCTTATAACTAATTTTCAGCCATTTGATTATGACATTGTTTGTGTTTATCCATCTTGAGCTACTTGAAATGTGTGTTTATTGTTTAAATTAAAGGTAGAAAATTTTCAGTCACTATTTCATAAAAAAATTTTTGCTTTTGCCACCTACTCTCTATCTTCTTCTTGGACTCCAATTACATATATGTTTGACTGATTGATATTGTCCAATAGGTTGCTGCATTTCTGCTTTTGTTTTTTTCCTCTGTTCATTATTTGTACATTTTCTATTACATTGTCTTTGTGTTCACTGGTCTTTGTTTTGTAGCATCTGATTAGCTGTTATGACTGTACAGGGAATTTTTCCCTATAGAAGCTGTATTTTGCTTCTCTAGAATTTCTATTTGAGTGTTTTTTATATTTTTCATTATATTATATTTTTCAGTATATTCTTGTTTTCCTTCAAAATTTTAAACATATTCATTGGGCATGGTGGCTCATACTTGTGGTCCTAGCACTTCGGGAGGCCGAGGTGCAAGGATTACTTGAGGCCAGGAGTTTGAGGTTGCAGTGAGCTGTGATTGCACCACCATACTCTAGCCTGGGGGACAGAGTGAGACCTTCTCTCAAAAAATAGTTTTTAAAAACATATTCATAATAGCTTTTAAGAAATCCTTTTCTGCTGTTCCCAGCATCTGTGTCATTTATGGATCTGTCTCTTTTCACTAATTTCCCCCTTTGTATGAGTCACAATTTGCTGATTTTTTGCATGTCTAGTAATTTTTGACTGGATGTGGGACATAATGAGGTTTGTACTATTGAGTATTTGGATACTGTTGTCTCCCTTAAAACTCTTAAAATTCATTTTGGCAGACAAGAAATTACATGTGTTTCTGATAAATCCTCACTAGGTTTGACTTAAAGACTTTTTAGGGCATTTCTAGAATAGTCTGTACTTTAGAGTTAAATTAGCCCTTGTACTGAGGTATGGCCTTTCTGATATCTCTACATATTGCTCTGAGTGTTCAAGCAGGTGTGCCTACTCCGGCTGGTTAGAATCTGTATGCCTCTCGGCCCTGTGTCAACCCTGGGAACTGTTTTAATTACAGTTCTTGAATTCTTTGTCTAGCCTTGTGGACTTTTACTCCAAGAATGCACAGATTAGTATTCAGCCAAAGATGCAAGGGGCCCTCTATCAGGTCCTGGTACTCTTTCCTGAACTTTGCTCTGCAAATTCCAGCAGGTTCAGCCTCTGCAAACTCTGATTTGTTTCTCCTAAAGTCAGGGACATTGTGGTGCTTTTCTGGTCCTGTCCTGTCCCTTTGATGTTGTTTTAAAGTTGCTTAAATACAGGACAATTGTAATATTCAACCTCTTTGTTCCTCCTCTCAAGGGTCACAGTCTGATATTGGCTTAATATCCAATGTCTGAAAAATGTGTTTTGAAAATTTTTGTATGATTTTCTATTTGTTTTGGAGAGGAAGAAAATTCTATATAAGTTTCTCCTTCATGGCCTGCAGCCAAAGTCATATATTTTTAAAACCAGGATCCAAAGGGTGGTGGGTAGGCGGGAGGAGGAAAGGGGTGTGTGCTTCCATAACGTGTGTGGTGCACACCACCGGGGGATTGGACACATTGGGGGGAGGGAGGGGGCAGGGGCAATATTTGTAACCCTAACAATATTTGTACCTCCATAATATGATGAAATAAATAAAAAAACAAATAAAAAAAAAAGAAAACCTAAAGAAAAAAAAAAGTCCACACATTTTGATTGGTTAGTGTATCTTTCTATCTTTTCTTAATAAATAATTAAGTCAATCCTTTGCCTTTCTCTCTTTCTCCTTACACTTTCTTTTGATGAAAAAAAAGTGAAATGTTTGCTTGTAGAGTTTCCCACATTCTGGATCTTACTGATTGCATTCCCATGGTATCTTTTAATGTGTTCCTCCATATGCACTTCCTGGTAATTGGTAATTGGAGTTAGAGCCTCAATCAGATTCAGATTAGATTTTTTTTTGTAAGACTACTTTAAAGGTGTTTATTTGCTTTCTATTGCAAAAGGCTTATAATGTCTCTCTTGTTATAATTTCAGCAGCCACTGATGCTCCATAACTAGGTCAAAGCATCTCTTTTAATTTGCTGATTTATCATAGAGACTGAGCCTCAGCTAGGTTGAATTTCTAAACTACGCAAATGGGACTACTATTTCTAGCCATGTTCTTGTTTTCAAAATATCAATTACAACGATAAATTTGAGCTCCAATAGAAAGTGGAATGTGTTTTAACTTGCTTAAGGAAAAGTTGGCCAATTTTTACCATCTGGAAGGAGGCCAGGGTGAATTATATCAATCTATATGTTACTTTCAAGGTTATGCCCTAACTAAAGCTGGGAGAGAAGGCACCCTTTGGTCTTCTTCAATTAGACAAGAATAGCTTTGCATATCAGCCATAAGACAAGGATATTTCTGTAGTGCTTAATGGTATGTACAATTGTTTATAGTCTAAATGTGTTTAGTATTTCTTTTCATTCTAGTTTATGGGACTAATTTATGAACATAGGATTTTCTATTAATAAGCACATATGAGTGTCTGTCCTAGCTCTTGTGATAGTAGGCATGGAATTATTCATTTTTACAAAGCTACTTTCTCTTATGCTGTTTCAATTTTTCCCCTCAGGATTTTTCTTTGATATTATCAGCCTAATTTTATAAGATTTGGACATGGGGTGCAGAAGATTCAGAGACTTGGAGAAATTTATTTAGCCAGAACTGCCTCACCCAGTCTCCCAGTTGTTCTGCACCTGCACCCCACGCCCTGAAACACAGTCCCTCAAAACAAATAGAGCAGAGTATCTCCAGTCTCCCTGCTCACCACACCTGTGCAGAAGAACCAACATGGTTGTTTCACTATAGGTCAGGACTGCGTGCGATTTCTTGCTGTGAACTCCATTTCTCTGCAATGCCCAGGAAACTCTGAAACATTTTTCTAGCATGTTGGTCCATCTTCACTGGTATGCTCAGTAAATCATGTGTTCTGAGCTGTGCAGGCAGTTGGTCTGGTTCCTCATATTAATCTGCAGGTAACCCTTGTCATTCTGGAATGCTCCCAAGATCTTTTGTATATTTGGTAAAGCACCATGGTGGTTTCTCAAGGTCTGTGTTTATTTTCAGAGCATTGTGGTATTAGTATTCCTGCCTCTGCACACTCCAGGTACACCTTAGAGAGCAATCCTCTCCTCCCTAAGTTAAAATATTTGTTTAGTGTGTGATTCTTGGTCTCGACTTTCTGGAAACCATGTTTTGAAAGCTACTTCAGCCATCTAAACTTAGGTGTGGTGACAACCTCTCAGCATTGATGTGGCTAGTCCTTGGCGTGTGGCCAAATGAGACCTGATTTTCTTTGCTTCTTTCTCCCTCTCTCTTGAGGTAAGTAAAGCTAAAGTCTATTTTCACCATTCATGAGGAAGCACAGCAGTCATCCGTTCCCCACGTGGGGCGCAGCCTCATTTCACATTTTCTGACTGCTCCCAAAGCAGCGCGCTGCTCTGGCATCCTGCACTCGGCGTGCAGCCCCGCGTGCACAGCGGCTGCCTCCTGGGGAGGAGAAATGGCCCAGAGTCATCTTTTGTCAGACGCCGTATCCCATTTGTTGTTTTAAAACTATGATCACTAAATTTTACTGCAGGGAATGATTTTTCGTCGAGGCCTGGATTCCCCTGAGTCAGAGCCTGAACGAGGGGCTGCATGGAGGCAGTTTACTCAGGAAATGACACCCCGCGGCAGGTCTCCGTGGCGGGGAGAAAGGCTAGGAAGGAAGCTCCTACAGGGTGTGTCCTGGGGAGGAGCCCAGGAAATGTGTTTGGGCACTGCCTCCTTTCCCCAGAAGGGTGAAGACTTTTCTATGACTCCATCTCCCATTGGTCAAGGGTGGCTGGCAGGCATGAAGCCCCTGGAGCTCCAGGTCGCTCCTGTTTGAGTGCCCAGAGGTCCCAGCAGACATCAGAGAGGGCTGGGGCCACGTTCTCTTGAGCTGCACCTGCCCAGAGAGATGGGCTGAGGCTAAAACGAGGTGAGGGAGACTAGAACGAGAGGTGAGCTGGGCTAGAATGTGGTGAACTCAGGCCAGAAGGAGGTGGGCTAGGGCTAGAACAAGAGGTGGCACAAGGGAGCTTTAGCAGCTCCTGCAAGAGGGGTTAGATATTTTATTGGGGGAGGGAGAAACAAATGTCAGCATATGTATTTTCAATTGAAAATATCTGTTAAGTTTTTACCAGATTTCAATTTATATTGATAGGTTAGTAAAGAGGGATGGTAGCATTTATATCGATAGTGCTGCTGACAGCTCCTTGCAGACATTCCCTTCTATTCCCTGGGTTAAACTGCCAGTGTAGACATGGCTCTAGTACTGGGAGGAAGCACAGGAGCCCTCGGTGGTGAATGCACAAGTAAACAATAAACAACATATCTTGGTTATTGTGAGTAGCACTGCAGGGAACACGAGAGTGCACCTATCTCTCGGTATACTGCCTTCCTTCCCTTTGGATAGATACCCAGTAGCAGGACTGCTGGATCATATGGTAGTTTCATTTTTAATTTTTGGAGGAACCTCCATACTGTTTTCCATATGGCTGTATTAATTTACACTCTCACCAATAGTTTATAAGAGTCCCCTTTTATCTACATCTCACCTATATTACTATTTTTTGTCCTTTTGGTAATAGCCATTCCAACTGGGATGAGGTGATATCTCCTTGGGGTTTTGATTTGCATTTCCCTGATGATTAGTGATGCTGAGCATTTTGTCATATACCTGTTGGCTATTTGTATGCCTTCTTTTGAGGGGTGTCTATTTAGGCCTTTTGCCTTTTTAAAAATTGGATTATTTGTGGGGTTTTTTTGTTTTTGTTTTCTTTTTGGTGTTTTTGTTGTTGTCATTATTGAGTATGAGTTTCTTATAAGTTCTGGCTATTAATCCCTCGTCAGATGCATAGTTTATACTTTCTCCCGTTCTGTAGGTTGTCTCCTCACTTTGATTGCTTCCTTTGTTGTGGAAAAGCGTTTTAATTTGATATAATCCTATTCTTCTATTTTTGTTTTTGTTGTCTGTGCTTTTGAAGTTTTTTCCAAAAAGATCCTTGCCCAGTCTAATATCATGAAGTGTTTTCCTTATGTTTTTTCCTAGTAGTTTCATAATTTCAGCTCTTATATTTAAATCTTCAATCCATTTTGAGTTGATTTTTGCATCTGGTGAGAGACAGGGATCTAGTCAGTCCAGAATTCCTCGGCAAAGACGTTCTTATGAGGTGAGGGTTGAAAATATTTTGGAGAAACTTCTCTTCAACAGAAGTGGATGGAGTGCTGACTCTGTGTCTCGCCCAACACTTTAGTGCTGCAAGATTGCAAAATTTACCATCAAAGAGGAAACTGTAGATATGGATTTTTGGAAAGAAAGTGTAGGATGGTGTGTTTTTCCATCACATGCAAATTGCAACCTTGATTGCTTTTCTGTTTGTGGAGCATGTTAACTGAAGAAAATGGTGAGGTTCTTAAATTTGGAAAGGAGACCTTTATTTCTCACAAGAGTTGCAGCCTACAAATGGCCATTTCAACTGCCTGAAAAGCAGAGGCCCAGCCAGAAGCCAGAACACCTGCTTTGTGGCAGGGACAATGGGAACAGGAATTTCTGCTGAGTGGGATGGCCAAATATAGATATTTAACAAGCTATAGGAGTCACGAATATCTGTGAAAAGGGTTGAGCTTTATGCCCCATTATGGAGCCCACGTTCAGGAAATGGCAGCTCTTTGATGGCAAAACCTGAAGCAAAAACATGAAAACCCTCCCTGTGCATGCTGCGTAGCCTGCTTAAACCACTCCATGGATTGTGGTCTCTCTCCAGAGAGAACACTGGTGTAGGTCACGAGATTGGTTTCTGTTTAGCCCTTACGAAAACGCCTGGTGGCTGTCAGCAAGGGAGGGGGTGTGATGAGCTGTGTCTGACCTCCCATGCCATTGTGGCTGGGAACTCAGTTTTCAGGTTTCTCTGGGGTTCCCTTGCCTGAGAGAAGGGTCTTTTCCATCAGTGGGGGGCTTAGGGTTTCATTTTAGTTCATTAGCATTTGCTGGCAGAGTCCGGCAGCTAGTGCACACCACCTCTCTCCCTCCTGACAACTGCCCATGCATACGTGGACACTAGAGCCGGGTGAGAGTGGCGAAGCTGCCCAGCATCAAGAGCAGAGTGGGGGTCTTGGCTCAGGCAGTCTGACCACAAAGCCTCCTCCCTTTACACTACAAATGACAATCTCCATGTAATAAGACATGAGTGAGGGTCAGTTAGGTGCCAGGCCCCATGCAGAGTCCGGGGTCAACATTTTCCTACTTGATCATTCAATAGCCTGTAGGTCAGTGCTGTTATTGGCCTGGCTGTCAGTGGAATAACAGGTGTGAATGTAAAGCTAAAGGCAAACAAAGGTCCTTCCCGGTATACAGTATTCCTTTCAGTAAGCGTCGTGGTCAGCTGTGCGACCAAAATTTTATTCCTGCTGTTGGCCAGAAGGGCTTGATGAGGACATGGTGTATGGAATGTGAGGTCTTGGGTGAAGTGTGTATATGAGTATCCAATGTGTGTGAGCATGTGCACGTGTGTGTGTGCATGTGTTCATGTGTATATGGTCACATGTATGCACATGCACACACACAGACATATATATTGCTGAAAAGAGGAAGGAGAATTGCAGGAAAGTGCATTTGAGGGCCTGACAATGTGTGTGAGGATGTTACTGGAGCTCTGCCACTTGCTTTCTGGCCCCTTTTCTGTTACCGATCAGCAAATAACTGAGCAAGCCATCGAACTTACGTGGACACTCGTCCATCACCTTTAAGTATGCGGTTGGACAGGATTATCGCAAAGATCCTTTTCAGCTCAAAAAGCGTATGATTCCAGTGCAGATGCTGCGCAGCCTAACGACGCCTCGCTGAGAGCAGCCTGGCGTGGCCGCGCGCTGGCCGCACTGTGGCTCGCCTTGCGGACCAGTGGACCTTCACGGCTCCTGCCGTGCATGGCGTGGGGGCGCGTGTGATTTGCTGAGTCAGCTCTTCAAGTGGTTTTATTCTAATTCTGCATCTCAGGCAACTTTGCTCTGGTCGCCTTTCGAAACGTCCTCCTGAAGAGCTGTACTTGGTGTGACCTCTGACTCTGTGGCCCCCAGGCGCTGGCCGCACTGACGAGCCGCTGCAAGTAGAGCAGGCGGCGGCAGTGACCTCTGGGGGCCCGACGGCCGTGAGCACAGCGTCTTCTTGCTGAAGCCAGGTGGTCCCCGGGGAGGAGGTCTGGGGCCAGGCCCTCTGAACTCAGGATTCCCCAGTGGGTTGGTCGACATTGGCTCAGATCTTGTTGAAATATCCAGACGTACTTCTAAGTGGAACGTTTTTGGTCACAAAGGTAGTGTAAATACTTTGTCTTCCTCCAACAGAGGACTCTGGAGGTCTCAGGCTGTGTCCCTCCCACCCTGCAGGGCGCAGGCCGTCCTGGGCTCCTGGCTCCAGAGGTAGCACACACCACTCGGCGGGCTGTGAACGTGCTCTGCCGCCTCTTTCAGCTCCACATGCCTAAGTGGAGACTGCAGGAGCCGTGCTGCATGGAAGGGCTTGGGGACAGGTCAAGGAGAAACGCACTTCCAGGTGCGTTGTGAAGCGCACAGGGTGGGGGCGGGGGTGGGGAGATGAGTGGGCGGGCGTGGAGGTGCCCGCACCTGGCTTTGAATTCCACTTTGGTCACTGGCCAGTTAGGTGGCTTTGGGAACTGCTCAGTCCCCCAAATCCAGTTTCCTCCTTTGTTAGGTGGGTGACATTAGGGATCTCACTGTGTTGCTGTGAGGATGGGGGTGCATTTCTGGTGTCAGCAAAGATCGGGCAATTTCCTCCAAGTCTGAAATGCTTCGCAAAAGACGGGAATTACTATGACAAACCTCCCTGAGGCCAAACGAGGAGTGCGGTGGGGGGCTGCTGGCAACTAATAAATAGGTGTCAGCAAAGGAGGGACTGTTTCTGTCCTTATGGTAAATTAAGAAGATCGCCTTTCTTAACTGTTACTTCCAATGAGTTCTGATGTTTTGGGGGATTTTCTCTGAATGAATCCTAGCATTGTTTCATTTACATTATAACCCTGCAGTCCTGGGTAATTAAAGCCAAAAACAGAGGCTTCTGGGACCATGAATAGCTCAGGAATAGACAATGAGGCAAAAAATCGTAGATTCCAGGGTCAGGCAGCAACTGAAGGGCGCTCCTGCACACAAAGGAGGAGGCAGACTGGAGCTGGAGGACGTCCTAACTGTTGCTGTCTGCTGTTTAGCTCTGGCAGTATCTTGTGGGACAATTCTGGAGATACATAAAGTGAAGTTCTAGTTTAATAGCAGAGCAGTGCAGTCCTTACCATCCTTTATGTGTCTCCGGTGAGAGCTCACAAGGACTTGGATGTGCACAGTCGCTAAGGGCCTGGGCTGAGGCAGAGGTCCCTCTTCTAAGTACTCAGGGTCATACAAGGCATTAACACTTGATAAATGTTTTCTCAAATACTTTCCAAGCCATCTGTGGCATGGTTATTAGCATCCTCATTTTGCTAATAAGCAGATCTAAGCCAAGATATTGAAAAACAACTTGCATGTGGCCACACCACAAGTTGACACCTGGTGGGACCCAGTTCAGGCCCTGATCCCATGTCCCCTCCTTGGCACCGGCCCTGCTTTTGGAAAGATGGTCTGTGGCCAAAGCTTAGTCTTTGCTTTGATAAAGGGTAATTCAAGTTTGAGAATGAAGAGTTTTTCAGGCCCTAGAAAACTGTACTGAGTGATAAAAACCTTTGTTCTTGGGGCATGGTGTCAGAGATGAAAAAAACAGTGTCAAAAAAATCCTGAAAGGGGAAAAAAAACTCAGAAAGAGACCACCTTCCTTTGGAGCCTCACTGAAGGGCAAGTGACTGCAGCAGGACTCACCCTCCTGTTCCCTCTCGCCCACGGCTAGGGCCTCCTGGGAGCCAGCGGTGTGGCCCCCCTTCTTCCGCTCACCCACACTTCAGGAGCAGCATATCGGCGTTGGGTTCACTGCAGCCGTTACTCACGTTGTTACACTGGTCGTAAACAGAAGTGAAAGTTGTAAATTGCATATACATACAATCCATTGAGAAAGTAAGCTGGCCGCAAAAATGACGGAGTTAATATTCTTAACATACTAAGAGTTACTGCTCATTAATTGGAAAAGATGAACATTCCAATTGAAAAAACGGGCAAAGGACATAAACACATAAAATTCACTTATGAAAACATACGTAGAAGAAACAAAATCAACACATTAGTGTGTGAAAATAAATGTATAGTGCCCTGCTACACAACAGAGGTTCTGGGGGTAGAGCTACAAGGCCTGAGGTCTGGATTCACTATTTACTAGCTCTGCAACCTTCAGCAAATTAACTACGCCAAGCCTTTGTTTTTTTAACCTATAAAGTAGGAATATTTATTTTACCTTCCTTGAGGGGATACTGTGAGAATTAAAGGAAATAATCCTGCAAAGTGCTCAGCACATGCCTTGTGCACACAAAGCTTTGCATCAGCTTCATCACTGCCAGTAGTATATTTCCATTGATAACAATATTAACAATTTCACATCTCACTGAAATCAAAGAAATGTAATTAAAACAACAAGGAAATATTACTTGTTACCTATCAAATTGGAGAAAATGTGAAAGAATTGGCTATCCCCACTACTGTTTAGGTGTAGGGAAATGGGTTCTCTTGGACATTCCTGGGGTGATGGGACTTGGCACCCCATTTCTGCAGGGCACTTGGCAATATATATCAGTATCTAAAATGCAGGTAGTTTTTGACTCAGTCATTCTTCTAGAAACTTATCCCAGGAAAATAAATGGACCAATGCACAATGATAAATACATAAGCATGTTTATCCTGGCATTGTTTATGGAAGCAAAAATTCGGAAGCAACTTAAATGTTCTTCAGTGAGATTAATAAATTCTGCTGTGTCTGTGTGGCAGAATACAGCTACCAAAAGCGCCGTTCTGGGTCTTCATTCACCATCACGGATACAGCTGTCTGCCATACTGCGGGCTAAAACAGGGGGCTGCGCAATACTGTCTGTATGATGCCTTCATTTGTGTATATCCACCTCGTAGTTCAGTAAAAGAAAGAAGTTTAGAAAAATGTACTTTAAAATGCTGACATTGTTTTCTTCTTGAGAACTAATTTTATTATTTGCTTTTTGTATGTCTATTATCTTTTTAATCAGAAAAAGGAAAAGGAATGGGCCTTTATTTTGTTCTATTTTATTTTTGGCCTTTAGCAGCATTCCACATACCTTACACAGAGATCTACATGTTGATTTTGCTCATGTAAACTGACGTGGGGTTATGTTCCAAGAACACATCATCACAGCTTTCTTCCTTTTCTTTTTTCCTTGTTTGTCACTCAGAAATGTTTCTTCATTCTTTCGTCTATGATTCATGCAAGGAGACAGAACCAATGTTTTGCAAGACCTTTCCATGAAGTAGAAAGGACATCAGTGTTCACTCAGTAAGAGGTGTGCACTTAAAGTTGTCTTGCTTCATTAGTAATGAGGAGGTTGCCTGAATTCCCAAGAGCCCTGGAGGGGTGGAGTGAGCCAGAAAGAACTGGTGAGCCCTAGACAAGCAGGTGCTATCAAATGCTAGCTCTAGGGCCAGTGACACTTGAAAACAAAACAAACTTGAAACTCCTTTGCTTATTGTGTTCGGAGGATTGCCAAAGGCTCTGAGGATGGCCTGGCTGGCTGGGCACGGGGGAGCCAGCAGGCTGCCCAGGCCACGGCCCAGGAGTCCACGACACTCTCTTTGTCTGTTTTGTGCTGCTACACAGAATACCTGCTACAGCAGAATACCGCAGACTGGGTAATTTATCAGGAAAAGACATTTATTTCTCACAGTTCCTGAGGTTGGTTAGTCCAAGATCAGAGGGCTGGCCTCTGATGAGGGCCTTCATGCTGCATCATCCTGTAATCTCATGGTAAAAGGCAAAGAGACAGAGAGAGAGACAGAGAGAGAGAGAAGAGCAGGATCGAATTCACAGCTCAAGCCCTTTTACAAATCAGCACTGAGGCGTTTGTGGGTGGAGCCCTTGTGACCTAAACACCTCCTGGTAGAACCCACCTGCAAGACTATTGGCGTGGGGATTCAGGTTCCAACACATACATTTTTTGGGAAACTCATTCAAACCACAGCACTGTCTGTGCCCCTACACCTCATGAACAGCCCTGTTATCCACCTCTTTCCTTCATGGTTTGAACTTCCCACTATAAATAAAACTTTCAAAATGCCTTAGTGGGCCTTGTTCCAAACATTGTTCCCTTTGAACTGTATGACAATCCTCCCAGGCAGGCAGAGCAAGGCCGATTATCTTCCTTTTACAAATGAGGAAAATACTTAAGTGATGATGGGACTTGGCTAGGGACACAGCACATCCCGGACCTGAATCCAGCTCCTCTGTCCCCACTGTTTTTGTTTTCCCTGCCACCTCCCAGCTTTTCAGAAAGCCATTCACATCATGCACAAGCTCCATGGACAGCCTAGAGCCATCTTTCCAAACTGTTTTCTGACTGAGATGCGCTATTTTAAATTGTAATCCTATGCACACACACACAGACATGAACACACAAACACAAATACAGATATACACAGACACGCACACATATACACACATATACAGACATGCACACACATACAAACACATAACACATATATACACACACATAGATGCATACACATACACACAGACATATAAACATGCACACACATACACATACACACACACAGGGTGAAACAAAAGTTTTGATGACTCAGACATATTCTAGTCTATCTATTCTATTCCATTCTATTCTTTCAATAAGGAAAAAAAAGGAAGTAAAGGCTGCCCATGACTCAGTACACTGGGCATTGCTTCCTGCTACGTTTGGCATCAACACAACATGGGATATTTTGGATCCCTGTGTGTGCCATGAGACAGACAGGTGACTTGGCCCTGCATGGAGAATGGAACTAGCATGGAGGGCTGAGATGTGCTGTCAGTAATCTCTGCAGGAAAAAGAGGGTTCCCTGGGCAGACTGAGTTGGGCGGTGTGGATGGAACACCTCAAGGCCATGGGCCAAAAGACTTGCTTCATTCCTATACTTTCCTATGTTTCTTTGTACTGAGGGTTCACCAGCAGCATGGGGACATATGACTATACTGGAAAGGCTATAGTCTGACTTCTGCCTCCTTCACACTTTCTGGTAAGTCTGGCCCTAAGTTCCCCGCCTGTCTTTCGGGAGGATTGCCAGTGGACACACAGCTTCCCTGGCTCACTACCTCGTCAAGGGGCAGCACATCTGTTACAACCAGCAGCTGAGAATCCGCACTGGGGCCATGTTCTCAGGGTAAGGGCCTCGGGGAAAGGGCTGCAGTCGGCCATGGGCAGGGAGGAGTGGAGCCGTATCCCACAGAGCACCCTCTGCATCAGCAGGGCAGTCAGGAGCATGGCTCTGAACCTTTTCAGCTCCTAGATCACGTTGGGATCTGATGAACACTGGGAACCTTCTCCTTACTAAAACATACAAATGCACATGCACAGTAAAATTAGATAAAATGTCTGGTGTTTCACAGAGCTGAAGCCAACGCCTTGTTTGAAGATTGGAAGGGGGTGTTTTCCTGAAGGATCCTAAAGAACAAAATTCAAAGAATATGGGACCAGAAAATGAATTCACAAGGAGAAATTCTTCCTAGCCAACTGACTTTTATCTAGATTACCTAACGCATCTCACTTTCTGTTTGCGTTGGGCTTAACAAAAGTGGCCCTCTCCATTTTCATACTCTTTCCTAAACACCTTGCAAGTTTTCCTCTTCTCTCATGCTGTTTATAATCTGACACCCGACTATGTGAAGGACAGGCTCAACTGCACTCACATTGCAGAAAGGGCTACTTGCAGGAAGGCTGCCTGGGCCTGGCGGGCTCTGCTCCAAGGCCAAGGGGCGGGTCTCCTTGCTCCCTAGACCGAAAGCATCGGCTTCTCCCACTTGTCTTTTGCTGCCGCCACCACTTGCTCTGATCTGCTTTTATATCTGTAAAATGGGGCTAGTTATACTCTCCCATGACGTCATCATGAGGGTTAAAGGGAATCATCTACATAAACATTGCCCAGTGCAATGTTTGGAGCATGGAAAGTACTGGATAAACATTTACTGATGTTACTGTCATTATTATTGGCTACTAGCTTCATTTTGAAACTCTATCCATGAACTATATTAATCAATCTTCAGTGTCAGGATATATTCTTTCATTTAGATTTTTGCATTTTCTCAGTACCCATTTATACATTTTAAAAATAGGTTTAGACTCAGGCTCAGTCAATGTCTACGAAGCGGTCTCTATTTGTTGAGCACTGTGCGTGGCGTGCCCACGGGTGCTGTCTCGCCTCCTGCCTAGAGCAGCATCATTTACTGACCCGTTTCCATCACGAGAGCATTCCGAAAGTAGGCAGTGTGGCCAGGGCTGCTTGCTAATTAACTGATAAGAGTTGAAATCTGACTCTATGTCTTCATGTTACTGAACTGCCTTGATTTTTACTTTCAGAAAAATACAATTTGACATAAACTTCATAGGTTTACATGAGTCATACGGAATACTCAGTGAATCTGCTGCGTCAGAATCTGTTACATGATTGCCACACTGCTCACTTTTAGCCATATTTTCTGTGTCAATGAGTGAAAAAGTTCCTTGGATATACAATGATGGTTGTACACACCATTATTATTGTTATATGTTAATTTACATTTCAATAGATTTATAATATTTATAATTTCTGACTCTGATTCCTCATCTAATATACAGCAAAAATCCTTATTTTAAATAAGAAATTATGTGATTTTCATGAAATCACAAAGAAACCCAGTTGGCTATTATCTGAGGACTTAAGAGCAGGATCACTTTGAAGCTTCCTCTCATGTCTTCTAAGACCCTAGGACAGAGCACATAGTAAACAGTCAATTAATGCCAAAGGGTGTTTACAAAATTATCAACTACCATTTTATATAAAGTAATAGCGGCAGGAAACATACATTAATTAAAAAGATAGTGAATGTGGGCCAACTTGAGATGGGTGGGAGTCACAGTGCTGGGGGGCAGTGGGGACTTTGCCTACTCAGTGCCTTACCAGAACACTGCCTTTCTCTGGTCTGCTTTGGGAACAGTCAGCAGAAAGGGCGAAGCCCACAAATGCAGTAAGTGCACTGAGTAAAAGAAGACTCTAGAGGGCTTACTCGCAGGGGTTGTCATTTGGGGCAAAATGTCTGAGATGTGAAGGCTTCTATTGCCTCAATGGGGAGACTGATGCACAGCTGATAAAGGGTTCTGGACTTCCTGTGGACCCAAAGATGAGTTGAGTTTTGGTTAGTATTTAATGATGCAGAACATGGCCATAAATAGGCCATGAGAAATCAGAGCACATATGACTGGGGTTGGACAGTTTGCTTATTCAGTCCTTAAAGACCCAGGCTCCTTCCAGCTTTCTCTCTGCCACTCCCATGGTTCCTGGTCCACAGTGGCTGCTTGGACCAGCCATCTCGTCCACATTCCAGCCAGCAGGAAGGAAGAAGGGATAAGAAAGGGGTCTCTGCCTTTTTTATATGCAGTATTTTCCAGAATTTGCACATAGCATCTCTGCTGGCCATTGGCCAGGATTTAGTCACCTGGCCACACCTAGAAAGAAGGAGGCTGGGAAATGCAGTCTTTATTCAGGGCAGGGGAGGAAAGTGATTAAGAACTGGGGGCTCTCTTATGAAGGAAAAGAGAAGAACTAACACTGGGGTGCCAACCTCAGCTTCTGCCAGACTGTTCTTGGGATTTGATTGCCCCAGGCAGAAGTGGGGCCTGTGGGTGTCCTGTGAAATCCTGGGAGGGTAGATTTCAGTAACTTGGATTCTGCTCTACTGAGTCAAAAACAACAACAACAACAACAACAAACCCGGCTAGTGGGGTGGGTCACATCCTTCCTTGTTCCGTGGCCCTGACCTAGGCTGAATGAATGAGAGTAATGAGTCTGGTGCAAGGGAGACAGGACCAGCAAGGGCCCCAGGCAGACAACATTTGGCCAAGGGGTCTACTGTGGCGGTTCCCAAAGGCCTTGGAGTCGCTCCGAACTTGAGTTTAAGTCCCAGAAGTGCTGTGTGCTCTTGGGCTCTATGTTCTCATCCACACAACAGGTGGATTAATATCCACTTAAGGGTGTTTGTTGGGCAGGATTGGGTGGGTGATGTGTATATACATTATGGACACATAACGTCTGTGCTGTATATATTATATGACTATAATTACATATTAGAACTGGGTGGAGTGATGCATATAACACATGTATATATACATTATATTATAATGATATAATTAGGGGTGATGCATGTAAAGTCTTTAGCCCAGAGCAGGGCAAGATGTAGTTGTTCAAAGGAGTCTATTTTTACAACTGCTGACTTGGGAGCAAGCCCAGGGCGCTGAGCTGTAAGCCTGCCCTTTGGAGGCTTCCGGGTTGGGGCGGTCTGGGGTTGTCCCGGGGGCGCCCGTGGCCGTCCACTCAGTCACCTGCTTGCTTCCTGGCTTGCCCTCTGTGCGCCCTCCCCCCCCAGCCCTTCCTCGGCGGAAAAAGCCCTCATGTCACCGCCCCTGAGAATGCCGTTTAAGTCTGTCCCTGGTTAATAAAAGCGTGAGAGACGATGGGCAGACGGCCGGCAAGAGGAAACCCTCGGCTTCACGCCAGTGGCCAAGGAGAGCGGGGTCAGGAGTCCATAGGAATCATCTTTACCCGCGGTAACTGTCTCGGTGGCACACACTCTGCAAGCGACCGAATCTAGGCGTGAGAAAGTTGACCCGCAGGGCCCCGGCTCCAGCCGGTGTAGGGCGGCCCAAGCGCTGTCTGCTGCCCCGTCCCAGTCAACCCCTCAACTACCCACTTTGGGAAACCTGACCCAGTGCCCCGCCACTGTGCAGGCCCCGCTCCGGCCCGCACGTGGCTGTCGGGCCTGCAGTCCCGCGCGGGCTCTCCGTGTCCGTGACTGGAGACCTGCCCGGCCTCCCTGCGCCTCGCCCCGACTCCTGCCCGCTCCGGACCAATCACCTGGCAACGAGCCTCCTCCCCAGGTGCTGCTGCAGGGGAGAACCTCTGCAGGTGACGGTGACCCGGCCCCTTCCCGGGAGGCCCCGGGTCCAGCAGGGCCTCAACACGGGGCAAGGAGAGATTCGATAGCGCCTGATGAGCCCCTCCTGGCCGCCGACCAGCCAGCCCCAGAGAGCGAAGGCGCGGTTTCTGGGCACACGGTCGGGACTGCACCAGCCTGCGTGCCGGCCTGCTCACGGCACCCGGGCCTGCTCGCGGCACCCGGGCCTGCTCAGGGCACCCGGGCCTGCTCAGGGCACCCGGGCCTGCTCACGGCACCCGGGCCTGCTCAGGGCACCCGGGCCTGCTCCCTGCACCCGGACCTGCTCAGGGCACCCGGGCCTGCTCCCTGCACCCGGGCCTGCTCGCGGCACCCGGGCCTGCTCAGGGCACACGGCCCTGCACCCGGGCCTGCTCCCTGCACCCGGGCCTGCTCGCGGCACCCGGGCCTGCTCAGGGCACACGGCCCTGCTCCCTGCACCCGGGCCTGCTCCGGGCACCCGGGCCTGCTCCGGGCACCCGGGCCTGCTCAGGGCACCCGGGCCTGCTCAGGGCACCTGGGCCTGCTCCCTGCACCCGGGCCTGCTCGCTGCACCCGGGCCTGCTCACGGCACACGGGCCTGCTCACTGTACCCGGGCCTGCTCGCTGCACCTGGGCCTGCTCACTGCTCGCCGGCCTGCTCAAGGGCCTGCTCCGCGGCTGTGTCCCGGTCTGCATGGGAGGACTCGGCCCTACCACCCGCCTTGTGCGTGGGTGCGGTGGGAGCCGAGCTGCGTAGGCGCTAGGCAGCCACCCAAATGGGCCTCACCGGATGGCGTCCTGCCTGAGTTTTGTGATTTCTCACTTCCCGACTCTGCTGGGCCCCGGCTGCCCGGCCTCTCCTTTCTCTTTGCAAAAGGCCCACTCACTCTGCCAAATTGAAGTTGAGTTCGGTTCATACCGGGCTGTTTTCCCTGCCGCAATGGCATATTGCTGATTAGAATCTGTCCTGACCACTCTAACTAGTACCTGGCTTTGCTTGCCTCTGACGCACCCTGAGCAGGCTCTCTTACGGCCAGCGCCTGCACGCACGCCCGCCTCTCCGGCCCCCTGTGGACTAGTCGTTCACCCAGCCTCCTCCAGCCACTTCCGAATGAATGAATTGTTTTTGTGATAGCTGTACGAGGTAGGATTCGAACACCTCCTCCTGCCGAGTTTGGGCTGCTATGACAAAGCACCATTGGCTGGGGGCGACAGCAGACGTTTATTCCTCACAGCCCTGGAGGCTGAAGTCTGAGACCGACGCAGCAGGGGCCCGCTCCGGCGAGGCCTCCTTCTGAGGTACACCGACTTCTTGGCTCTCACGTGGTGGGAGGCAGGCCAGGGAGCTCTCTCCGTCCCTTTCATAAGGACCCTGAGCCCCTTCATCAGGCTCCACCCACATTACCTTCCAAAGGCCCCACCTCCTAAGACTATCACGTGGGGAGTTAGGATTTCAACATACAAAATTTGAGGGTCCACAAACATTCAGTCCATTAGGAAGCTTCTGGTTTGGATTCAGTGTTTCTCCTCCGTGATTCTATAGGACTTGTGCTCGCATTATATGCTTATTACACTGTACCGGCAGATAGTTGTCTATTAAGTGGAGCACATTGTATTTGTGTGAGACAGTGTGTGTGTGTGTGTGTGCCCTACAGTGTGTGACTCAATAAAAGATTATTGAATGAAAAATGAAAGAAAGTTGCCATGGGGTTGATCTACTGAAAACAGCCTAGCAAAATCCCCAGAGACTGATTCACTTTGCATTTTTAATCCCTGAAATACAAAGTCATTTGGGAACATTCTTAAAGGCACAGAATATCATTTAGTTGCCAGGGGTTCTGAGAAGAGAGGGTTCTTACAGTTAGAGAGGAACTGTATTTAGTAAGCCTGTTGATCTGCTGTTGAAAGACTGTGTTTCCTTTTGGTAATGAGAGTATGTGGTGCAGTATCTGTCATATGTTAGGAGCAACCATGTAATGATTAAAAAGAATAATCTTCGTGCTCCTGGAGACTGTGCTAACCAGTTCTGTCAAAATGCAGCTATTGGGTGCCTGTCGTTATGTTTAGAGTCGGACGTGAGGGGTGGGGAAGGGAGAGGGGGAGACTTCTCCAAATTAACTGTGTGGTAATTCCTGACAGACCTAAACAGGAGGCTGATTTTTCTTAGCAGGCCTCACAGTTCCAGGGGTTATTTCTGTGAGAGGCACTTAGTCATTGTGAGAGTCGAGTGCTCGCAGCAAGAAGAGGTCTATCTATGTGGATGGCATTTGGCAAGGTGGACACATCATTGTCCCAACAAAGGCTGACTGGAAGGCTGCTTCTGAGTCAGGGAATTGGGTTCTTTTCTGGGTGGTGATCTAATTTGATTACTTAGATATTACTAGTTCTATTCAACAGGAAACAGGGTTACAGTGATAGTTATGAGGAGCAGGAAATGGAGGGTCCTAACTGTGGGGTGGGGGTGGAGGCCTTGTGAGTTACACATTGAAGCATTTTAAGGAGCTTTTCCAGGCATTGGGTGGAGTAGGGAACCTCTAAACAAGAAGATTGGGTTAATATTCTAGGGTTATTCTAGGCATATGCCTGAACTATTCTAGGAAGTAATATTCTAGGGTTGAGTCTTGGGCAGTGTCTTGTGGTGGTCAGAGCTTGGTTCAAAGTAGGCAGATCAAGGTTCAAATATCCACTTATGGGCTGGTTGACTTGGGTACATGGACATGGTGTCTCTGAACCTCAGTTTGCTAATTTGCAAAATGGAGATAAAATAGTAGTGATGGTGCAGGATGACGGTGCAGAGTAGATGATACTGGCAAGGACAGTGCTTAGCAAGCCAGTGTCTGACACGTGGACTGAGGTCAGCTGTCTTCATCCTGCACTGTCTGAGCAGCCAGTGAAGACGTGCTATCAAGGTTCAGACTCGAGCTTTGGTTAGTTTGAAAGGAAGACATATATATTCTCACACACACACACATACACACAGAGCTGTCCTAAATGCTAGCAATTCCCATTTGCATTAAAAGGCCCTGGGCAGTAGAGTGTGTGGATGGCTCACTGCAAAGCTTTACAATTGCATGTTTAAAATGAAATCTTAGGAAGAACAGTGCAAACCCTTATTTTTCCTTATTAATCCAATAGCGTGCTCCTCCTCCATTGTTGCAGATCAGGGCTGGGAGGCCATAACCTGTGGTCTGGCCACGGCTCTGGCATTAATCAGCTCCTCTGGGACCAACCCCTCAGGCCCCATGGCCCCATCTGTGTACTGAGGTCATTGCCTTATGATGTTCAAGGTCCCTTCAAGCTCCCACATTCTGGGGCTTCCCAGCCTCCTGCTGGTCAGCCCAGTATTGTGGCATAAGGTAGTTTTTTTGATGCCTGCACATTTCAATTATCCTTAAAATAGTTTCCATAAGCAGAGAGAAAACAAATTACTTTGTATTTGCTTTTTCAGAATGAATAAACACTGACAAATGCTCAGAGGTCAGTTTTGGTGATAGACTCAACTATGTGTACAAACTGCACATCAAGACCATAGAAAGGACTAAAACGAGTGGCTGTTCTTTCAAGAGCTGCATGACTGGAAGAGAGAGGAAGGTGTGGAGCCAGGAAGACAGCTGTGTGTGTGCACTTCACCTAGGGCTCTGGTGACTTTTGGGAGAAAGTTGCTATAGAAGTGTCTACAAAATGTTTTCAAGAGCAATCATTAACAGCACTAATTTTGTTATATTGATATCCTTGACCAAGGACTGGTATCAAATTAGGAGAAAGGGATTCTGTTGTTCTAATCATTTTATTACTAGTATATTCCTCTGGAGAAAATGGAAGGGAAAGGAGTAACAAAAAATGGAAGGGAAAGGAGTAATCCTTTTGGGGCTAAACTGGTGATTCTGGATCACCTCACTGGGGCGGTCCAATGTGCTGTCCATGTCTGGGCACCACCTCCAGGATGTGGATTCCATTGTTCTGGGAGCCAGGCCCACCCATATTCCACCATTCCAGAGTAGGTCTCTAGCCCTTGGAATTTCAGATTCTTTCCATGTAATGGTTCCTCGCCTTGGAGGAGTGTTTCAAGCAGATCCTGCTTTGTCCTTAGCTTGCTGGGATCACACCCTCCATCCACAGAGAAGGGACACTCAGGAACTCTTGTTTTGATGAACTGTTTACAAGCCTGCCTTGAAGCATGGTAGATCTGAGGAGGTGTCACTGAGTCAAAGCCTGGAATAGGGTCCTCTCCCTCTGGGTGCTGTCCAATAGGATCTCCTGCAGTCATAGAATTTTCTAGATCTGGGTTGTCCAACATGGTACGTGTAAGCCATAGGTGGTTCTTGGACACTTGAAATGTAGCTAGATGACTGAGCCTTCTTAATTTCACTTAATAATAATTAGTTCAAATTTAAATTTAGACAGCCCCATGTGGCTAGTAGCTGCCATATTGGACAGTGCAGTTCTAGATGAAGCAGTGTTGAATACATTCCACTCTTCTTTCTTTGTGAGGTAGGGCTTTGAGTAACTAAGCTGTCCCTCAGCAGATACTTCCCCTGGGTTTTTCCTTGATCCTTTGAACACTTGACCCGCAGTGCTTTCCTGCCACCACCTGCAATGATTTCAGTGTCCTCGGGAGTGACCAACCCAAGCCTCAGCCCATCAATTCCTCTACCTGCTCCTCCACAGTGACTGTCACCTCTGCCTCACCCAAGCTGCCATTTTTGGGGGCTAGTCCAGGTCCTTGTCATGACCTAGAATTGTTCTGCCTTTGACACTCTAAAGAAAGTGTGGGACCAGAGTGCTCTTCTTAGACCAGTGCTCTTCCCACTGTCCCCTGCACTGCCGTGCGGGGGCTTTATTCACACCCGCTTTGCTTGGCCGCCAGCTTTCTCCTTCTCCTGTTCCTGGCTGACATTGTTCTGAGGTCCCCCTAGCTTTTGAAATGCTGTCAGCTTGTTCCTAACCCAGTGGGTAGTTCTGAGGCTGGGTCTTACTTGCCTTTCCTGTGGTCACTCGCTCCCTCTTCAGACGTGCTTCCTTATAGCCTAATCTAGCTTACCGAATCTCACACCCAGGGCATCTGAGCAGTGATGCTGTGTGACAGGCAGTGTACTAGATTCTAGGCACAAGACTCAACAAAACAGATATGTCCCCACCCTTCTAGAATTGAGAATGTAATGAGGGAAATGGACATTCGTCATCACACTAAAAAATGTAACAGGACAGGTGGGCAAAGTCTGCAAAGGATGGTAGTGTGAAAACCCAAAACAGGGGACTTGACTCAATCCTGTCTATTCCCAAATGCTTCTGATTCTATCTCTTGAATATCTATTTTTAAAGTATGCTAAAATACACATAAAATTGACCATCTTAACTATTTTCAGTGTACAGTTCAGTGGTGTTCAGTGCGTTCACATTATTGTGTGATCATCACCACCACCCATCTCCAGAACTTCCTTATCTTCCCAAAATGAAACTCTGTCCCCATTAGACACTAAGTCCCCATTTCCGCCTCCTCCTAGCACCTGACAGCCACCATGCTACTTTATATCTCTATGAATTTGAATAACCTGGGAACAACATACGAATGGAATCATACAGTATTTGTCCTCTGTAACTAGCTTATTTCACTTAGCATAATATACTCAAGGTCCATCCATATTGTAGCACTTGTCAGAATTTCCTTTTGTTTTTAAAGCTTAGTAACAGTCCATTGTGTGGCTAGACCACATTTTGCTCATCCATTCATCCACCAATGGGCACTTGGGTTCTGGCTATTGTGAATAGAGCTGCTATGAACATGGGTGTACAAATAGCTTTTCCACTCCCAGCTTTCAATTCTAGTGGGCATATAATCCAGAAGTAGAAATGCTGAATCATATAATAATTCCATCTTTAATTTTTTGAGGAACCTCCATACTGTTTCCCACAGCAGCTGCACCATGTTACCTTGCACCCATGATGGACAGTGGTTCAGTTTCTTCACATCCTTGCCCATACTTGTTATTTTCTGGTTTTTATTTTTTGATAGTTGGTATCCTAATGGTGTGAGGTAGTATGCCTTAAATTTTTTATGAAAAAATTTCTTTTAACATGTGTGTTTCAATTATGCATATTTCCAAGAACTTCTCCTCTCACTAAACAATTCTTAGATCTTAGAGATAGCCCTTTGGTCTCCCAAAGTGGGGAAGTGTTCAAGCCAAGCCTGGGTGGCTTGGCCTTCTTAGGTGTCTGGACACACACTCTCCCGCGCACCGCACCAGGGCAGAGGCGGCGAGGAGGAGCACTTCTCGTTGGATGGCTGCATGCCTTCTCTTCTGCTCCTTGGAGGAGGCTGATCTTGGAACACACATGAGAGAGACAGGTGGGGGTGGTCACAGTCTTCGAGTGTGGTCTAGCCTTGGACTTTATTTTGTGTGAAAGGAGGAGCCAGCTGAGGCCTTTGGGTTAAGTTCAGGGAACTTCAACACTGATAGGGAGATGAGCTGGCAGTGGCTGTGGTGACCCAGGGGAGGGCGGAGGGGCCCCGCCGAGAGATGTGCCAGTGGGGACGAAGAGTTGATGGGTACTGGAGGAAGTCAGGAGGGGCTGGGCCTCATGGCCGTCCTAACGCTGCAATGAGGGTGATAAGGAGAGGTCCGTGTTGGCTTGGACAATTGGGTAAATGGTGGTGCTTTGAGTGTGGACAAAATACTTCAAAATGCAAACTGACTTTGTGGAAAATGTGTCAAGCCACTTTTGTACAGAAATCTCATATTTAGTTGGAAGATCTTTTACCATCACAGGTGGAGATAATGAAGGCAGCACAAGGAAGCCTTCCGGGATGTGCAATCACTCTCCACTATGCTCGTGTGGCGGGGAGGGGTTCCTGCTGTCTCTCCCAGAGGGTGCTGCCCTGACATGCTCACCGCATGGCTCGGGGAACAGTGCCATGCCAGTCTGCGGGGTGTCCCACCCCATAAGGCCTGAGACCTTCTCCTCAGCCGCTCTGACCCTCGGTCAAAGGGACCAGAATTAAATACTATCGCCCTCCTTGGACGTGCCAACTTCACGTTTCCACCCCGCAGGCAGTTTTGTGCACATGCTTGGTTCCCAGAGGCAAGGGAAGATACAAAGATGCGTAAGAAACCATTTCTACCCTGGACAAGTTCACGGTCTAATCACAAAGATAAATGCTCCATTATAACTTCTGCAATGATTCAATTGTAATATGCAGTCATCCCTGATGTCTCCTGGGGACTGGTTCCAAGACTCTCCCTCCACCATATCAAAATTTGCGGATGCTCAAGTTCCTGATATAAAATGGCTCAGTAGAGATAACCTATGCACACCTCTGGATTACTTATAATCCAGAGATAAATGCTATGTAGTTATTATCTGTATTGTTTAGAGAATGATGGCAGCAAAAAGTCTGTACATATTTACTATAGACACAATTTTTTCCTTTTTACTACTTTCCATCTTTGGTTGGTTGAATCCATGGATACGGAAGACTGGCTGTACTATATGAGACAATTTTGCCTTGGAGTGCCAAATTGTAGTGACCAACTCACCAGGAGCCATGACAGCTGAGCTCAGTTAAGTGGGCATTTTCCAAGGTGGAGGACATCTGTCAGAGGGCATCTTGCCACCTGCAAGAACCTGGTGGTACCTACGTGTAGGTTGGATACAGGGGATAGCACAGAGCTGTGGGGCTGCAGCCCAGGGTGCTTTTAGGAGGGTGGGACAGAGTGAGTAATGATGCAGGTGAGATATTAATAGATTAGGCTTGGTGAGGAAGTGCTTGTATGTTTTGCTAAAGAGTTTGGACTTTCTTCAAAGGACACTGGGGACCATTGCTGGCTTTAAGCCCAGGAGTGATATGGTGCTATGTGTCTGAGGTCACACAGTTTCTTCCTATCATCCGGAGGCAGCTGGAGACCTTAACCAGAGAGCTTCTGCTTCAGCTGTGCACTCTCCCTCTCTGCTCCATCCACCATCCATAAAATGGTTATTGGGAAGAATAACTTCATGCTGCCTATCACTTACTTGAAAAACTGTAAGTGCTGACTAAAAATGATCATTATTCTTAGTAAAGGAATCTCAATGGCAATTGCCTAATTGCAAGCATGGCTGGATCCTTGCCCCGCCAATAAGCCAACTGCAGGTGCAAATAGTTGCAAGAACAATTTTGTACTCAGGTGCAAGTTTTCTGAATATGCAAAACAGAATGTGCAGAAAAATGAGGCCAAGTTTCTTTAAAGTTTGCCCTGAATATTTGATAATGCTCAGCCTGAGGAAATGTTATTTTCCTTCCAGTTATTTATGTATTGTTTAAGATGTATTCCTATTTTTTCACAATTTCAGAGGCGTCTCACTGTTGGGAAATTCTCAAGCTCCAAAGCCTGCCTGGAGGCAGGGTCTGCAACCAGGGGAGGGGTCTGCTACCTGGGCATCAGGCTGAGAAGGGCTGGCCCCATGGGAATGAAACAATCAATGCCAACCCTCCCTGAGGAATTCTGTGTTGGGGATGGGGTGGTGGATGCAGTGGCATGCTAGTAAGTAATTACCAACTGGTTCTCAGAACATGGTTCCAATATAAATGTTAGTTGATATTTTGTTTACCATTAACAAGTAAGATGAAAGTCTAACAATGAAGACATGATGTGAGCGAGTTCATTGCTGAATCCAACAATAGTTTTCAAATTCTGGAGCAATATTTCCACTATCATTTTGTGTTATTCACAATGTAATGTCTATAGACAAGACACATTTTAAAATTTAATCTGCCAATCTATTAATAGTTCAATAGCCTGATCTAGTAACATTTTCTCTATTACTTTCTTAAGTCTAGACAATTGACAAAATAATAAATGAAGCCCTAATTTACAATGTAGGCCAATTTCCATGGTGTAAATAAATACTCCCCAACACAGGTGATTTCAAATGACCAATTGTTTCACAGCCAGTTCACAGATTCTTCTTGAAAAGGTAACAATTGGCTCTCAGGAGCTGGCATGAGCTGGTTCCAGAACACCACTGGTGCTGGTAGAACTAAAGAAAACTTTGTGGGAGCTAGTGGCAGACTGTACTTTAGTTTCCAGGATTTGAAAGAAGCATGGGATTTGGAGCAAAAGAGAAGTGTTGTGGGGAGCATATAGGGGAAGAAAATAACTATATATACCACGGTGTTTGGAGGGAGAGTCATTCCCCTCTGTAAGCAATAATCAAATATGTGAAAACAGAAAAGAAGGAAATGCAGAATGGCGTAGACCCCAGGGGCAGCAAGATGCGGAAAGGTTCAGCCATTTGACAGCTCTTCTAGGGCCATAGGTTCCAAAGTTTGCAGTATGTTTGATGGGTGTTAGTTCTCCTAATAACCTGGGGAAGTATTGGTATATGTATGAATATATATGTTATAAATATATGTTTGTATATATGTTCATATATATATGTTGTTGTTTTGTTTTGTTTTTGTTTTTGTTTTTAGAGACAGTCTCACTCTGCTGCCCAGGCTGGAGTGCAGCGGTATGCTAATAGCTCACTGCAGCAGCCTCCCGGGTAGCTGGGAACGTAGGTGAGCACCACCACACATGACTAATTAAAAAAATATATATATATTTTGTAGAGATGGGGGTTTTGCTGTGTTGCCTTGTTTGGTCTCAAACTCCTGGGCTCAAGAGGTCCTCCCACCTTGGCCTTCCAAAATGTTGGGATTACAGGCATGAGCCACCCCACCAGGCCATCTTTTATATTTTGAAGATGAGAAAATGGAGGAGCACAGTGTCATGTTATTTGAGCTGAGGTTACAGAATCAAACAAAGTTAGAGATGAGAAGAGATTATTTTAGCCTATTTTAGGCACTCTTTGTTAATGGAAACAAAACAAAAACCCACCCAGTAATCAATGCACCACAGAAGGCTTAGTGAGGTTGAATTAATTAGTGAGTTAATTTGTGGGAACCGCATTAGATATGCGGGCGTGCGGGCAGGAGCAGGCGAGCGCAGGCGGCTGCTGCAGCCCTCAGGGGACGTGAGGAGCGTCTGGGCCAGACCGAGCGGGCTCCTTGCTCTGGCGAGCTAGGGGAATACTTCCCGGGGCTTCCTGTTTCGTTTCAGTTCATCTGCCAATTGTCCAAGCGCCCATCATCGACGTCCACCACGCCGCGCTGAGCTCAGGTGCACGTGCTTCTCGGAAGAGGCGGACACGCGGAGGGCCCCTCCCGTCCGGGTGCGCCCTGGTGGGCTCCTCCCGCCCCGGTGCGCCCTGGTGGGCTCCTCCTGCCCCGGTGCGCCCTGGTGGGCTCCTCCTGCCCGGGGCGCCCGGGCCAGGGCCGGGCCCCTCCCGCCACCCAGGTGCGCCCTGGTGGGCCCTTCCCGCCCGGGTGCGCCCTGGTGGGCCCCTCCTGCCGCCAGCGGCCGCGAGGGAGGGAGCTGCGTGTGCAGCGCCACGCCAAAGGCTTCACACGCATCTTCCCAGTGAATCCTCACACGCACAGTGTGAGGTTGCCGCTATCATTTTCCATTTTATAGAGGAAACTGAGGCAGGGGCATCTAAGGAACTTACCTGAGTCCATGTGATTAGTAAAGAGGTGCAGTGGGCACCACAGCAAGACCGAATGCTCAAAGGTGGCCTCACAGCCCCTGCACCCCTGCCCTGGTTCACACCAGTGCCTTCCCGGGCACCTTCCCTCCTATTCCAAGTCTGCTCCTCGTTTCCATTCCCAAGTGCTGGAGACCCTCGCCTGTCTTCCATGTAGCTTCCCTAACGAAAGAGCTCCTCCCCACCTCTTCTGGCTTATTCTAGAGATTCGTAATCTACAACTTGCCATCCAAATGTGTCCTTTCTTGCCTGATACGGTATCCCATGTATCCTTTCCCAACAGAACTATGAGCTCTTTAGGGAAACAAGCACGTCTTCTACTCATTCTTCTAGTGTCTCTCCAGTGGGGCCTAAGGCGACACTCGACAAGCACATGTTGAAGGGTTGCTCCAGCTTTCTGTTCTCACCTCTGGCACCAGGTGCCAGACTCCGACACAACTCCCTCTCTTGGAGAATGCCACACTCCAGCGGAGCAAAGGTGGTCACCGCCAGCTCCACTGGATGCCGTTGGGGCCAGAAGAGTGGGGCCTGGGGGAGCCCAGACGAGGAGAGTTCTCTGGGAGGGCTCTGACAAGGTCACCCCTACGCTGGCCCGCATGAAGGGCGAGAGGAAACCGGAGCTCACCAGGAGGGAGGGAGGGAGGGGCTGCAGGTGGTGCCCGCCGCAGTTGTGAAACCCAATACCCTGGGGCATTTGACCACATCTTTCTAGATTTGGCTTTCAACTAGGATTCTTTCAGTTACATTTAATATCTACCGCTGTTTTCTTTATGTTATATTCATTAAAGTGTGAGGTCTGTTTACTCAAGTGCAGGGCCATTGGTGACTTGGGGACTGTGCAGGCATGCAGGTGACCGGTGGCTCCTACAGGTGTGGGGGTTGGCTACTTCTCTGAGATGGGAAGAGAAGGGTGAGGGAGCCCGCTGTGGAGTCAGTGACATGCGCTCTTCCCCCCAAAGTCAGGGGTCTCTCCTGTCTCTGCTGCCTGCACGGGCCACGTGGGAAAGGCCGTTGCCCCTGTCCCCCGCACCCTTTCTGTTGCTGGCAGGGAACTGGCCAGAGGGGCTGGACAGCCTCACCCTCTGTCCCACACCAAGCGTACTCTGGGGTGTGTCCAGCTTCTGTGGCACAGTGGAAAGGAGACTTGGAGGGAGGTTTGGTAGTAAACACTTTGTTGGGACATTCTGAGTTCCTCTGATCAGCCATGTCCTTTAGCTCTGTTGGCCACCTGTTGTCAAAGCCAGCGCTTGCGGGACAGAGAACAGTGGGGGCAGCTGTGGGGAGATTGACAGATGTTCCTGGGTTTTATTTCCATGAAACTGACTCAACTAGAATATTCTAGTCTTCCCTTCTCTTTTCTGGAAAAGCACATATATACTCATCTACGACCCCCCCCACACACACACACAAACACACAACGCAGAGTAGAAAAAAGGAAGGAGAGCTGCTCAGATTTTTTGGACTTAATTCAGTGGAATTAACTTGATTCTTAATTCAGTCTATTTACCTAACTTAATCAACTAGAACAACTTGGGTTTCTTCTTCCTGAGGGAGGGAGAGGTGTGTAGGAAGCTGGGAAGAGCTCCGGAGTATCACAGCCACCCATTCTACTTTGGCATGTGGGGGACTCAGACTGTGGGCCCCTGCACCTCATCAGATTCTAGGACAGGGAACCCAAATCTGAACTGAACCCACAGGGGGCCAGGCCCAGATCAGAGCTTCAGTAGAACATTCCCCCCTCATGTCCACTCTTGCTGAAGGTATTTCAGGGCTACTGCCATTGTTAAATAATAAGCTGCTGGAAAAATTCAAATTGGCATTGAAGAAGCCTGGTATAAACCATCCTTTCATTTAGTATAACTTTTCTGTACAAGGCAGATATGCAAAAATAGATTATTTTCCACTAATGTGAAATTCATTTGTATTTGATTTGATCTTTTTAAGATTTCTGAACTTGAGAATGAAGAAGCATAGATCAGGGAGGGCACATAGGTTTCAGTTTAATTGACAGCTCAGAGGGATGGGCAGGGGTTTTCTGGAAGGCTGAGAGGCAAGCTGGACTTGGAGGGAGCGGGTGTCACTACTGTCCCGAGGAGCGAGGGGTGCTGGTGTCTCGTTCTTACCAACCCTGGGAGGACAGCTGAGAGGGCATGTGTGGGTTGCACGTGTGTGTGAGAGTATGTGTGTGTGCTGGGTAGGTGATGCCTCCCATCTCCCCGAAGCTCTTCTTGGTCCTTCCTAATAGAATCCCACTTTGCAAGGTTCACTCCCTCCCCTCTCACACAGTAGAGAAGGAAGAAGGATTTTGGCTAATTCCACGTTGGTACGGAAACGCCAGTAACTCTGTCCCCACACCTTACGAGCAAGACGCAGTTGCTGACGTTCTCGCTGCATGCGTGGGGAAGCTCTCCTGCGAGCCCTCCCTGTGCAGGCGGTGCTGGCCGGCGTCTTTGTGCAGAAAGGAGGCGGGACAAGGCAAGCTGGCAAAGGGTTGAGCTCCTGACCCGCCCGCGCCGGGGCTCGCTGCCCTTCTCCAGTGCTGTCAGCGGAGGGGCGTCGCGTCGGCATTTGCTCCTGTGCTCAGACAGGCCAGAGAGGTTCTTTTTCCTATGCAATTTTAAAAACAATCAATGCTCAGAGTAGACCTGGGGAAACCCTGTTTGATATTTCATCCTGAATGACTTCAAAAGAAATCTGTTTTTATCTTTAAAAAATTCCTTTCAGTTAAACTTGTTGTAGAAGCCTTTATTGCTCAGTCTATTTACAATGGAAGTTTTTATAGAGGCCTTATTTTCAAAGAAACACACACCGGGTATTTACCTAGTGGGCCAGACAATGACTAAGGAGCAAATTACATAAAGATCATTACATGGACTTAGCATGTATTCTAGTCCCGTGACTCACAGGGCGACTTGTTTGTGTTGCAGTCATGGGCAGAGGTATTTTATAAAAACATTTGGTAGAGCAAGAATTGTTGAAAGAACACCAGTCATCGAAAACCTCTGCCAAAAAGGGATGCTTTCAAGGCTGGAGACAATGCCATTGAAGTCGGAAGGCACACCAGAAAATGCCCAGGAGCTTCCCACAGCTGAGCTGCCCAGCAAGGCCCTTCCCCATTAGGAGAGCTAGTTCCAGGCTTAAACAGAAACCACTACTTTAGAAATACCGCAACTTCTCACAAAGCCCCTGCAGTCTAGGTTGGGTGAGATGACAGCGTTCACAATGGCTATCCCTGGTTAGCAGGCCAGGCTGGATGCTGAGGAAGCCGTGGATAAAAGGGTCATGGTTTTGATAATAGTTGGTGCCATGTTTAAAATTGTGGTAAAATACACAAAACAAAATTTACCATTTAACCATTCTTAAGTGCACAGTTCAGTGGCACTAAGTACACCACACTACTGCGCAGCTGTCGCCACCCCTCCCCCTGAACTCACCTTGTAGAAAGGAAACTCTACCCACTCAGCGACCCTGTCCCCCAGGCCTTGGCAGCCACCACTCTGTCGCTGTGATTTGACTATTCTAGAACCTCACATGAGTGGACTCGTACAGCGTTTGTCTTTTTGTGGCTGGCTTATTTCACTGGGTGTAATGTCCTCCAGGTTCATCCGTATTGTGCCTGTGTCAGAATGTCCTTCCTTTCTAAGGCTGAAGACTATTTCATTGTACGGATAGCCCACACTTTGTTTATATCCACTGATGGACACTTGGGTTTCCCGGGGGGGGGGGGGACATTTCTGTTCTTCTTTCTTCCGCAACAGTGGCCAAGCTGCGGGGGAGCGGGCAGCGCTGCCTTCGGGAGGCACACGTGCGGGGTGCCGCGCCCGCCAACCCCTGCGCTCTCATAGCTGCCAGGCCGGTGGCGGCATCGGTGTCTGCTCGTAGTGCTTGTTCCAGCGTACGGTGGGTGGCCAAGAGGAAAGGGAGCTCTTTCCACCTCAGCCACGAGGTGTGAAGCGGCTCTTGTGTGGAAGATTCGAGGCCAGGCCTGCTGGCACCACTGCCCTTGCTCCAGTCACCCCTCCGTCACCACCCTGGGTCCCTTTCCCTCTACAAGGGTCACCTTTACAACGACTTTTGCACAAATGAGATTACTTCATTTGGAATTTCTTTGTGATTACAGAAATGCTATCATCTTTTCTTTATTTTTTCTTAGGGGAAATTTAAATGTTGTTTTAACTCTTGACATCAGACTAATGGGTGGGAGCTGAGAATGATTAATACATTACTGCCTATAAGAGAAAATTCTTATTTACTTTTGAAATACATTGTAGATTTGCATTGTACTAACCTTCCTAATTACTACTTTTTCTGTTATAGACTAAGAGTGAAATTAGCGTTTGCATTTTCTAAGTTAATTGGTGGATAGAGAAAGGTAGTCAGCTACATCTTTAGATATAGAAAATGTCAGTCTGGGCTTTTTATGACATTGGGAATGGCTGCAATGGAAGCCCCCGTGGTTCTCCCCGGCCGCTCCCACTCGCTCCCCCCCGCCCCCGCTCCTGCAGGCAGATGGACATGCCCCTCCAGAATAGCATTTCCTGGGCAGCGTACAAGTACTCAGAGAAAGATGGACTCTGTGATACAAGTTTTGGAAATTTAGATTCCGTGAAGCTAAATAAGCTTTTTCCTGGAGCAAGACCCTCATGCCTCTCCTTCTTTCGCTGGCTTGCTCCCTTGGCAACTTTCATGGGGCACAGACTCCATGCCGGGCTTTGCATGAGGCTCTGGGAATCCAGTGTGTTTCCTGCCCTCTTGGAGACTGAAGTCTGACCGGCTCTTCAGATGCTAATTTCAAAGAGGATGATGAAGTAGGCAAGGTTCCCAAACAATGAGACCCTCTTGGGGGAACATTTCATGCCACACATGTTTTGTAGGTGCACTTTGGAGAACACTGTTGTGCAGTGAGGAAGACTAAGCTAAGTAGAAACCGGTGGTGGTGTGGTAATAACTAGTACATGCCAAGCGTGTTCCGTGCATTGTTTCCAATTCTCACCTCCATCCTGAGATTCAGAAATACTTTCATTCTGCAAGTAACAAGCCTAGAATTCAGAGCCCTTAAATGACTAGCCCAAGGCCATCTGTCTGGTGACAAGGAGAGCCAGGACTGGCATCCAAGTCTGTCTGGGTCCAACTCCACAGTTCTCCCCTCTTCTTTCTCTACCGGAAAGTCTGTGTCTTAGGTCAAAGCAACCTGAGTTCTAGTCCTGACCTGTCTGCTAATTAGCCCGGCAACCTTGACTAATTCCCTCAAATTTTCCGAGTTTGAGGCTTTAACCCTAAGCAGGTAGTAGAGTTGGCTGCTGTGCTTGCCATGGGCCACGGGCAGATGGAGTGACGGGTGTCCCGCTCTGAAGCACATGTGACAGGTGCAGTGGCCTCTGCGTCCCGAGCCTCGGTAGTGTTGCTGGCATGGGGTGACGACGTGGTTGGGCCTGTCCGGGCTGCATTCAACATACGGGTGCTGTTTCGTCTCCTTTAGAGCAAACACGTTCACTCGTGTCCTGGAGCTACGAAGCAGACAGCGTTTCTTTAAGAATTTTCTGTGGCAGAAAATTCCCTAATGGCTGCCTCTGAATGTGGCCTCAGTCCTCATAATTACTAGTTAATGATTTTTTTTTTTTAAAAAGCAGCAACACGTGGACACTGGTTCATTCATTGCTGTCTCTGCTTCCTAGCAGTGACCCCACCCACACCCCAAAAATGATGGCCAGAATAATATCTATGCAATAAACTGTCGAAAAACGTGAAAGGATCCCTTCTGTGTTGAAGTGAGATATTATTGACTGATTTGTAATGATTTTAAATGGTATTCTGCTCGGGAAGCTTGCAGCTTCACAAACACAGAGGGCTCTGACATCACTCTCAGTGGGGAAAAGTACTCCCCTCTGGAATCCAAAGGGACAGGTGGCACATTAGTTGGTCGAAGGCAGGTCGCAGGCTCTCTAAGTTTTTTCCTTTGGCTTGATTGAAATGCTTGGCTGGATTATAATGCACAGATTGGAGTTCTATGACTGTGGTGGGATCCTTCAGCGACACAAATTCATAAAGCCAATGCAGAGGCCCAAGAGCAAATGCTTCCTGCTAGCAGTGGCGGAAACTGGGGCGAGGCAGAACAGGCCTGCAGGGAGCCAGGAGGGAAACCAAAGTTAGGCAACATCCAGAGACCTGTTTCGGGGCGCAGGTAGGGAATTCTGAAGACAGGGAAGGCCTGGGGACTTCTCCTTGGAGGAGCTGGGCGGATGAGTGCCTCCGTGGGACCGCGTGCGGGCAGCAGCCTGGCGTGCTCCCTGCCTGGCTTCTGTCCTCCATGACCCCGCAGAGCAGGGGCAAGCTAGCTCCTGGGAAATACGCCCGGCTGAGCCCGGGGGATCAGAGCATGGGGTCCTCAGTGATTCCCATGTGTTCTCGGACCAGCCCCTCCTTTAAATGGGCTGTGTGCCCTTTAGCCTTTCATGAGGCCAAGTTGACAAGCAGGGCAGGCTCATATGCGTCAATATTTGCTAGAGCGGCAGGGCAGTCGTGGCACAGGCTCGAGGCCAGGTTCACAGGCACAAATCATGTTAAAGCAAATTTGCTGTTTCTTTTGACAGGGCTGCTGGACTGGTGGGTCAAGGAACTGCAGCCGCTGCGGCCTGTTCAGCAAGGGATCTGGCAGGTCTCTTGCGATGGCATCTTGGGCACCAGAGAAGGCATGTGGGGTAGAGGTGGTGGGTGGCAGTTCCCTGGCGGGCTCAGTGGTTACATCTGCCAGAGGCTGGTCTAGGCGATGACCTGCATGGGATTCAGCCGTGTCCTGCACAGTGATAAATCCCACACTTAGAGAGACAGTAAGGCCGAGACCCCAAGGACATCACAGCACAGATCAGAAGGCAAGGCGGAACGAGATAGAAGGGCATTTCATTTTTAAATTTGTATTTATTTTTTACTATATATTTTTAAGATGTGTGACATGGTTTTGATATACATATAGACCGCGAAGTGATTATTACTAAAGTCAAGTGAATTAACATGTCCGTCGTCTCATGTAGCCACTCTTTTTTGGTGACAAGAGTACCTCAAATCTACTCGCATGGCAAATTTCCAGGACACAATGCAATATTACTATCTACAGTCTTCATGTTGCATTAGAGTGGCATTTTAAAAGCTTAAATAAAAATGTCTTCCCCTGGGCTCAAAGATGTAACCCCACTGATACCCCAAGGGTGCCATGGGCTTTGCAGCAGCAGCTGGGAAGAGTCCAGGCCTCCGGCGGGGCGGCCTCCTGTGCTTGCTCAGTCCTCCTTCTGCTGCACTGTGGTGGGATAGCTCCCACACTGCTGAACTGCAGCTAGTCTACCCACTTCTGGAGTATTGGCATTTGGTTTTGAGTATCTCATTTATGAAGACAAGGACAAAATATGGCCAAAGCACAGGGATCATATTGCAAAAGGCCCGGCACCTGCCTTAAGAAGAATGACAGGGCATTGGGGGACGCAGCCATTCTGAGGATCAAGGGGAGCAGGCCAAGCTCCACGTGGCTCCAAGGGCAGCAGTGGGCTGGGGTGGAAACTAAGAAATTCTGCAGCCTTTGGAGGTGCCCAAGGCAGAGGGGCTGCACCAGGAAGCGAGATCTCTTTGCCGGGGGCTCGGACACACTGGCTGCACCTGGCGTGTGTGTTGTAACAGGGCTTCAGGACTGGGCCCACCAGGATTCTGCGAGCCCGTGACGAGGAGCTGGGAAACCAAGGATCTAACCATAGATCTAGCCACTGGCCACAAACTGCCTTACGGACCTTACGCAAAAACATTTCAATTCTCAGGAGCTCATTGTTATCCTCTGCTAAAATAGGAAGTTGGATAGGATTCCCTCCAAGATTTGATTCTACTGCCTTTTTTCATTTATTCAACTACATTTATCATCCTGTGCCAGGGGCTCTGAAAAGTGCTGATAGTTTGTGATCTCCTTCTTTCATAGACACCAAGAAAACGGTGTAGGAAATGATGTCTTCACAGCCACTATAGGACATGAGCCCAAGGTCTCACTATTTCCTCTGGGCCTTGGCCCTTTTTTATTTGACTTTCTCTTCTTCTGGGTTTTGAGATCAATTGCAGCAAACCATAATAACAACCAAATTAGAAGTACGATTGTCCTCTCTTACCCACGGTGTATACGTTCCAAGACCCCCAGTGGATGCCTGAAACCATGGTACTTTAGGACTGAACTCCACATGGACTATGTTTTTCCCCATACATACATGCCTATGATAAAGTTTAACTTATGCATTAGGTACAGTAAGAGACTAACAACAATAACTCATAATAACATAGAACAATTATAACAACACCCTTTAATAAAAGTTATGTGAATGTGGTTTCTCTCTCTCGTTCTCAAAATACAAACATACCTTGGAGACATTGTGGGTTTGGTTCCAGATCATAGTGATAAAGCGAATATCACAATAAAGCATGTCACACTAATGTTTTGGTGCAGATAAAAGTTATGTTTGCACTATGTTGTAGTCTATTAAATTTCCAATAGCATTATGTCTAAAAAACAATGTACATATCTTAGCTTGAAAATACCTTATTGCTAAAAATGATACACTAATGATCATCCGAGCCTTCAGCAAGTCATAATCTTTTTACTGGTGGAGGGTCTTGCCTGCATGTTGATAGTGGTTGACTGATCAGGAATGGCTGTGGCAATTTCTTAAATATGACAAAAATGAAGTTTACTGCATCAATCAACTCCTCCTTTTATGAAAGATTTCTCTAGCATGTAATGATGTTTGATGGCATTTTACACACAGCAAAACTTCTTTCAAAACTGGAGTCAGTCCTCTCGAACTCTTCTGCTGCTTCATTAACTAAGTTTATGTAATATTCTAATTCCTTTGTTGTCATTTCAACATATTCACAGCATGTTTGTTAGGAGTAGATTCTATGTCAAGAAACCACTTTCTTTGCTCATCCAGAAGAAGCAACTCCTCCTTCATTCGTTTGATTGTAAGATTACAGCAATTCAGTCCCCTCTTCAGGCTTCCCTAGAATGATGAGTCCTTTCCAGAAGGCTTTCAATTTACTTTTGCCAGATTCATTAAAGGACTCACTGTTTATGGCAGCTGTAGACTTATGAAATGTGTTTCTTAAATAATAAGGTTTGAAAGTCTAAATTACTCCTTGATCTGTGGACTGCAGAATGGATGTCGTGTCAGCAGCATGAGAACAACATTAATTACCTTGTACGTCTCCATCAGAGCTCTTGCGTGACCAGGTGCACTGTCAATGAGCAGTAATATTTTGAAAGGAATCTTTATTCTGAGCATTAGTCTCAAAGGTGGGCTTAAAATATTCGGTAGACCATGCTGCAAACAGATGATGTGCTGTCATCCAGGCTTGGTTGTTCCATTGATAGAGCATAGACAGTATATTTAGCATGATTCCTCCGAAGGGCACTAGGGTGTTCAGAATGGTAAATGAGCACTGGTTTCAACTTAAAGTCACAGCTGCATCAGCCCCTAAGAAGAGCATCAGCCTGTCCTTTGAAGCTTTGAAGCCAGGCATTGACTTCTCTCTAGCTATGAAGGTCCTAAATGACATCTGGACTGTTGTTTAGTGTGGCCACCTACACCAATGATCTCAGCTGGAACCTCTGGATAACTTGCTGCAGCTTCTCCGTCAGCACCTGCTGCTTCACTTTGTGCCTTTACATTATGGAGATGACGTCTTTCCTTAACCACTTTGGTATGAGCATCGACTGTGGTTGATAGCCACAGATGAACACGCACAGCCCAGCGTCGACTTTAGCCGACAGCGGTGACATGAATGCCCACAGCTGAGCATTGACTTTAGCCGACAGCCGTGATACTTTTCTAATTTTTCATTTATCAAAATAAAATTGTGGACATTTAAAAATAACGTAATGAAAACATATATGTATATGTTACCCATTCTGATTTACATGACAAGTAAAGCTGCCTGTGAAGTAAAACAAGCTGTCAGTGCTTTCAAGCTTCCCTCCTCACACAAGAGCAAACCGGTTCCGCCGTCAATGCGCAGCGCAGACCGCCGTGCGGCTGTGAGCGCCGGCTGTGGGCGCGGTTTCGCGGCCGGTGAGCGCCGGTCTGAAGTGGTTAAACCTCATGAACAAACCTCTGGCAGCTTCCAACTTTCCTTCTGCAGCTTCCTCACCTTTCCCAGGCATCACAGAATTGAAGAGTCAGGACCTTGCTCTGGATAGGGCTTAGGCTTTCGGCAGTGTTCTGGCTGGTTTGATCTTCTATTCAGCCACTACAACTTTCTCCATATCAGCAATAAGGCTATTTTGCCTTCTTATCATTTGTGTGTTCACTGGAGTAGCACTTTTAATTTCCTTCAAGAACTTTTCCTTTGTGTTCACAACTTGGCTACTGTTGGCACAAGAGGCCCAGCTTTCATCCTTTCTTGGCTTTTGACACGCCTCCTCTCGAAGTCTAATCACTTCTAGCTTTGGGTTTCAAGTGCGAGCTGTACGACTCTTCCTTTCACTTGAACACTGAGGGGCCGTTGCAGGGCTATCAGTTGGCCTGGTTTCAATGATGCTGTGTCTCAGGGACCAGGGAGGTCTGGAGACAGGGAGGGAGAGAGATGCAGGGCGCTGCCCAGTGGAGCAGTCAGAACACACGACATTTACCGACTGAGTTTGTAGGCTTTATGGCTGTGGTTTATGGTGCCCCAGAACAATTGTAATAGTAATATCAAAGATCACTGATCACAGTTACCATGATAGATATCATGAACAAGCTTGAAATATTTCAAGAATTGCCAGGACTTGGCACAAGGACCTATTGGAAAAATGGTGCCAACAGATTTGCTTGACTGAGGGTTGCCACAAACCTTCACTTTGCAAAAAATGCAACATCTGGGCAGTACAATAAAACAAAGCACAAGAAAACAGAGAATGCCCGTGCTGTACTATTTTCAGACAGCGATTGACTGCAGGTAGATGAAGCCTCAGAAAGTGAAACTACATATAGGGGGGACTACTATAATTTTTTTACTTTGGTGGGAAGGCCATAGTTTTAGAAAGCTATGATAAAGGTTATGTCAGCAGGGAAAATAAGTGAAAATGATTCTTAGGATGTTTTAAGAAGTCATTCTAATTTGTTGGCATGTTTAATTCTTCTCTCCTCTTCTAGTTTTTCTTTCCTAGGAAGGCACTGACCATTGTTTATGTGAAGGGGCTGTAGTTTTTACTCTGCCTGGTGGGTCATTTCAACATCCACGTCTGAATTCAGCTATTCCCTTATGCTGACTGCTCGCACCCTGGGCAAGGAAGCTGGTGCAGCTAGACCTGGCCAGCCAGTCCCGTGGGCCCATTTCCTTTTGTTGGGTGGTCTCAATTGACCCAGAAATATAAAAGGAAGGGCCCCTTGGGGTGGGCACCGGGTGTGGTCTGGATGTGCGCATCCTGTGTGCATGTGCGTGTTGAGTGGGCGGCACTCCTGAGCGGGCTTTGGTATGTGCCCTGGTACTGCTCGCGTGTGGGCGTCCACTGACAGAGGCTGGGCTGGGCGCGAGCCTCCAGCGGGTGCTGGTCCAGCTGGTGAGGGGTGGTGCGCCAGGGGCTGCAGACACCGGCAGCCCTGCACAGCCCCTGCTGTGTGTTCACTGCAAAACTCAGCGTCTCCCTGCGGATGCTGGCGACTGGGAATGAGGGGTGAAGGGAGCTGCACGGAAGGCACCTCGCGTCCTGTTTGCTGGGCAAGTACAGCAACTCAGACCGGCCTGTCCAGGTGTCAGACAGGACTGTCCTCTCCGACCAAAGGCAGACCACTACAAAAGCTGTTGAGACTAGTAACAAAACAGAAACTCTTCTTGATTTGTAAGAAGTCAAGCTCATTGTTTTTGGTTGATCACCTCAGCACCTCATATATCATGAAGAACGTGCTGGCTGAGACCCTTTCGGGGGAGGGACGAATAGGATATCCAGCCACGTAATGCACATTCTCCCCCTGCTAACCTGGCCTCCTTCTGGTCCTGAAAGCCCTGTGAAAGCTCTCTCTCAAAGACTCATCCTGACAGACGAGCCGCCTGAGATGACAACAGCCTTTAGCAGCTCCCGGGCGGCCGCGGAGAGGATGAGCAGAGAAGGCAGCGGCGTCAACTCAGCGTGGAGCGCAGGCCCAGGCTCACGTCTCAGCTGCCAGTGCTTTCTGTGAGCCACATTGAAGCTTGGAGATAGAAGAAAATCCTCCTCCTCCCACGACATCTGAGATTGGCATCTTCTCTTAGGACCTGGATGTGTGGGCTTTGTGGGAAGAAGCAGAGAACTGATGAGGAGGGGCTGTGACTGTCTTCATGTCCCCAGCAGCTTGTGATGACATTGCAGTTGAATATTTCGGGGGCTCTTTGTTTTGTCAAACGCACCAGCCACTGGTTAAGGCTTGGCTTGGTGAGAATTCTTTTGGGCATTTCTAAAGAGAATGCTGCCCACTGGCCATGAATCCCCAGCAAAAATAAGAAAATGATGACGAGTCAGAATGGGCATTCCTGAACACGCTTGAAATCTAGTCATCAGATCCCCTGTAGCACGGAAATGTACAAAATGACCATCATAACAGCTGACCATAGTAGGGCAGCTGTGTCACAAACATACATTTACATATAGAGACAGCACAATAGGTTGGAAAGTCCACGCAGGGAGTTGTAATTGGTCGTTGCACACAATCTGGCCGTTCACAATGCAGAATGGAGATGGGACGGTGTAAACGAGGTGATGGGTACTACATCTACACAGCAAGATCGGGCTGCATTCTCCAAATCATCTTTACTGGTACAACTCACCTTACTGGGTTGTTGTGAAGGTTAAATGAAGTACTGTGTGTTAACGCACTTCGCACATGTGACGCATGACGTGAATGTCAGTACTGTCATCCTTAGAGAGGCAAGCCACCCCTGGGGCTCTGGCTTCTGGGTTACAGGGAGATAATTATGTGCCAGGAATATTCCTAGAGGAAAACACCCTGCCCTTAGGAACGCACGCGATCCACAAGACTTTGTTACTGGAAAGAGCAGGGGAACAGGCCGGGCGCGGTGGCTCACGCCTGTAATCCTAGCTCTCTGGGAGGCCGAGGCGGGTGGATTGCTCGAGGTCAGGAGTTCGAAACCAGCCTGAGCAAGAGCGAGACCCCGTCTCTACTATAAATAGAAAGAAATTAATTGGCCAACTAATGCATATAGAAAAAAAAAAAGCCGGGCATGGTGGCGCATGCCTGTAGTCCCAGCTACTTGGGAGGCTGAGGCAGGAGGATTGCTTGAGCCAGGAGTTTGAGGTTGCTGTGAGCTAGGCTGACGCCACGGCACTCACTCTAGCCTGGGCAACAAAGTGAGACTCTGTCTCAAAAAAAAAAAAAAAAAAAAAAAAAACAGAGCAGGGGAACAGATGCAGCGTAGAAAGGAAGCCGTGCAGGAAGGCCTTGGGCAGGATGACCCTACCCACACTGGAGAAGGGACCTGGCCAGGCTTCCAGAGGCTTCGCTCACTCATGAGCGGGGCCTAGGGAGCACCTGTATGTGCCGCGCTTATTCCAGTCTCATCACGGAGAGCCGTCTCACAGACAACACCACCGCTTTGCCCTGACGTTCACTGAGCAGGCCGCCCACTGAACAGCACTTCAGTTTCTGTCACCCTGAGGGTGATTAAGAGTCCCTCTAGATTTCAGGAGAGCACCAGTGAGTCCACGGCTGGGCAAGCAGCGATCACCACACCCACATGGCAGCAATCCTGGATCTTCCGGAACATCCTCTTGCGGCTCAACTTCAAATGCCCCCTGAGAAAAGCTGTCAGACAAGCTGCTTGCTAAGTATATGAGTGTGCTCAGCTTCCATATCGAACTACCACGGACGGGGCTTAAACGACAGAGATGTATTCCTCACAGTGCTGGAGCCAGGATGATCCAGATCAGGGTGCGGGCAGGCTTGGCTTCTCCTGAGGTCCCCCCACCCCAGGCTTGCAGATGCTGCCTTCTCCCTGTGTCCGCACGTGGTCTTGCCTCTGTGAGCATCTGCGCCTCACCTCCCTCCGTACAGGACACCAGTCAGATTGGACTAGGACCACCCTCAAGACCTCACTTAACCGTAATTAATCTTGAAAGATCCTACTTCCAAACGCAGTCACTCTCAGAGGCACGGGGGATTAGGGCTTTAATATATGCATTTTTAGGGGGCTGCAATTCAGCCCATAATGATAAGTAAAAATTCTGCTTATAAATCTGTTGTCTGTCAAACTGCTTATTCAACTGGCCTTCAAGCCCCACCCATTATCTTCATTCCCGGGCTTCCCTGTGCCAGCCTGGCTACTGGGTAGGGCACTGGGTGGGGCCAAAACCCTAGAGACAGACGGCTGGTGGGAGGAGGGCTGGGTGGGACAGGAGGTAACCCTCACCTTGGACTCTCGGTGTGGCGGAGGGGTAGTACACAGATTAGGTCCCGGGGGAGAGGAGAGCAGAACCATTCTTCAGGCTAGCAGCAATCTGTTCCAGAGAGGGTGTGTATGCAAATTGCTTTGCAGCTCCCATAGCAGGGAAGAACTCTGTGGCTGAATTATAGCAAGCACTACCCTCATCCTCAGATAGCAGTTCTTTCTGTTCATGATGTTTTCTTTAACAGCTTGAAACATTTCTTGAAAGGGCTGTCAGAATCCTAACATGAACGGGATGGGATCTCAAGGGCCAGGAAAAGAGCTGCAAAACTCCTCTACCTGGAGCCTTAAATAGTCTCTATGGTTTGTCAAAGCCAGAAAATGGGATGTTTGCTGAGCCTATCCAAAATGAGGCTGAAGGAAAAAGTGAACAGTATGCTTGTATCTCCATCAGACACATTCTCAAACATTAGAGACTGAAATAAAAAGTAACTGACATTGATAAAAATGCAATTGACGATATATTCACATCTCTACAAGTGGCCTTGGAGATCATGTAGTTGAGCTACTTCTTGTACAGATGGGAAAACTCAAGTCCATACAGTTCAAAGTCTAAGTTCCACATTAAGTTGGGGAAAGGAATGGACATAGAATCAGTCTCTCCACTCCAGCCCAATACTATTTCTAAAAACAACGCTGGTCATAATTTTGTCATTGGGAGAAATTTTATTCTTCATAGCATACCATCTCCAGGAAGTTGGGTTCTCTAATTCTCCTTGGGTCTAAACCGTGTATTGGTCACTTAAAAATTAAGCACTTTAAATTAATTTGATTAAGAAAAAAAGCATGCCTTGAAAACAAATTTCAAAATGACCTTAAAAAAATTAGATAGCTTCAGAAACTTTACTTGTTTAGCCACTAGATTAACTTTTAGTAGAAGAATGCTTTAATGTATTCCAAATATAAGACCAATTTCAGGATGTTTCCATGATTTATATTGTATATTTTATTTTTATCCTTCTTTTATTGGACATTTCCCAATGTAAAAAAATATAGAGGACTTTTACTCTGCACTGTGGTGTGCGTTCTAGAGAATGTGAATTAAAAAATTGAGAACCAACTTTACAATATAAAAATTTCAAGGTAATATTCCTTCTTGTTCATTTTCCTTTCCTACTGACCTACCTGAAAACTTTGTCTGAAACCACCTAACTCCAATAATACCTTTTTTATTTGTATTTAGTTCTTGTATTTAGTTTTCCCTTGGCAAATTTTCTTTGGTAAATAAGAAAGGAAGCAAAATTTTGTTTAAAAAAATTACCTTAATCTTATTGCTCTAACATAACTTTGCAGTTCTTTTAAAGAAAAAAATTACCTCATCAATCAATATCAAATATTGTCTTGACAATCAATACAAAGAAAATTTGCGCATCCCAAAATAAAATTACATAAACGGATTACTTAAGAAGCCAGAATTTTCAGTTTATGCACAAGATTTTCCACAGCTATTAGACTCTACCCCTGTACACTAAATAAACAGTAAGCGACAAATAGAAACAGTTCCTGTTTCCTTGTTGAGCACCCAAGCAACACAGAAGAAATCATTTTTGTTTAGAAAGAAAATAAAAGAAAGAGACGTCTCACAGACAGGAAGAGGTATCACCACCAAACTGAAGGAGCCTCCTCTGGATTCTAACTTATTCCATGTTTCAGGTCCAGATCCAACAGCCTAGGCTCCTGGGGTCAGGATTCCCTGAGCCAGGCCACCCCACTGTTTGACAGGCCACACCACTGTCAAGGCCAGAGAACTGGGGACTCCACTCCACGTGGAGCCACTCAGCAGATGGCTAGGGGCTGCAGCCACACCCAGGGAGTCAGGGCAGGGGCTGCGAGGCGCTGTGCAGCGCAACAACAATGCACTGTGTAAGTAAGCAATTGTCAGGATCTCGAATGAAGGGCGCTTTGTTATTGCTTTGACCTTCCTCGCCCGCATGTTGATGGTGAGCCTGGCCATGCCCCCGAATACCTTTGACTCACCTTCCTCGCCAAGAGCCAGATGCTGGCAGGCGTTCTCTTGGCGGTTTGGGTCCTGAGACTGAGCACTGGCTCCTCTGCACACATTAGGAGGGGGTGCTGGCCCCGGCCATACAAGAGGCACTAGGTGTGCTGTGAGGAAGGCTTCTCTCAGATGGAGGCAGGAGACATGATGGGAGGGTCCCCAAGGCGGGGAGGGCCCTTGCTTCCCGCTGTGATCTCCATCTGGGTCCGCCGCTACCTGCCGTTTTATATAAAGTCCCAAAGCAAGGGGCCTGGGTCCCATGGATGCCAGCTGTCCCCTCCACCCGCCATCTCTGGCTCTACTCCAGAGAGAGCTGGATTCACATCACAGCTCTTCCGCCTGGGACACCACATGGATGTCCAGTCATTGCAGCATCATTTGTTAAAAAGATTATTCTTTCCCCATTGGATTTGAGGGATTTGGCCTCTTTGGAAAAAAATTAAATGATTTGTACATCTATTGTTAATCCTATGCCAATACCACACTCTCCAGATTACTGTACATATTAAAGGTAGATAGTATAAAGCATTTACCTTTGTTCTTCTTTTTTGAGATTGCTTTGGTTATTAGATATTTGAATTTCCATAGACATTTTAGAATAAACTTATTAATTTCTATAAAAAGCCTACTGAGGTTATTGCATTGAACCTATAGTTCAACTTGAGGAGAACTGGCATCTTAACAATACTTGAGTTTTCCAATCTGTGAAGAGGGCATATGTTTATTTATTTAGTTTTCCTTTAATTTTTGTCAGCAATATTTTATGGTTTTCAATGTAGAGATCTTGAACTTTTTTGTTAAACTTCTTAAATATTATATGTCTTTTGATGTTATTATAAGTTAAATTTAAAATAATTTCTTTTCCAAATTGTGCTAGTGTTAAAAATACATTTGAATTTTGTATGTTAATCTTGTATCTTGAGCCCATGATGAATCTTCACATAAGCTTTAGTGGTTGTTTATACATTTCATAAGATTTCCAAGTAAATCATGACACCATCATCAAACAGAGACAGTTTTATTTCTTCCTTTCTGATCCTTATGCCTTTTGTTTCTTTTTCTTATCTTATTACAATGGCTAGGACCTTCAGTACAGTTTTGAATTTTGCCTTATTCTCCATCTAGGGGAGGAAGCAAAGCACTCAATATTTTACTTTTGGTTTTGTTTATAGATTCACTTTATCAGTTGCAGGAAGTTCCCTCCTATTCCTAGTTAGCTAAGAGGTTGTTGGCTTTTTAAAAAGTTCATTAATGGGTGTTAAATTTTGTTTTCTACAGAATGTTCTTCAAAGAGCAGTCAATTAGTATTGGTTGAATGATGGTATTTGGACTGTTTTTTTCTCTTTTTCTCAGAGTCCAAGAAGCAGTGCCACATTTCTTTATATCCACTTGTCCGGCTCAAGGCCCATAGGCACCCCTTCTATTTCTGAATAACATCATGATGACGACTTTCATCTTGATGGGATGAAGTCCAGAATGAAGCATGACCAACTTGTTTGAAAACAGTTTTAGCAATTCAAATAGCAAACTACTTCTCCGAAATTAAATCAGTTATGATACACCTACATATTCTAGTTTTTGTCTTCTTTTCCTGTGCTCATCTCTAATACTTTTAGTTAATATCATTACTTTTAGTATTTAGAGGACTGTATTTTACTAGACCATTACTCATTTACTGGATTTTGTGGTTTAAATCAGAAATAAGTTTTATTTTAGGGATCATTTATATAAACAAACAAATCATTTTGTTGAGCAAGTGTGTTTCATTTCATGATGATGGCAAAGAATTTGGGGATTAACTAAATGCTGAATTTAATAATTTATGACAGATCTGAGGCATAATCTTTTTAATCTTTTATGAATGTACTTATATATTGTGTGCTACATAAATACTGAGTAGCAATTACCTTTGGATTTTTGTGAAATCTTCCAGATATATAAGAGCATAAGAATTAATGTATACATAAATAAGCCATATATCTTTGTTCTTTGATAATAAGCAATATTATAAATGCTTCAGAAGAAACTCTTTAATTAACAGAGTATGTTAAGTGCTTATTAACCATATATTAGGGACTCTGCTTAGCAGATTATCCAAAGGTCATAAAATTTGAATTCTCCTTCTATCCCATGAAAAGAGTCCAGTTGGGCCTTTTCTCTTTAGTGAAGGCAAACACATTTTATTTATATTTGTCCTTTCTTGATAAAGACATGGAAGTCAAGAGGAGCTCTTTTCTTCTACCTGGAATACACTTTTTGACGTGCAATCAGATGAGTGTGCCTCGGGCTCCAGGGACTAAAGTCTCTTGGCGGAAGCACTACAGGGCATCATGGTAGGGCGGAGCCTCTGTGTGGACAGCGGGAGGCAGAACTCCCGAATGCACTGTGTTTATCAGGTTGAAGCAGTACGCCAAGGGTGTCTTAATGAATGTGAGTGTGTGTACACACATGTATGTGTGTGATTGTGTGTATCAATTAGGTAATATATTAGTTACCTACCGCTGAGTAACAAATTACCCCAAGTTTAGTAGCTTAAAATAACAGACACTTATTAAATCATAGTTTCTGTGGGCCAGGAATCTGGGGGTGCTTAGCTGAGTAGTTCTAGCTCAGATTCTTTTATTAGGATAGCCCAAAGTATCAGCCAGGCTGTTGTCATATAAAGGGTCAACTGAAGGAGAGTTCGTTGCCATATGGACATCACCAAAGGTTGCCTGAGTGTCCTCAGGACCCGGCTGCTTTCCCAGAGCGCGTGAGTAGAGACAGAGAGCCCCAGGCAGACAGGCGTCACTAGCGTCACTGCGCCATGTTCCAACAGCCACACAGAGGACCTCGGGCACAGCAGGGGGTGGGGCCAGGGCGGGGCCAGAGCGGGGCTGTGGGGGTCCTCGGGCATTCTTGGAGGGTCCTGCCACAGGTAAGTTCCCACAATAGAACTGGGAGCTTTGGTATTAATAATTTTACCTGACATAGAAACAGACACGTCTCTATTTCATTAGCTTTATTTAATTTTATTTTTTAGTCTCTCTTTTAAAAAATTGATCTTTTAATTGTCAAATAAAAATTGTATATTTGTTATGTACAACATGATGTTTTGAAGTATGTATACATTGTAGAATGGCTAATTTGAACTAATTAACATATGCATTATCTCACATACTAATCATTTTTTGTGGTGAAAACACTTAAGATCTACTCTCTTATTGATTTTCAAGGTCACTAGCTTTAAACAGCAATTCTCCATCAGGCAACATGGCTATCACAATGCTTCGTCCCTCCAACTGGGTCATAACAGATAGAAGGACAAGACTTTATTTGGAAAAAAATCACCTGCTTCTATATAACTCTTCGCTCTGAGAAGATAAACATTCACAGATTACAGAACAAACTTACAACACATCTTCATAGCATCGCTGGGAAGGACACGCAGCAGTTGTGACTGATCCTTATTTGAAAAAACAAAAAAAGGTAAAAGAATGAGTGACTTGTCTGAATTCCATGTAAAGAGGAGGGAGGAAAAGCACATTTGCCATGTGTCACCTTGCACATGAGTCCTCATAACAGCCTCGCGAGGACGGGCCGCAGGCCTCGCCCCCGTGCTACAGAGGAGGACTGAGGCCCCGGAGGTCACGAAGTTAGTATGTGAGCAGGGCTGAGAATTGGGCTCAGGGCTCCAGGCTCCCAAGCCCACTGTCTTCCCAAATAGAGCCCGTGACCTCGTCCTCCTGCCTGCATGCCAGAGCACCGCATCGGGTCAGCATCGGCTCTTCGGGCCACATCCCAGCCTGTGCGATTTACAACTAGGTCTTTACAATCCGATGAGGTCTTTGCATGCCTCTGAGGCATGAATAGTTCACGTTCGATGCTGAATGAAAGTCAGTTACAGGCTCCCTAGTATTGCACTGAAACCAGGGCCATCTGTTCCCCTGAATTCTCATGACTGAGTTTTGGTGCTAATATGCTTGCACTTGGGTCTTTTGGCCACTGGGTTTTTGTAGTGAAGGAAGTGGCTTATAAGCTGAAAGCTGGAGACTGGGGTTACACTTGTGCCTCTTCCGTGTGGCCATCCCACACTCTTCCTGAAGATTCCTGGGGTCCCTGCCCTGTTCTGACTGTCCCATAGCCCCATCCCTGTCCCTATCCCAGACCCCTACCCCAAGCATAAGACATTGAACTGAAAGAATATGTGAAAATCAAATGGTCAGTTTTGGCTGTGCAGTGGGGACGGCGGGTGGCCACCGCCGTGTTGGCGCCTGTGGCAGACACACCTAGGGCCCCTCACGGCGCTCTTTCACTGCTTCCCCTCCTGCTCCAGGCTTAGCCCTGGAGTTAGTGGACTTGTAATTTTGAAGACTTTTTTGCTGTCATGAGAGATGGTAAAGGGGCCATTCATTCTGACTAGACTTTTCCTCTTGCGTAAGCCCTAGCTCAGCTTTCCCTAACACGCATCTAGCCTTGTCTGTCACATAACATTACGCTGTGCTACCTTCATATGTTCTCTCTCCGGTTTCCCCCCAGTCTGTTCATTCCAGACACTGTGCTCCTCCACGTGCAGACGGGGTGGCAAGACTGGCCCTGGGGAGCCGGCAGCCCAGGGGACCTGCCAGCCTCTGTTGAACTGACATCACCACTAGGTTTCAGGTTCTGCCCAGATAATCACGCTCGCAGGACAACAGAAGACAAAACAAATAAGAACGAGGCTTAGTATTGTAATGCAATAAAACTGACAATAAATCCAATGTGACACATACTGTCACACCTAATAGCTGTTGTGCTTCGGACAATTATCCATCAGAGACAATCAATTCTTCCACGGCTGCAATGTATGGGGACTTTGCAGAGCACACGCAGGAGTACAGGATCACAGCTTTCCTCTCCCTTTGTTGGCTGTGTCCACGGGAGAAGGACACAGGCCTTCCCACAGCGGAGGGTGCCTGGAGAGGCAGGCCGGCCGGGGCGCGTCCCGGGTCCACTCCCGGAGCCTCTACCTGCCTCTCCCGGCAAAGTGCGCAGTCACAACAGAAACCATCTTGGGCTGATTTCAAAAGAAAAAGAACATATCAAAAAATAAAAGCTAGCTCACAGACTCTCTGGGAAGGCTGGAGAGCCAACCTCAGAGTCTGCAGAGCAGGGAGCAGTTTGCGAGATGACACCACAGGCTGGGAACAAAGGCTCGGCCCGCACCACTGTGTGGGCGATGCTGCTCCCCGTGCTGGCCACTGGAGGCCCCTCTGCAAACCAGAGGGCGCTCCTGCTGGACGGGGTTCCCGGCCTCACCTGATTTTTTGCAGAGCCAGCTCCTGAGTCAGACCTGAAGGGACACTGACCAGCGTAGCCCCAGTCCCCTGCCTGTGCCCCAAGCTGCGAGGGAGGCAGGGCGGCAAGGGTCAGCTTCCACCTCGGCTCGCCAGGGAAGACAGCACCTACACCCGCCGAGGAAAGATGCTGAGAGGGTAGGTGACCACACCAGGTGACCGCGCAGCTCCACCTACAGCCCTCGCTCCCTTCTCCACCCTTTCTCATGTGGCCAAGAGCACCTGCAGGGGAAAGCCTTAGCCCACTTTGGCGACCTTCTCGGCCCATTCTAAGATGTCGTTCACACGTTGTCCTTGCTCAGGGCTCCTGCGAGATCACGAAGCTGCGCTGGTTTTGCCCCTGCAGTTGGGCAGCCGCGGGTAGTCCTGGCAGAGTGGTCCTAGCGACTCTGGCCCTCACCCTCACCACTTCTGCTCACACCCTTGACACTTGTGTTTGCAGTTTTAACTGAAGCCAGTCAATGTAAAGTTATAATATATATCATATAAATCAGGCACCAGGATCTACTGAGTTGTGTTTAAACAGATAAAAAAAGAAGTATTTGTTGAATTGAATATACTTTTGGAAACATTATTGAATTTAGACTTCGCCACCACCTTGCAAAGTAGGTGTTATTCCCTGCATTTACAATGAGAAAACTAAGGCTATTACAAATTGCCTGAAGCCCTCCCAGGTGTCTCCCAGCTCAGCCCCTTCTCCGGCCTCCCCGCTGTGTCAAGATCAACACAACCCTCGTTACTCTGAGCTGTCCACCACGGCTTCACTTCCCCACAACACTGGCACCTCGCGCCTGAGTGAAGGAGACCCAGGCCGTGACAGCAGCGTGGAAAGGGCTGTTTGCCCTCACTGTGGGCTTCCGCAATGGCTCCTTGCAGGAGGCGAGGCCTGCAACACACGTTTTGGGGAGCACAGGAGTTAGGCAGACCGGGAGTCGGGAGGAGCCTGCGCTTTCCTCTGTCTGCTGCCGCCACGTGCCCGCCTATCCAGCAAAGGGCGTGCTGGCCTGTACGGAGACTCAGGGTAGCATTTGTGATGAACACTTGCTCCAAATGCAGAAAGCACTTTGAAAGCAAATGTATTTATTTGTTTTTGTGTGTATATGTGTCCAAGGCAATATTTTAAAGCAAATGTCTATCAAACCTATGACAACTTCTGCCTCAGTATGTTGTTGAACCAAATAGCTTCATAAGATTTTAAAAAGGATTAGCTACACGTACGTACAAATAGGACCAGGTACTGTAATTATTCTTGCAACAGTCTCTCAATGGGCAATTAGAGGATTAGCATTCAGTTTGATCAAATGTTCAGACCATTTACATACTGTACTTAACAGGCCTAAGAATAGATCCATTTGTTTTAACATAACAGTCATCCTTAAAAGAGTCACTCAGCTAAGCGATTTACCACCATTAATTAAACTGAAAGCACTACCACTCTGAATAACGCAGCAGAGCTTAATGGTTTTTATGTCTCCAACATCACAGAGAATTTCATCCCTCCTTAGAATTTCACAATCATATGTTATTAGTCTTGTGCAGATGGAAGTTCCAGATCAAAGACCATGCAGATATACACAAGTTTTATATATGATCTAGATAATTCTTATGTAAGAAAAACGGTATGACTAAAGGTTAATTGTAGAACTACAAGGAATAACACTGTGAATGTTATTAAGTCAGTAAGCAATAAATAGATGTTCTCTTCTTAAGAACAAGCTTCCTGCTTCTTAAAACATGAATCACTCACATTAAGGTAATGGCTGTCTTTACATGCAAATTCAGATGTTCCCAATCAAGATTTCAGCTTAAAGCTCACCTTCTGCTGTTTCCTTTGCATGAGACATTTGACTTGAAAATAATGAGACTTTTTACAATGACTAGATAGATAGATAGATAGATAGATAGATAGATAGATTGGTAGATATATGTAATCTTCTTTCCCTAAGGATTTTACTTAAAACAATTGTTACCTTTTCAAAGTTACTTACATTTTGGGATTAAATTATGGAAGCTGTAGCAATATATGCTGGTTGTTTTCATATGTGGCCTCTTTCTCATCTGGGAAAGGGGCCAGGCTGGGATTTGGAGGTGTAGTATGCGATGGATGCAGTGATTTCAGTGTTGTTTAAAGACCTTTACCTTCTGGAAGATGCTGGGATCGTGTTTGCTGGTAAAGCACAGCTGTCATGCCATTGATGGTGTAAGGGGCAGTGGTGGAGCAGAAGCTGCCCAGAGTCGCTTCTGCAAAGACACCTCCCTGGAGGGTGAGCTGCAGGAAGAGCTCCTCTGCTGCAAACCCTGCCCTCACTGGTCTCCCCAGGGTCTGTCTCCTCTCAGCAGAGGGATCCGCCCAGCTTTGCAGCCACATTTATTGTACCCAGTTGTTGCCTTTCAAGTGCACGCTCTTCACTTTAGCTGCTTGTACTTCTGACTCAGAGTCTGCGTTTTGACATAATTGTGGTTGTGTGTGCTTTGTGCAGAGAGACACACTCCAGATCTGCCCACTGGGCTCATCTGAAGAGGGAGGGCAGACTGGGGCTCAAGGGGGTGTCCAGGTCTTTTCTTTCGGTCGTCTGCTAGGAGGCGGTCAAGAGGGAGACTTGGAGCCAGATGGGCCAGTGTTCTACTCCTGTTCCATTTGCTGGTCATGTACTCTTGAGCAAGGTATTCAATTTGTTATAGCCTTAGTTTTCTCATTATAAATGCAGGGAATAACACCTACTTTGCAAGGTGGTGGCAAAGTCTAAATTCAATAATGTTTCCAATAGTATATTCAATTCAACAAATACTTCTGTTTTGTCTGTTTAAATACAACTCAGTAGATCCTGGTGCCTGATTTATATGATATATATTATAACTTTACATTGACTGGCTTCAGTTAAAACTGCAAACACAAATGATAAAAAAACAGTCCAGTTTTGCTAAAACTGCAGACATCTGATCACAAATTGATGTAACGAATGCATAAACATCTACAATAATGCTTAGAACATTGTAGTTATCAGTGAATGCTACTTGAATCAGATCCTTGCAAGGAAAAGAAGGAGGAATTTTTATTAATAAAACTTAGTGCAGTGGGAGAATACTAAAAGATACAAAGACCATGATAACCCTTCAGTAAAGTGTTGTCATACTTTTACCACAAGCTTAAAACATGGTGCCCACAGTACGTCCACTCCTAGGAGCTGCCATTTGTTGGATCAAGTTTGGCTTGTTTTCTACCAAGTTAGAGAACTAGAAATCCTAGTACTTACAGAGATTATGTGTGGAAAAAGTCAATGAACTAGACTGTCCCTACCGCATGACTTACTTCTCAGGAGCCAGTTGGAAGCTCAGAAAGCCATGTTCACTCATGGGAGAAAATAGCTGGCCCCCGTAGGGAGCACAGAGTCCACTGTCAACCACATGAATATGCTTGTACTATGCGCATTAGGGCACGAAGGCCTGGAATGCAGAATAAAGTCTCTGTCTTTCAGGGGCTTGCTGTCTAGCTGGTGAACTATGACCTCAATGAGAGAGCTGAACAAGGGGATATGCTCTGAGTATGTCTTCAGAAGAGTGAAGGTTTGGTTTCCAGCTAGTTTCCTCCTGTATGTTCTCAGATAGCTCCCAGCACTGTAGGGGGTGCTAACAAAGGGACAGGAGGAGCCCCCCAAAACAAACAGGATGGGAGGGAGAGGGCAGCTTTTTCCAAACTGTATTCCAAAGAGTGCTCTATGTGATGTTAATAGATGTTCTACTTTAAAAGGGCTCAATCTAACTGTATAGAGCCCTTTTAAAGTATAACATTTATTAATACCTATTATACATCAACAAATACATATACTAATAAGTAAAAAAATACCCAATGCTCATATTTTAAAAAGTGCTGTCTTATAAAACTTGGTTGGAGCTGGGGGATGGGGAAACAGGAAGATGTTGGTCAAAGGGTGCGATTGTTCGGCTGTCAGGTGGGCAAGCCCGAGGTTGCAATGAGCGTCGCACGATTTCCCTGAGCGTTGGTGCTGGCTCCAGCTAAATCAGGGCGCCTCTTGGGTGCTGGTCACGCCCTTCTTCTTATCCCCAGGTCCTCTGCAGTTTCTGCACCTCCTTATTCTGGTCACTGAGGTTCCAGATGAGGTTTCAGTCTCAAAGCAGAGACTGAAAATGGAAGGAGTGGGACGGCTTTGGAGCAGGACGTTGGAGGGAGGGTGGGGCCTGGCCAGGTGTAGACTTTGACAGCCAGGCTTTCCAGGGGGAGGGCAGGTGGTATGCGTGCAGAGTGGGGAAGGAGCTCGGGGACTAGAAGTCCTGTCCCTTGGCTGAGTGGCCCAGAAAGGATGCTCTCCTCTACAAGGTATGAGGAAGCCCCAGGGACCTCTCCAAGGATGTCCACGAAGAATACGAACTCTCTTAGGCCAAATAAATACTGTGAATATAGCCTAAAATTGCCCTAAATTGTGAGAAGTTTCACAATGTGGTTCACAGCAGACACAGGTCTAAGTCAGAGCTTCTCAACCTCAGTGCTACCGACCTGGGCAGGGTATGTGTTCGCCCTATGCACTGCAGGGTGTGCGCACCCTGCCTCTGCCCACCAGGTGCCAGGACACCCTCCCCTCAATGTGACAACCAAAAGTGTCTCTAGACATTGCTGAATGTCCTCTTGATTGAGTTCTTCCTGGGAGGCACAATTGCCCCCCTGTTGAAAATCATTGGTGTAAATAAAACTACTAAGGTGGAAACTATAAATAAAACTACTAAGGTGGAAACTATAAATAAAACTACTAAGGTGCCTCACCTATTTATTAATGGCAGGCTGGGCAATACATAGACAAGACACCAGGGATGGAAACATTCCGTATTCTGCACTGTTGGAAACACAGTTCATTTTTATTTATTCTAAAAATTGTATTGGGAAAAATGTGCTCCTAGCGTTCATCAGCTAGATCCTAAAATAAAATACAGTTGTAAATCTCTTGAGGCTAAATTAGTTAATAATTTTGCACTTTCAAAATAATAGGTTTGTCTGTCCTAATGTACCTAAGAAGCCTGGGACATGTGAATGTCATAAGCAGCTTTGTGGGATTTCTTCCACCTCGTTTTGAGGAGGCCATCTGAGCATGAACAATCTTTTGAGTCAAAATGTGGATAATTGTATTGACTTGCTCTAAACTTCCAACGAGAATCTCTCACTCGAGCATAAATTCAGGGTGTGTCGGTTTAAGCAAAGCAGTTTATGTAAGATGGGTGTGTTGGTTTGTTAGCCCAAGTTAAGGATGGCATTAAGGAGAGGTGGTTCGCATCAGCGAATCCAGCGCTGTTGATAGGAGAGAGGCAGAGATCATCTCCTATTGTTCTGCTGTGATCTGCGCCTAGGATTTTAATCTGGCACTTTCTCTCTGCCTTTCTGACTCCAGAACTGTTTGAAAAAACATCTTGACACCAGGTTCCCACAGTCCTACTGTAGCAATGGCACCAGGAGTGACTTTTCTGCACGTTTTCTTGTCTCTGTAGTTGCTCTGGAGCCCTGGAATGGAAGCACCTTCAGATCAAAATAAAAATTAAATCAATAAAGAATAACGCGCATCTCTCCCACCACGGCACGCCCCCGGTCGCCGTGCCAGGAGCAGGGAGGGAAGAGGTGCTGGCCCTCACAGGACTGGGAAGGCCACTATCCGTGTGAGCTCCCTGGCCCTTATCTTGTCATTTGCAAGACACAAACAATGCAGTTCTGGACTCCTGGGGAGGCTTCGAGGAGAAGGCGGCTCATGCCAAGCCTTCAGTACCTCAGAGATTTGGACACTCTTTTCTCTAGTGTTGAGTTACAACATGTCCTCGTGTGCCAGGAACCAAATGACAGTACTTTGGGAAATCTCTCCCAAATCAACAGAAAAGAGATCCTTAAACTCAGCTGGGGCTTGAATGCAATGTTATTGAAAGAACACCACTCTCCAGACGTTGGTGCCAAGCCCTCCCCGTCAACCCGTCGGAGGCGAAGCAGTTATGGCTTCCTTTGTGCTCATGGCTAAGTCAAGTTCTATGCATTCCTCTTCTTTTGGCATTTTTTAGGAACCTGGAGTGGCTCTGCCTTTGGTGTCAAGTGCCTCCCAGGACTCGCCTGCCCGCTGGGTGTGGTGCAAGGTCGGACTGCATCGCCCAACATCCCGCCCGAGCGTGGCTCAGCAAATGCCTTGCTCTAATCCTGGACTATCTCCCTCCTGTGGTGAGAAGCTGGCTCCCTTCCCACAGGAGTGGGGCAGGGCATGCACAGGGAATTCTGCACTTAGAGGCCACAGGGTTTTCTCCCCACATATGTGGTGTCAGAGAGAGACACAGGACTTTGGACAAGGCCCCCTAGACTTGCGGACTTAGTTTTCTTACCAGTAAAAGGAAGAGATTACTTTAGACATCTTCTGCTTCTGGCACTTTATCAGTTTGAGTGTATTAGAGTAAGTGGGTGTGTCTATCTGTAAGAGCAGATAAATTACTCAAACTCAAGACCAAGCAGTTGTCTTCTCAGTTTGTGGGGATGTTTACTTTGGGAAAAATATTCTCGAGTAACTTCTCCTCTTTAGCACATTGAGAACAGAAGTCAGCAAACCATGGCCATCTGGCCCAATCCAGCTTGCTTCCTGTTTTTATAAATAAAGCTTTATTGGAACACAGCCATCTCATTCATTAAGACATAGCCTATGGCTGCATTTGCTCTATGAAGGCAGAGCTGAGTGTTTGGGACACAGACTGCCTGACCTATACAGTCAAAACATTTACCGTCTGTCTCTTTACAAAAAAGTTTGTCAACTCTGATCTGGAACATTGTTCATTCCAAAATACTTAACTGAGTCTCTGCAACATGCCAGGCTGTCTACTAGCTGTTAGGGTACAGAGATAAGGCTGACAACAGTTCCTGACTTTGAAAAAAACAATAAAAATAATAATACAATCAATAACATTAATATTAGTTACAATAATTGTTAATTTTTTTAAAAAAAACACCAATAATGACAATTCTGTCCTGTTCTCTTTATTATGTCTGTATGGGATGTGGCCACACATGTGGGAACAATCCCTTTGTGTCTTTTGTGACATGTTAGATTTCAATTTTCCTTAAAGCAATGGCAGTGTCATTCTCCCAGTGGAATGAAAAAATAAAACATTATGCATGTCATGCCCTTGCTTAACACATTCCACCTGTGTCCACCTTTTGCCGACAAAGAGAGCCAAACCTCTGGTGGGGCACAGACCTCGAGTGAGTTGTCAGCTGCCCTCCTGCCAGCACCCTCGCCTCCCACCTCCCTCTCCTCCCACCTCCCTCTCCCCCACCCCCCTCTCCCTCCAGCCCCCTCTCCTCCCACCCGCCTCTCCTCCCATGACCCTCTCCTCCCAGCCCCCTCTCCTCCCACTGCCCTCTCCTCCCACCTCCCTCTCCTCCCAGCCCCCTCTCCTCCCACCCCCCTCTCACCCCCTTCTCCTCCCAGCCCTCTCTCCTCCCACCTCCCTCTCCTCCCACCTGCCTCTCCTTCCAGCCCCCTCTCCCCCCAGCCCCCTCTCACTCCCCTCTCCTCTTACCTCCCTCTCCTCCCACCCCCTCTCCCCCCACCTCCCTCTCCTCCCAGCCCCCCTCCTCCTACCTCCCTCTCCTCCCAGCCCCCTCTCCCCCCACCCCCCTCTCACTCCCCTCTCCTACCACCTCCCTCTCCTCCCACTTCCCTCTCCTCCCACCCCCTCTCCCCCACCTCCCTCTCCTCCCACCCTCCTCTCACCCCCCTCTCCTCCCAGCCCCTCTCCTCCCACCCCCCTCTCACCCCCCTCTCCTCCCAGCCCCCTCTCCTCCCACCTCCCTCTCCTCCCACCCCCCTCTCACCCCCTCTCCTCCCAGCCCCCTCTCCTCCCACCTCCCTCTCCTCCCACCTCTCTCTCCTCCCACCCCCCTCTCCTCCCACCTGCCTCTCCTCCCAGCCCCCTCTCCTCCCGCCTCCCTCTCCTCCCGCCTCCCTCTCCTCCCGCCTCCCTCTCCTCCCGCCTCCCTCTTCTCCCACCTCCCTCTCCTCCCGCCTCCCACCCCCTCTCACCCCCTCTCCTCCCAGCCCCCTCTCCTCCCACCTCCCTCTCCTCCCAGCCCCCTCCTCCCACCTCCCTCTCCTCCCAGCCCCCTCTCCTCCCACCTGCCTCTCCTCCCACCCCCCTCTCCTCCCACCTCCCTCTCCTCCCATCCCCTCTCACCCCCTCTCCTCCCACCCCCTCACCCCCTCTCCCCCTACCCCCCTCTCACCCCCCTCTCCTCCCACCTCCCTCTCCTCCCAGCCCTCTCTCCTCCCAGCCCTCTCTCCTCCCACCTCTCTCTCCTCCCACACCCCTCTCCTCCCAACCCCCTCTCCTCCCAACCCCCTCTCCTCCCACCCCCTCTCACCCCCTCTCCTCCCAGCCCCCTCTCCTCCTACCACCCTCTCCTCCCACTCCCCCCTCCCTCACCCCCTCTCTCCCAGCCCCCTCTCCCCCCATCTCCCTCTCCTCCCACCCCCCTCTCCTGTCAGCCCCCTCTCCTCCCACCTCCTTCTCCTGTCAGCCCCCTCTCCTCTCACCCCCTCTCCTCTCACCCCCTCTCCTGTTATCCCCCTCTCCTCCCACCCCCCTCTCCTGTTAGCCCCCTCTCCTCCCACCCCCCTCTCCTGTCAGCCCCCTCTCCTCCCACCTCCCTCTCCCTCCACCCCCTCTCCCCCCACCTTCCTCTCCCCCCACCTCCCTCTCCCCCCACCTCCCTCTCCCCCACCTCCCTCTCCCCCACCTCCCTCTCCTCTTACCCCTCTCCCCCCACCCCCCTCTCCCGCCACCTCCCTCTCCTACCACCTCCCTCTCCCCCCACCTCCCTCTCCTGCCAGACCCCTCTCCCGCCAGCCCCCTCTCCTCCCAGACCCCTCTCCTACCACCTCCCTCTCCTGCCACCTCCCTCTCCTGCCAGCCCCCTCCCCTGCCAGCCCCCTCTCCCGCCAGCCCCCTCTCCTCCCAGACCCCTCTCCTACCACCTCCCTCTCCTGCCACCTCCCTCTCCCCCCAGACCCCTCTCCTGCCACCTTCCTCTCCCCCCAGACCCCTCTCCTACCACCTCCCTCTCCTGCCACCTCCCTCTCCTGCCAGCCCCCTCTCCTGCCACCTCCCTCTCCCCCCAGACCCCTCTCCTACCACCTCCCTCTCCTGCCACCTCCCTCTCCTGCCAGCCCCCTCTCCTCCCAGACCCCTCTCCTGCCACCTTCCTCTCCCCCAGACCCCTCTCCTACCACCTCCCTCTCCTGCCACCTCCCTCTCCTGCCAGCCCCCTCTCCTCCCAGACCCCTCTCCTGCCACCTCCCTCTCCCCCCAGACCCCTCTCCTACCACCTCCCTCTCCTGCCACCTCCCTCTCCTGCCAGCCCCCTCTCCTCCCAGACCCCTCTCCTGCCACCTCCCTCTCCTGCCACCTCCCTCTCCTGCCAGCCCCCTCTCCTGCCAGCCCCCTCTCCTGCCAGCCCCCTCTCCTGCCAGCCCCCTCTCCCGCCAGCCCCCTCTCCTCCCAGACCCCTCTCCTGCCACCTCCCTCTCCCCCCAGACCCCTCTCCTGCCAGACCCCTCTCCTGCCACCTCCCTCTCCTGCCAGCCCCCTCTCCCGCCAGCCCCCTCTCCTACCAGACCCCTCTCCTACCACCTCCCTCTCCTGCCACCTCCCTCTCCTGCCAGCCCCCTCTCCTCCCAGACCCCTCTCCTGCCACCTTCCTCTCCCCCCAGACCCCTCTCCTGCCACCTCCCTCTCCTGCCAGCCCCCTCTCCCGCCAGCCCCCTCTCCCGCCAGCCCCCTCTCCTACCACCTCCCTCTCCTGCCACCTCCCTCTCCTGCCAGCCCCCTCTCCTCCCAGACCCCTCTCCTGCCACCTTCCTCTCCCCCCAGACCCCTCTCCTACCACCTCCCTCTCCTGCCACCTCCCTCTCCTGCCAGCCCCCTCTCCTGCCAGCCCCCTCTCCTGCCAGCCCCCTCTCCCGCCAGCCCCCTCTCCTCCCAGACCCCTCTCCTGCCACCTCCCTCTCCCCCCAGACCCCTCTCCTGCCACCTCCCTCTCCTGCCACCTCCCTCTCCTGCCAGCCCCCTCTCCCGCCAGCCCCCTCTCCCCTGATGGTGCTAGTGTGCTCCCAGCGGGAGGCCAGGTGACACCTGGGAGTGCAGGTGGCGCAAAGCTCGGGAGCTCCGCCAGCCCTGGCCCAGCCGTGTGCTGCTAGCAGAGGTCTGTGTGCGGCCCTGTTGTCATTTCGTTAGAGGTGTCCATTCAGCACACTGCCCATGCAGAACCCACAGAGCAGTTCTGGGGTAAGCCTAGCTCTTTTTAGGAAATCCTACGGCAAGTTTTCATATGACCTCTGAGAGGCCTGTGCATTCACTCCACATCATGGAAGTTTGAGCTGTAATTACTGCATACTAATGTGGTCACCAAGAAGCTGATTCTGCCCATGGACAACATGTGACAAATAGTGATTTCTCTAGGTATCTTTCTTTAGGTTGCTGCCAAAACAGAAATAATACTGGACGGCAACTTGGTGTATGTTCCACACAGAACCTGGTCCTTCGTGGGGGAGCATCATTATTCTCCCAACACTCAGGTTAGTCCTTTTATAGGGTGAAGAAAAGAACAGCACCAAGCGTGTTAGGATAGGTCTGAGGTTCCCGACTGGGGTGATTTCCACACCCCCCAACCCTACACAGGACATTGGCAATATCTGGAGACACTTTTGTTGTCACAGTTGGGAGGGGGTGCTACTAGTGGGTACAGGCTCAGGAAGCTGCTAACACCCCACAATGCACAGGACAGCCCCCAACATAGACACCCACAGTGCTGGCCTGAGAAACCCTGGGAGATGTGAGCATGGAACACCCCCACCGCCCCTGGTCCCTCTAAAACCACTGGCTCCGTTATCAACTCACTTTTCACTCTGCCTAAAATCTAGCAGGCCCACAGGCACATTCCCTAATGGACTATAGTCAGGTAGTAACTGCCTTTCCTCCCAAACGTCACAGGACAGTAGTTCCTGGAATTGGAGCTAATGCCCACCTGCTCCTTCTGGCTGCCGCTTCACCATTTCTCCTCTTTGCCCTGAAAAGTCCCTTCTTTTATTGCATGCCCTGCCACGACACCATCTCGACATTTCTTTGCACGGTTTTCTACTGCACTCCCGGTGCCTCCTGCAGTCACGGAGGAGCCTGGCCGGCCAGCTGGCTTTCTTCACCCCTACTCTTGGGATCGCTGTTGGCAACTACAAATCCACCAGGTGATTCTCTAACTCGCTGGCCTCTCCATACATGGGGGTTTTTAATCTTACACACTTTGCACCCACCTCACTTCGCTCCTGTCTTCTCATGGCAATTCTTAGACTTGCTGTCACCAATGACCTCTCGTTGCTGCTCTCTGGTCCCACAGCCCACTGTCACACCCCTCCTGACATCCCCACACCCACCTGGCTTAGACCCTGATGTCTCACGCTCCGCACCCCTGTGCATGCCCTCTCAACGTTCCAGGAAAAGCTCCAGCTCGGCCCAGCCCTGTGTCCAAAGAGAACAGCTGTGCTCCAGCTGTGTGCAGTGCTTTCAGGTGAGTGCTTGAGTGCCTGCTTCTGAGACGTCCGCTTCATGCCTTCCCCTCTTCTCGATGACAGCATCCCTCTTCATCCTCACTCCCAGCTGATGATCAGGTTTCTTATTTGACTGAGAACACAGAAGCAATCAGAATAGCCGCCAACAACTGTGTCTCTGTGCTGCAGGCTCCTCGTTAGGTTGGATGAACCCTCTATGCCCTGTTGTCCGATCCTTCCCGCAGGGTGCTGGTCTGTCTCCTCTCCCCTCCTTAAAGGGTTTGCACATACAGGGAAGCCCTCTGCTATATCTTTAGTTTCACTTCCCCCTTTTCAATCCTCCCAGACAGTCTACAAACCTTCCAGACTCTCTCCCACTTAAAAAAAGCCTGTCGGGTCTTTAGATTATTTCTGCTTCCTCTGTTCTCACCGTACTCACCAGTGGATTTCAGATGGACCAATCGAACGGCAGGTCCCAGTTCTGATTTCCTGCTGCCACTCTGTAGCAACTGACCGTGAGCATAGATCACGCCCTCTCTCTTCCTGGGCTTCTGAAACCTGCACATTTGGTCTGTTGTCATTTGTTTCCGTGTCTATCTTACTCTGTTCTGTTTGCTCATGGATGCTTCCCACCAGTGCTCTCCTGGCGCCCCTTCCTCTTCGAACTTTAGGTACCGCAGCCCTCCAGGACACAGGCCTTTGTGTCCACTCTCTCTCCCTCGAGCACCCAGGCAGTCTCCCCCAAAACTTAAACCCCAGCGATTAAACGCCCTCCTCTGCAGAATCTCACATTGGTCTTTTCTCCCGAGTCCTAGATTTGCATGACTTTCTGCATGACCTCTCTGCTTAGCCATTGTAGGAGGCATTCCAAGCTTAAAAATGCTCAACTTAGAAGAGTTCACTCCCAGCCGGGACTCGGTGAAACACCCACACCTGGCCAGGTGCCGCCGTGGTTTGCTAACTGATCCCGCCACTTCCACGCTATCCCCACTCTCTGCTCTGGTCAGATTCCTCCGCACTGCAGCCAGACTGACCTTTTAATGATAATGTACAATCGAGTCAGGTCCCTGTCTTGGCCAGAGTCCTCCAAGGGCTCCCACCGAACTCGGAACGAAGTCTGGGCCCCACCCTGCCGCTGCCCCGCAGAGGAGCCGCAGCAGCCCTGCCCTGCTTGGCACTCACCAGCTGGCTCCGGTCTGCGCCCTGGCACTCATGGGTCCCTTTGCCTGACAGCTTTTCCCCAGGTGTCCGTCCAGGAGTCCTTTGTATATCCCAGACTTTCTGGAATCTCACCTTCTCAGGGAGGACTTGCTGGCAACTGCATCTAAGAGTGTCTCCTCCATCACCCCTTTCCTGCTTTATTTTCTGCATAGCAAATAATAAATTAAAAAAATGTAAAATATAAATATTTTATATTTATTTATTTGCTTGTTTATTTTGTTTTCCTCACTGGAATGTCAGGTCCACAGGGCAGAGACTTCATCTCTTTTAATTACAACACCTTCCTGGTGTCTGGAATAGTAACAGGGACTGAGAGGGTGCTTGCTGGGGTGCCTGGGGATTCTAAAATTTCCATGCTCTCCCCTCAGATGTACAAAGAGCAAAAACTTAGCCAAGAGCTTCGGTTTCAACTGTCTGAGAGTGACCTGTCGTGGAGCCTTTGGGGGTCAGTTTTAAAAGTAGGCAGAGCAGGTGACTTTTAGGAATTCCTGTTTTTCTCTAAAATGCTTAGGAGGAGCGTGGCCTGGAGTCTGATAAACTGGCCTGAGATTTCAGAGACTCTGATGGTGTCTCTACCAAATTGTATAATCTTGGGCCATTAGCTTTATCTCTCTGGTCCTTGGGATCATCTCGTGTCACATTAGATCATCTCTAATGTCCCCTTTGCTTAAAATCTCTATTCTTTAACTAGAAGTTGACTTAGTTCCTACTGAAATGCAAATACCTTTAGGACAGATTACATTTAAAGCTTCATTGGACAGTTGAGTCATGGTGAGATTCCCATGTTAGATTCTTCTCAAAAGCTGATTTTTTTTTTTTTTTTTTTGAGACAGAGTCTCGCTTTCTTGCCTAGGCTAGAGTGAGTGCCGTGGTGTCAGCCTAGCTCACAGCAACCTCAAACTCCTGGGCTCAAGCGATCCTGCTGCCTCAGCCTCCCGCGTAGCTGGGACTACAAGCATGAGCCACCATGCCCGGCTGATTTTTATATTATATATATTAGTTGGCCAATTAATTTCTTTCTATTTTTATGGTAGAGACGGGGTCTCGCTCAGGCTGGTTTTGAACTCCTGACCTTGAGCAATCCGCCCGCCTCGGCCTCCCAGAGTGCTAGGATTACAGGCGTGAGCCACCGCGCCCGGCCTTCAAAAGCTGATTTTAACAAGGTAAATGAGCAAGCGTGGACCAGTGAGATGTTTCAAGTGGGAGGAGGAGATGGTGTTGAGGAGTAGAGAGTGAGGGAGACAGCACACAGTCAAGCTTTAGAGAGCACAGGGTCTTACCAGTGGCCAGGTGTGTATGTTTTACTGTGTCTTGGTCAGGGATGGGCAGGTCAGAAAGATTATTAGATGTGTTCAGAGAAAAGTATGCCAATATGGGAGGGGGTGTGAGAATTTTCTACCATTTCTGTAGTGGTTCATTTATGTCACTGAACCCTCCTTGGTTCAGACCTTGCTAACTCTGACCTTTTGATGATTAATACACAAATGAGCAGAAGTTTGCTTTAGGATTACCTACAAGGAAAGACATAACCAAGCAAACTGTTAGTGAAAATAAATCCCAAGTAGTCTCTTTAATCATGTAAATGAGGAGACTGTTCTGGAAACCTTAGAATAATGTTTCACAGTTGATGTCCAGGGAGCCCAAGACCAACTGGAATCTTAGGAGGAATTTCAGGGAAATGGGGCTCTGTGGTCAAACAGGCTCTTGATACATTCATACAACTTAGAAATGTACAAGAAGAGCATGTAGAAAGTGCTGTCTGGCTACAAAACCTTTTTTCCCCTCCAAACACCTATAAACACCTCTAGTTTCCCTCGCGACATAATTTGGGAAATGCTGCTGTGGAAGTGACCATTTGCTTCACTGCAATTTATAAAGTAATAAATTAACATTCATGAAAGACATCTCTACGGCAAAGGTTCATCAACAAAGCACTGATAGAATTGGCCTAATTCATGTTAATGAATTTTCTTGAACCTAAGAAGCATTTATGTCATCAAATGTAGTTGATAATTCAGCGTGTTCCTCCCACTTTCCTCCCCAATGCTGTGATAAAAATTGATCTGTATTGAGGACTTTCTTTGATAACAATTGATCTGTTTCAAAGACTTAAAATCAACAGATGAGGAGAGTCACATTGGAAAGGAACAACCCATTTCTGTGTTAACAAATGTCAGAAGTCTGAAAGTTTAATTCTGGTGTGATTTGCATATTTTGTAATTTTCTTTTTCTTTTTTTAAGGACCATTTTCTGCATGGCAGATTCTTGCCAAACACCCAACCAACATCAGTATAATCCTTGGACAGAAGCCAATCTGAGAGCAATTGCTAGTCGTCACCTTACCAGAAGTTGTTCTATAATTTTTCTAAGATGTTAGGATAATTTGAATACAGTAAAGAAACACTGATTAATCTTTCAGTACTTGGCTGAAAGAAAAGAGAGGTCACTCACTCTATGTGTTGGAAGTCACTGTCATTTGATACTCAATTCTCCTCCTCTCCAAAGAGGAGAAACGTGGGTGAAGGAAAAAGAATGTCTGTGGTTTGGGGGATTACTCAATGTTGACGTCACCCGGTGCGACGTCACCCGGTGCGACGTCACCCGGTGCGACGTCACCCGGTGCGACGTCACCCGGTGCGACGTCACCCGGTGCGACGTCACCCGGTGCGACGTCACCCGGTGCGACGTCACCCGGTGCGACGCATCCTGGGCAGCCGCGTCTGCTCTCTGGTGCTCAGTGGGGCCTGCTGCGCACCAGACCCCGCAGCCTGCGGCGCAGGAGCGTGACGCGATGTCGCTGCCAATGGGAAACCCCTCCCTCCCGGGGCACGCTGCTCCCTCTGCCCTGAGGCTTCCTGGTGGGGCCTTCCCTGGGCTGCCTGACACTCTGCTCCCTACGAGGTCATGTGAGGCCGAGCAGTCTCTTCCCCGAGCCTGCTCTGACCCTGTCGTTGTCCCACTCCACGCCTGCCTCCTCCTTGCTGTGCGACAATCCGTGTGCTCCTGATTGCAACCGAACCGGGCCGTCCACACCCCAGCCTGTGCTCCCACCGCCCCTCAGCGAGCTTCCTAGGCCTGTTCGGGAGGGACGTCCCCAGCGTCGCAGACCAACGCTCCCACGTTCCGCCCCGCCCTGGGAGCTGCGTGAGGGGGATGAACTCGCTCTTACTCTGGTGATCTGATGAGAGAAATAAAGATTTCGAAAATTATTGTTTTTTCCCCCTGAAAATGACTTGAGGAAAACGACGATGATGACAAAACCAAGAGTCAATGTTATTATTAACAAAATCTATGCAACCTGTAAGGATAACTCTCAGGTGGAAAGAAAATCATACTGAAGGTTAAATAACTACAACTCTGGTCTTAGTTCTTTTTAAAATCAGAATTAAAGGAGCAGTTTAGGGAACTCACTCCACTGACATTGGCGGTGGATTGCTAATCTTGTACACATTGGGGGTGGCTGTCAACATGGGGGATGGCTAGGGCCAGGCTTGCTTGCTCTCAAACCGGACTCTGTCTTCTATGGATGCTTTTTTCCAAAAGAGGCCGTGTCTTTGAAAATTTAAACATTTTTAAATTTGTGCCATGTGTACTCATGTTTGAGTCATATAACATGACTTTTAAGACAGGCTATACATTTATAAAAAATAAATTTAACATTAAATCCTTCTTGGAACAAGGTGTGTATAAATGAATGGATAGATGTGAAGTTTTATTTCAAGTAGACAGAATAAATTTGGATGATAATTATCCTTGACCCAGATTTCTTGATTTTTTTAAGAATGTGGAAAATACTTTTGCAATTACAGTTGTTAGGTTTTGGTTTCCTGATCTGTAACAAGTTTTACAAAGGATGTTTATGTAATTTAACTCAGGGCCAGGTCTTGCCAAAGCAACAAAAAAGTTTCTCTGTTCTTATCACCAATAGTCATTATAACTTTGAATTGCATCATTTTTCTTTTATATAGATTATCAGTCACTGGAGCCATTGCAGGCCAGTGTTACTATTTTCTCCTTTGGCATAAAAACAAATTTACTAAGCTAATACAATACTCTTGCTTTTAAAATATAAGTATTGATTGACAAGTTCATGCCAAACATCTTGCGTAAGTTTCTTCTGGAAGCTGTAAAACCTAATCTGAATGCGAAAGTAGGAACAGCTTTTATAGATGCTAATGTAACACACACTGACATAGCTTTCTTTGGTGCTTCCCAGTTATCCTTGTAGCATTTTGTCTTCAGTTGGAAATAGATCCAAAAGATTTTGATAGTTTTATGCAGATTAGAAAATAAATTTAAGTATTGGATCCTTCTTGGCTATTGCACATTGGCAAAGTAAAATTTTCCTTGGTACTTCAGCATATCAAATGATTATAACCATTCTTTCATTTTTCCTTCAATTCATGAAGAAAGGAAAATTGATTCTGCTGAGATCATTTTTTCCTTATCAACTACTCGTTATGCAAACCCTGGTGATCTCAACTGGTGACTTTCTGTCCGACCTCCTTGCAGCACTTAAACAGCTGATGACTGCACCCTTGTTCCGTAAACTCCCTGCTCCCGCCAGTGCCACTCCTGGCCCTCCTCCATCTCTCTATGGACTCCTTTTCTCTGGGCTTTTCCTTGGGGTGCTCTCCAGAGACCAGAGTCCTGACAATGTCACCACTCTTGTGTTACCACTATGTTGCCCTCTATAAACAATCTTCATCGCCTGTCTGAGCTATGACTGTGAAGCTGAAAGGCTCACCTCGAGGTCTGCTCTGTCTCCAGCTCCGCGTTGCGGCCGCTTGCGGGCCTCTGCCTGCACAAGTCTCCGCCCTGGGGAGCCCAGCAAAGCCAGACACAGGGCGGCCAGCACACTCCTTTCCCAGCTCCTTTATTCCCGTGAACGGTGCCATTATCTTTCTAATTTAATCGTTTTAGAACCTTGACACAATTTGGTATGTTTTCTTTCTCTTTCTTCCCACATAACTGCATCTTGGATGATGACAACTACTTGCCATTTCTTTCTTCTCGCTTTCACATTAGAGCTCAATATGACTGACAGGCACTCCTAAATAGGACTGATAAAACCGTTACCTGCTTAGAAAAGCACATCAAGTTTGAATGATTTGACCAGAAGCCTCATGACAAGACCAGACCAAGACTGAAATAATAACTGTAATAATAACTGTAATACTTCAAAAGCAGCCTTTTGACTCAAAAGTAACTTCCTGGGCACATTCTTGCCCACCCATCTTTCCGTCCACCCATCTTTCCGTCCACCCATCCACCGTCCATCCTTACCTTCATGCCTGCAGACTGACCACCCACACCTCTGTCCCGTCTCTCCCAGTGTTCCTCAACCTCAGCACTCTCGACTTTTTGGCCTGGGCAGCTCTTTGTCCTGGGGGCCATCCTGTGCCCTGCGATGTTCAGCAGCACCCCAGGCCGCCACCCACTAGATGCCGGCACCACCCTCCTTCTCAGCTGTGGCAACCAAAAATGCCTCTAGCCATTGCCAAATATCCAATGGGGGGCTAAATATTGCTCCCTCTCTACCTGCCATGGAGAACCACTGCTCTATCCCATCCCCAATACTGCTCTACAAATTCTACAAAAGTGCTGAAAATATTTTGTTTTAAAATGTTATTAATGTCTTCCCAAATTAATAAGTCCTCTGAGGGCAATGTTATAATATTCAGCACGCGTTTGCTACCTGTATTTATTTATTTATTTATTTTAAAAAAGACAAGTTGGAGAAATTGTCTGGACAGGCCCTTAAGGTTCTGTGGCTTCTGGTTAGAGAGTTTAACACAATCAGATATTAAGTGGCATCAAAGAAAGAACTGTGCCTAATGGAAATTGAAAGACATTTTGTGTTTGTTCTTAGAAGCACATTTCAAAATTTCTCTAAGATTTAACTTTTTCATTTTTAAAATGAAGAAATGAGGAGAGTAATTGTGCCTGTCTCACGGAATTGCTGTAAGACCAAATGAAACACGTGGCAAAACCCTGGACAGAGTGCCTGGCATGTTATAAGATATGATAATGTTGACTCTTAGTGGAGTGGGTGTCGGACCCACCTGTTTTTGTTTGTTTGTTTTTTGAGACAGAGTCTCACTTTGTTGCCCAAGCTAGAGTGAGTGCCATTGTAAATTATTTCAATACAGTAATTATTTGTCTCTTTTACTTCATCACCCAAAAATGGTTGGGTAGATTTTCAGCAAATGTAATGGGCATGTTTGGAATATCTGACAAAACATGGGTGAGGTCAACATGTCTTGACCTGAGGTCACACTGGGTGTGGAGACGTGACTGTCTAAACTCCAGGTCTGAGGAGCAGACTTATGCCTCAATCCACCATATCCCAGTTCTAATGACAGATGTGGGTCTTGGGTACTGCATCTGGAGCCGTCTTTAGAAACTTCCTGGGATGCAGCTAGTTTTAGGTTGGGACTTTACTCTTATTGGTCACCCTTGCAGGTGACTCCTGGCCCTGAAGCCCAGCCCCATCACCTACCAATGAGACAGGTGTGTGCCTCCACTTGAAGCAGTATGTGCTGCTTGCTGGCCACCTGTCCCCACACCCCTGCCGTGGGCTTGCTGCAAGTCCTGGCCCTTGAAAGGCTATGACCAATGGCCTTATTTAGAACATTCCATCAGAGAACATTATGTGGTATCGATGTTTGTCAATGTCCATAAAAACAAGTGCTAGCCCCTTAAACTAGCACTTTTAGACACACTGTTTCTTTTAGACACAGATGGTGACGTCAGTCCCTGAAGTGTGAGGAACTGCGGGGAGTTTGGCATGGGGGCAAGTGAGGTCTCAGAGCACACTGAGTGTTCCAGATGGCTGGGGTGAATAGAGGGAGTACAGTTACTATCAGAAAACAACAGGGGATTTTAGGTTACAATTTACAAACATTTTCTATGTCAGGAACCCTGTGGCTTTGGAGATACAGAGTGGGATAAGATCCAGTCACTGCTGGGAGAGATGGGCGGGTCCCCAGCAACCAGGGCATTAAAGTCCGGGTTCAAAGGCAAAAGAGTATTTAGATGAGCAGGACAGCTAATTAGTGACAAGGCGATGCAACTCGTGCTTAGAAAGATTTATACAATTCTGCCTCTTAACTGGTACAGTAAAACAAAAACTAAGTTGCTATAAATACCATTTTCTGTTTAAGAAAATACATTTTCTGTGGAAACACGATGGATGAGTATGTCATCTATTATATTCATGTGGTTTTTTTGTCTGTTAGTCACAGCTGGAAACATCCCTTCCAATGAGCCAAAGTTACCTTAAACAGCATCACTGGCCTCCTGGCAGTAATTACTTGGGGCAGAAACATAGAATCTAGATAGCCAGTTTACATTTTAGAAAAATTACAAAACGATTTTTAAAAAGTTCATCTAACAATAAATAATAAATCAGTAATAAAATCACTAACATTGGTTGATTCCTAATTATGTGTCAGGCACTACTTGTATTACCGCGTTTAAACCTCTCGACCATCCCCTTGAGGCCGACTCTATGGTTATCTCCAACTCACGGTGGAGGGCGAAGCTCAGACCAGCCAGGTCACCTGTCCAAGGTCGCACAGCGTCTGCCAGCATCACCAGCCTCCTGCACTTCTGTAACTTCTATACCATATGGACTAGCAGGACGATCAGCTTCAATACTCCGGGCTGTTTCTGGCTGCACCAGGGGAAGATATGAGTGGCATTTGAGATTCTTGTCTGGCATTGTTCAGCGTGTTCAGCCGAGGACAACATGTGCTCAGATTGTCCTGACGTTTATAGAGAGGTGCTGAAAGAGGTCATTTCATTGTCAGCTGCCACCTGGACATAAAGAGCTGTTGCTTATAGACGCAGTTTACTGGTACCCATCTCCCCGAATACGGTGCTGAGGTCTCGTATTTACGTCCTGCTCTCGGACAGGGCCAGGACCAGAGCGAGGGAGGCAGGTGCGGACTGGAAGGGCTTCCTGATGCCACTCTGAGAACGCCACCTCTTCCAACTTTGCTGCGGTGCCTCCCACACTAGCCTCACCCTGACCGGCTGGGTCCCCTTAGAAGAGCTGAGACTCATAAAGAGGCAGAATAGCAGGAAAGCAAGGCCCATATTCTCCTGACTCCACGCCTGTGCAGCATCTGTGTGTGGCTCTCTTCTGTGTCCCTCGGGGTTGGGAGGGAGGGAAGAGCACAGTCGCTCAGCTAGAGTCTCACTCTGTGTGGAGGGAGGACCCAGGCAGGACCTGGGTCGGGCACTACCCCTGCTGTGGGTGCAGATATTCTAGAAGTCTGCAGCCCAGGGCAGCTGACCCAGTGGGGTGGCGGGGCTGGTTTCAGCATTGCTTGGGACGCCCTGGGCCTGGGAACGCTGCCTTCGGGGCGGTAACAGCCCGGGGTGGTAACAGCCCTGCTCTGCTCACAGGCCAGCGCCGCCCCATATCACTGAACCCTTACAGGCTTCCTTCGGGTCAGTCTCTTGTCACCTGGCCTCTCTGCACCCTCTTTTGTGCTCCCTCTTCCACCTGCAGGGACCTGGCGGACGTATCTGGGCACAGTTGCCGCGAGCTGTGCAGCTGCCTGCCGGCGACTCTTGAAAAGGTCCCAGTCAGTCTGCAGGGTGAACCCCCAGGCTGTAGCTGCACATTCCCAGGTGGCCCCAAGGCCTGCCAATGCCGTGGGGCCAGCGAAGGCAGGCCTTGGCTGTGGATGTTTGTTTCCTGAGGGCACGATCAGCTGCGGCCTGTCCCTGCAGCGGAGCAGGCCCTGGTTTACTTGGGATCCGAGGCTAAGATGATTTCTAGGGCCTTTTTAAGAATAAGAATATAAAATTCCCTTTCATTTGTTTGGTTTTATGGTTATTTAAAATAAAATAGCTTTTTAATTATATAAAGGATAAATAATTACTGCAGAAAGAATTTTTAAAGTGTGGAAAATCATAAGAAAAGTGAAATCATTGGGAATTCTGCCAGCCTGAGCTGGCAAGTGTGTTGGCGCCTGCCCTCTCACAGCTCCCCACGAGCAGAGTCTTCTCCCTCTAAGCTCCAGCCTCGCCTCCGCACCCCTGCGCCCGTCTGTTGTATTGCCTCTATGTTCAGGTAACTATATGGGGTTATCTGGGTAGCTGCCCACAAATGTGCACAGGTATTGTGTCATTATTTTACAAAAATAGAATCTTATTGTTTACACTCTTGCTACATCTTGTCTGTCTCATTATAGGCATGCCCTGAGCCATCTGGTATAGATCTAACAGATTCACTCCCCCCCCCTGTTGTATTATGAAGTATGTTAAACATACAGAAAAGAAGGATTTTACAGAAGATTTCCTTATACCCACTACCTAGATTCCACCATTAACCTTTTACTATACTTGATTTTCCATCTATCTCTCTCTCTCACCATCTATTCCATCTTATTTTTTTACATATGTCAAAGAGAGTTGCAGACATCAGTATACTTCCCCCAAATACCTTGCAAGCATGCTATTAGCTAGTGTTTAATATTCTTTTTTTTTTTTTTTTTTTTTTTTTGAGACAGAGTCTCACTCTGTTGTCTGGGCTAGAGTGCAGTGGTGTCAGCCGAGCTCACAGCAACCTCAAACTCCTGGGCTCAAGCAATCCTCCTGCCTCAGCCTCCCGAGTAGCTGGGACTATAGGCATGAACCACCATGCCCGGCTAATTTTTATATGTATATTTTTAGTTGGCCAATTAATTTCTTCCTATTTTTAGTAGAGATGGGGTCTCGCTCTTGCCCACCTCTGCCTCCCAGAGTGCTAGGATTACAGGCGTGAACCACTGTGCCTGGCCCATTTTTTTCTTTTGAGGTAAATTTTATGTACAATCTAAAGTGCTGCCCTTGAGCATACGGTTTGGTGAGTCTTGATGAAGGTGCACACCTTCCATCCATGCTGAGATGTGCAGTGTTGCTGGACAAAGTTGCCCTCGTGTCCTACCAAGTGTCTAGGGCAACCTCTTTCTGATGTTTCCCATCATAAATCCATTCATATATATGCACACACACACAAATATACATATATAGAGAGATGATCTGAATGTACTCTTGTGTGAGGCCTCTTTCCCACGACATAATGCTCTAGAATTCCTTCCAGATTGTTGCAATGTCAGGAGTTTTTCTCCCTTTGTTTTTCCCTGAGCAGAATTCCATTTTATGAATATACCACCTTAGTTTCTTCACTCTCTTGTTGATAGATACCTGAGCTGTTTTCAGATTGGGCTATTATATAGAAAGCTGCTGGAAAACCCATTCTTTTTAATGACTGTATAATATTTCATTGTATACATTTACAAAAATTTATTTAAGTATCTCTTTTAATAGATACTTCTTTTTTTTTCTTTTTTGTTTAACTTTTGGTTACTATAAACAATGATTTTTGGCAAAAAACTTTAATCCATGGATGCTTTTATTTTTGTAGATGATATTTCTGGAAATGAGATGGCTGGGTTGATGGCATTTATTTCTTGACATTTATTTGCACAGACATTGTCTGAGTGCTTTTGCAGCAAGGCGGCCACTGCCAACATTTCCCCCGAAGCCTGCAAGTGCCCTTCCCCATCTTCCCTGCTGGTAGTTCTACTGTGTTCAAAGTGTATTTGCTTACTTAGAGTGGTACCTGGCTACTTTCCTTCATTTTCCTTACTACTAGTGGAATTGAGCATCTTTTCATATGTGTGTTGGCCATTTGCATATGTTCTGAGAATCACCTCATTTCCTTTGCTCATTTTACTTTTGGGTTCTATGTCTTTACCTTAAAAAGCTCTGTGCATGTTATGGATAATTGCCTTTATAATATGTATTGCAGATATATGCCCCAAGGGCCTTATTTGTCTTTCATTTTATTTATACTGTATTTTTATCTTATATATTTCATTTTTTTCTGTAGTCAATTAGGTATTATATATATACATGTATTTTTTTTCTTCTGTGTATCTTCTGAGCTCCCTTGCCCCCCTCCTTTTTTGTCTGATTGCTGAAAGATCTACCTGTCCTCTAGGTCATATGTATATTCTCCTAGATTTACTCTAAATTACTATTATTAATTTAATTTTTTACACTTGAATCTTTACTTCCTTTAGTGCTAGTTTTACATGTAGTGTAGGATGGTGTTCCAGTTCTCTTTTCTTCCAGATGGAGAGCCATTTGTGCCAGCATCATTTATTTAATAAATCAAACTCAACCTACCGAATTGAAATACCAACTGTGCCATTTATTAAACTCTCGTATAAATTGGGATCTGTTTCTAGATTCTCCGTTTTATTTCATTAACCTATTTTTCTATCTCAATGCTAATACGATTTATTTTATTGTGGTGTTATAGTAATTTTCATAGTATGCCTAGTAGCTGGTAGGGCAACCTTCCCAGCGTCCACATCTTAAAAACTTTTTTCCTCGCTATCTTTAAGACTTATCCATATGAACTCTAAGATAACGTTATTCAATCTACATTCCCCTGAATCCAATAGGATTAAAATTGCAATTGTATTATACATTAACTTTTAGAAAATTGACATTTTATAATATTAAATCTCCTCATTCAAGAACATGATACATTTTTTCATTTGTTCAGACCTTGTTCATGCTCTTTAATAAGATTTTACAGTTTATTTCACATAGCCTGAACAACATTTCTTATTGGATTTTATTCTATTTTATAGACTTATTTCCTGTTACAAATTAAACATTTTCCCAGTATCCATTTTTAGTTGTTTAATATTTGTATAGGAAAAAAGTTATTGATTTTTATATGTGTATCTTGTATATAGATACCTTTCAAATTCTTCATTTAATTCCAATGGCATTTTTTCCCTTCAAAGTGTTGAATTTTGTATGTGTGGAATCATATCATTAGCAATATATATATATATATATATATATATATATATATCTTTATGCTTCCAATATTTATATGGACTGTTTTCTTATTTCATTTTCCAGACTACTAAAGCTATACTGAATATTGGTAGTAGTGGACACCCTGGCTTATTTCTGATTTTAGTGGGAATGACTTTAGCAATTCTTCATTTATTATGATATTAGTGGCTAAATTTTGGTAAAGATCATCTATTATATATTAAGTATTCAATTTCTATTCCTATTTAACTGAAATTTTGGTAGGAATAGCTGTTTCATTTTTACAAAAGAAATTTCCGTTTCAATTGGTATGCTTGTATGATCTTTTTCTTGTGAACATGATGAATTATGTTGATACATTTCCTCATAGCAAGCACTGAGTCATTCTTGTTATAAACATGTGAGATTTGTCTTTCTGTGTGGCTTATTTCACGTAATACAATGTTCTCCAGTTCCATCTATGTTGTTTCAAATGGTAGGATTTCATTCTTTATATATAATACTCCACTATGTATATTACCACAGTTTCTTTATCCATTCATCCATTGATAGACACTTAGGTTGATTCCAAATATAGGCTATAGTGAACAGTGCTGCAATAAACATGGAAGTGCAGATTTTTTCAATATACTGAATTCCCCTTCTTTGGATATATACCCAGCAGTGGGATTGCTGGGTCACATGGCAGTTCTATTTTAAGTTTTCTGAGGAACTTCCATACTGTTCTCCACAGTGGTTGCATGAATTTACATTCCCACCAACAGTGTGCAAAAGTTCCTTTCTCCACATCCTCACCAGCATTCATTACTGCCTGTCTTTTTGATAAAAGCCATTTTAACTGGGGTGAGATGATATCTCATTGTGGTTTTGATTTGCATTTCTCTGGTGACTAATGCTGTTGAGCATTTTTTCATAGACCTGTTGGCCATTTGTATGTCTTCTTTTGAGAAATGTCTATTTAGATCCTTTGCCCATATTTTTGTTTTTTGAGACAGAGTCTTGCTCTCTTGCCCTGGGTAGAGTGCAATGGCGTCATCGTAGCTCACTGCAACCTCCAACTACTGGGCTCAAGTAATCCTCCTGCCTCAGGCTGCTGCGTAGCTGGGACTACAGCCATTTTTAATTGGATTATTTGATGTTTTTCCTATCTAATAGTTGGCAATATTTTCTCCCATTCTGTGGATTATCTCTTCAGTTTGTTGATTGTTTCCTTTGCTGTGCAGAATCTTTTTAGCTTGATGTGATCAGATTTGTCTGATTTTGTTTGTTGCTTGTGCTTTGGGAGTATTACTCAAGAAATCCTTGCCAAGACCAATGTCCTGAAGCATTTCCCCAATGTTTTCTTTTAGTGGTTTTTTAGTATCAGGTCTTAGAATTAAATCTTTAATCCATTTTGATTTGATTTTTGTGTATGGTGAGAGATAAGGGTCTAGTTTCATTCCCCTGCATATGGATATCCAGTTTTCCCAGCACCATGTATTGAGGAGACTGTCCTTTCCCCACCGTGTGTTCTTGGTAACTTCGTTAAAGACATGTTCACTATAGATGTGTGGATTTTGGGGTCCCCTATTCTGTTCCATTACTCTATGTGTCTGTTTTTATGCCAGGACCATGTTGTTTTTGTTACTGCAGCTTTGTAGTATAATTTAAAGACAGATAATGTGATTCCTCCTGTTTTGTTCTTTTTGCTCAGTATGACTTTGGCTATTCTGGGTCTTTTGTGGTCCCCTATAAATTTAGGATTACTTTTTCTATTTCTGTGACTTGATCATACTCTCTTATTCTTCTGAGACACTATGAATTTCACTTTTTAGTCTTATTTAGAAGTTTAGCAAAGTTTTTATTCATAAATGATATTTATCTAGAAGATTTTCTTGGATATTGCAACTAATTTTATCAAATTTTGTTATTAAGAATATATTAGCTTTAGAGAATGAGTTAGAGAAATTTCCATCTTTTTATATGCCATACACAAATATATATTGCATTAAAATTAACTTTAAAGAAATATTAGATAGGACTCAGTTTTGAAGCCAGCTGGCTCTGGGACCTTTTTTTGCTGGTAGGTCTTTAATCAGTCTTTGAATTTCTTCTCTGGTAGTGTTGTGTTACAATTTTTTCTTCTTAATTCATGGCAAAATTTTGGCATTTTATACTTCCTAGAAATATTTCAACTTCATTGCCACAGAGTTATGCACTTATTCTACCCACTTATTCCAATAATCCCTTCTATAACTGTATTCTTTTCTAGCCTGTATAGTTTTTACTTTCCTTTTTTCTTAATCAGGTCCATGGGGGATTATCTATTTTAATGATCTTTCCAAATAGTTAAAGATTTATTTATTTTTTCCACTGTTTTTGTTTCTTATTTTTATTTTCTTAGACTTTTAACTAATGCCTTAAGGTTAAGCATTTATTACTGCTTTAGCTATATCTCTGTTTTGGTCTACAATATTACTTCATTGCTTTCTAGATATATTTAATTTTAAATTTGATTTGTAATTGTATTAAAGGGATTATGTAGAAATGTATATTTTAGCTATTAAGCAGTTAAACTATTTTGTTGCTCTTTTTTTGTATCATTCTAATTTTGTTGGATTGTAAGAGAATATTCTACCTTATTTTTTTTTCTGTTGGATCTAATTCTGAAAGGAGTATATTAAATTCTGCTGTAATTGTCTTTTTGGGGAATATATGTTTGTGATTGTTTTGTATTCTTTATCTTGCTTAATGGTATAAAAACATTTAAATTCCTTTAAATTATATTATTTTGGTATTAATATTGTGACTTTTGCTTTCATCTTGTTATTCTCACCTAATATCTTGTCTGCCCTGCCACCTCTCTGCTCAGTGTGCCTGTTTAAGGGCCAGCCTCTGGGTCAATGCTGTAACAATGTGACGTTCAGAGGTGCCTCAGAATTCTTTCCAGAACAAGGAGGAGAGTAAATATGAAAGGAAGAAAGGAAAAAAAATTAGTAAGTAATGAAGAGAAATTTAGAAATTCAAGTGTAAGGCCAGAGAAAGCATACAATAATATAGATGATGCAATATGCTCTGAAGTAAGCATCATTTATTTATTTGTCCTGGTTCTCGCTTCTAACCAGGCCTTTGTTCTTCTATAAAATATTTATTAATTTACAATATATGTCCATGTACACATATACACACTTACACACATATATATGCATATATATTTTTTTTTTCTTTTTTTTAAAGAAGTAGAATAAATTCTACTTGGCCAGTCCCTATAAAGGGTCCCTTGAAGAATAAGACCAATTCAATATAAGTTCCAGTTTTTGGTTGGAACTTATGTAGTTTAGTTGCATTAAATTAAATGTGTTATAAGGTATATTGGCAAATGTTTATCAATTAGCTCTGGGGATGGGGTGGGCGTGTTAATAAAAGGCCTCTATCCTCTATTTGTCACATTTGCCGATGTCTATGGTGTAAACACCGGCTGACTTCAAGCTACTCGTGTGACGTTGCTGGATGTGGAATTGGGAACACAGCCCTACATCATGGAAGGTTGGATGTTTTGCTCCCCAGGATAAGTTTCAGGGGAATCCCCGATTCCTGTTGGCACCAGCAGCCAGACCTTACTAGACTAGTGGGCATTACTAACGTGGGCACAATCATAACATGAACTAACAATGGGAGGGTTTCACAGACACATTCCTGTGGTTTGCTAGCTGATTTTAGCAATTTAGTCACCACTTTTGAGTTTCTAATTACAGGGTTTTTGTTTTTATTTTTAAAAACAATGTGGTCTTGATGGAGGTAAGCCCTTTAATGTACATTCTCTGCATTACTGACTATCTTTTCTTAACAAATACAGTAGTTATAGTCTGTGTGTCCTAAAACTTCAGAGAATTTAAATGTTAATGCTGGGAGAAGCAGCAAAGGTGGTTAAATACCCTTCCTCATTGCATACAGTTAAGGTGAGATCTAAGGAGATGGAGCATGCTGCTTAAGGACCTGCGGCTGGTTATTGTCACAGCTGAGAGCTGGGACATGTTTCTTGAATCTCAGTTTGTTCTTTTTCATTACATCTACCAAATTTTACTAGGGTTTAATTTATACGGCTACAGGGCAACTAGGGCACTTACTAATTCATACCAGGGAAAGCTATCGCTTAAATGGAAAAATATCAAAGTCTAGAAAAGTTAGCTGTCAATGTCTGTGAAGTTTAAATTATATAATGAAGAAGATAGAATTTGAAAGAGATTATTCTACGAAAAAAGTGATGAACATTCTTTAACCCTTTGCACTTGCTTGCTTTTTTCTTGATTCCTTTATTCTACTCGGGATTTAATTTTTTAAATATCCCAGATTTTACGAAGTGCAGCAGTAGAATAAAAAACTGGAGTTTCTTTTCATACAAACTTATTTATTTGGATTTTTTTATATTTCAAATTATTGATACATTCAAAGAGTAATTTTAATCTCTCTAATTTTTCATGGTGTGATATTTTTTGAAACATTCACCCACATGAAGACCTGGTTTACATTCACATGTTTCGCAAATATAAATCGTCTCTCTTCTTCCTCCTTTGATTTTTCTGTTAGAACAAACAACACGATCTTTGTGTTTTTTGTTAGGGTGAGGTGTGATTACATGGAACTTTCCATCTAAACGTTGCTCTAAGTTAGTGGATAATAACCTACCCCTGGAAGTTAGTGTACCATCTCTGCATTTACATTTTACTTGTCCTTTCATGCTAATGAAAACAAGAGAAGATACTGGAAAGATAGAGAAAAGTCCCCCTTCCCCCCCGCGGTGGAACTCCGTGTCGAGTGTGGCTCCACATACGAGCCGCTACCGATGCTTACCGCGTCGAGTCATACTTGACATCCGAGTGCAAAGGGTTAAGCACTCCAAGTGCTCTGTGTACCTTCTATTGCTGAATCCTCACTTCTACCTTAAAGACCTCATTTTGTCAGGCGAGAGGGCCAGGCGCAGTCACACAATTTGCCTAAGGTCTGTCACACAGCCAGTAAGGGCTGAGCCAGCATCTGACCCCACACAACCCTCTTAGCCACTGCACCGTGTGCTATATTAAATGGCTTCATTGAAGATGCCACCCTCAGTAACTGGAGCTCCCATAACCTTATGTTAGGGTACAGGAAAAGGACCGTGGGTGCAGGATGTTTGGGGAGGAGTCACCTCCTGCGCAGGTGACTTCTGGCCGGGCTGCAGGAGAGGCCTGCCTGTCTCAGGGCCCAGGCCTCTCCGGCAGGGCTTAGAGCCTGGACTTTGCCAGTGACAGTTATGGCAGCTCCGGAGTTCCCAGAGGAGGAAGGATGGGGGAAATACAGTCGTTTGCAATTTGCTTCATTCAAACACCTTCTTTAAAAAAGTTACTTTATAAATTTAAAAGACTGTCTTAATCAAGACATAGGTTGAACACAAGTTTAAGTTGTTTAACTTAGGGCTGATGGTGTTTCTCTTATTCCCACATCAAATAAAATGCCAGGAATGGGACGCTGTTCCTCTCAAGCCAGTCTCTTCTCAGATACAGGAAGCTCAGAAACAGTTTAATAACACACAGAGAAGCTTGCAGACGGCGATCCCATGGATGGCTCGGGCTCAGGAGCGTGTTTCTGGCTCGTGTGTGCATTCGTTTTAATTTTAATATTCTTTCACTAACTGTAAAGAGAAAAGGGGGCATGTATAATATATATGTATAGAATGAAGCAAACGGCTGTGGTTCCAATAGGGAAACGGACATATTTTACAGCAGTAAGAAGGACAGTCAGAAGCTTTGGGGCTGACAGAAAAAGGTGATTAAAATGGAAAGTAGGAAGAAACAAACAAACCAACAAATAACTGTTATGTGATACCACCACTCTCTCGGAACAAGACAGTTCCGGGGGTTTCTGGGTGGCTCTGGGGGGATGTGACACACAGCTCAGAGCCACAGGGCTGCTGGGTCAGTGGAGTCATTGGCAGCCAGTCACAGGAACAGAGGGACAAGGCCACGGGGGCACTTCTGGGAGGCTCCTGGCCTGTCGGGGGAAGGCAGTGCCTGAGTTTGCAGAGGAAATGAATCCCCTGCATTGCACTTGGCCTGGGCCTGGCCTTCTCCATGTCTTTGGAGACTAAGGCGGGAAGGAGCTGAGTGATCCAGAGCCGTCTGAGCGCCAGGGCCAGCCCCTGAGCTGAGTGCCCATATTCTTCTGCCCTTATACTTTGGTGTGGTGCTGTGATTGAGCAAATAGTAGTAGATTTAGCACATACAAATAAAGGACCCCCAGTTAAATTTGGATTTCAGATGAAAGAAAGATCTTTAAATTTTTAGTGTAAATCCCATATAATGTTTAGGGCATACTTACACTGAAAAGTTATTCACTGTTTACCTGAAATTCATATATAACTGGGGGTTCTGTATTTTTTCTGGCAACCCTGAGTGTGTATAGGGAAAAACACTAATATTTGAAGGAAGCCAGGAACATTTTGGGCAAGTTAATCTCTCAGAGGCCAATTTTCTTGTGAAATAATCTTGACCAGACCTCGGTCACAGGGCTGTGGAGAAGCCTGCATGGCGGATGGCAGAGTGTGCCTGTGGTGTCTGGGGCGCAGTGGTGCCTGGCAGAAACGCCTTCCTGGCTGCCCTCAGGGTCCGGCTCTGCTTCCCCACTGCGCACAGCAGCCCTGCGGGCTTGGGCTGCTGTCCTTAGTCTAGAGAAAGGAACAGACGTGGAGGGTCGTCTTCCTTCCTTCTCTTTCTTCCTTGACCTCTTTCCTTCCTCCCTCCCTCCACAGCGTTTCTGCACCAGGTGGGCGCTGGGTGAACAAACAGGTACTTAATTACCAAATGGCTCCATTTGATCCTGAACCATTGCAATGGGCCACGCAGGAGTGTGGTGGACGGGACCTGGCCTGGTGGAGGTGGGTGTGTAGCCGATTTGGGAGTTGAGTCAGCCCCAGAAGCTTTGCTTCCCATGATCCAGGATCTGTGGAAACCACGCGCAAGGCCTGGAAAGCCAGCCCTGAAGTGTGTGGACCAGCTGGGACTTGAGTCACGCTGCGTTTTCAATGTCCAGCCTGGCTTCCCCTCAACCCCACAGCCCAGACCCTCAGCAGAACCTTCCTAGGTCCAGGAGGCATCCAGCACCAGGGCATCCCTCTCCCAGTCACCTCTGCCTAGCTGCCTCCTCAGGCTCCTGTGCCGTAGGGTCTTTGCTTGGCCAAGCTCTAGGTAGTCTCTGAGCCTTCTAGGCCCACCTGTGCACGTCCTTGTAAGATCCAGTTTTAGTAAGTCAGTTTAGCCAAAACCCTTCCCCTTGAAATGAGCTCATCCTCCATGTCCGATGGGGTACTCGTCTTCCGTCTGTCTGGCCACTGGCCTGCCTTTAGCAAGAAGCCTGTCAGGTCAGTTAGCCAGAATGCTCCTGAGCCCCAATGTCTCCTCTGAGTCATCTCCCACCCACTGACCCCACCCGGCTCCTTGGCCATCAATCCCCACTTGCTTGTGCGCTGTTCAGAGTTGAGCCCAGTCTCTCCCCCACGGCAAGACCCTATTGCAGCGGTCCCCTTACCTGCAGTGATGGCCCCGAATAGTCTTCCTTACTGAGCTTTAACCAGTGCCATAGAATCATTTCTCTCTTAAACACCTGTCCCTGAGGCCTTGGTGCTCCCTCAGCTCCACTGAGGCTTCCTTCCTTCCTGCCAGGCCCCTCCCCCAGTGGTCACCCTCTCCTGGGTCCCCAGGCAGCCCCACAGCGTCATGGCTCCCAGACCTAACTTGAGCCCTCAGCATGGTCCTGAGCTCTGGCCTGATGTCCCACAGGCAGGAAACACTGACCACACTGCAGAGTCTGCTTGTCCTCCAGCTGGCCAGCCTCAGCAGTGCCACCACCATCTGGGCAGCTGACAGGGCCGGAAGGTGGGCAGTCATCGCTGAGTCTCCCCGCTCGGCGCCTCAAACCCTCGCCGGGCACGTCCTGATGATTCGCTTGCCCCTTGCCACTTCTGCACCTCCCACATGGATACTGTGACAGCTTCCCCGCCATGCGCCACTGTCAGTCTTCTTCCCGGAGGCTGTTCCTTAGGGTCTCCCCTGAAATCCATAACTGAACCTCCTCTAACAGCTCCCGAGGGCCTCAAGAATAAAGGCTGAGGTCCCTAACGTGGTACCAAGCTCTCGTGGTTTCATTTCTGCCCACAGCAAACTTATCTCTTGCGCTCACATACATTCCTCCGGAATACCGACCTCTTCCCAGGGTCTGTGGCAGGATTCCTGCCTCCACCCTCAGATAGACCTCACAAAGGTTTCTAATGTTTAAGATCACTATTGCAGGTTCTTGTGCTGTGTTCTTGGATAGAAGAAAGCACATTCAGTGACCACAATGTGTGATGGGAATGAAGTTTGGAAATGTTTTTATCAATGATCGACACCTGAGAGGAGGCAGGGACAAGAAGTAAGCCCTGCAGAGCGTGTCGGGGCACTTCCTCCTGCGACGTGCACATGCAGCCAGTCTCCATGCATGACTGAGCAAGAGTTCTGAGGGCCTGTCCCCGGCTGCACTTGTGCTGGAATCACAGGGGTGTGGAGATGAGGCAGCCCTCACCCACTGAATGCAGCTTGCAGTCCAGCTGTGGGAATTTGGCAAGATTCAGACAGGCCGGTGTCCCCTGCCCCTGGGAAGGCCGTAGGGGACAGCACAGACAGGCGTGTGTGTCCAGTGACAGTCACAGTGGGCTGGAGAGCAAGGGGTGAGACTCAGGATGGAGAGGGCACGCAGAAGTGGTCTTGAAAGGCTTCTGGCAGTGGGCTTCTCAGTGGGCCGAGCCCAAGAGTCACTGGGGAAGCTTTTATGAATCCTGATTCTTGCCTCTGCCCAAACCAGAGGTGTTATGTCAGTTGAACAGGTGTGATGTGGGGCATGCACCTGTTTAAAAATGCCCCAGGTGACTCAAATGGGTGCCCAGGGCTAAAGAGAAACAGGATCATATCTAGGAGAGCCGAGGAGAAAGGCCAGGAGCCTGCAGCACTGCCATCCAGGTGAGAGAGGTGAGAACCTCACCTGCAAGGGCACCTCCATGGGAAGCTCAGGGACATACCCTGACATCAGTAGTCTTTGTATTTTAACTGTGGCAGCTAAATAAACCTGCAATTAGGAGATATCCTAGAAGATACATTGAGAATGAGCTGCTAATCACCCAGGAGATTTAAAGAGAGTATGAGATCAAAAGAGCCATAGATGAAGGTTAGAGGCATCAGGGACCACAGGGCTTCAAAGGGATGGAACATGGCTTTGACCTTCAACAGATAGTTATTTAGAGTATTATTACAGTGAAGAGATGATCACTCCTCTTTAAATCAGTGATTTGAAGGAAAAAGAATTTCTCTTTATTCTTAAAATCCTGTACAGAGACATCTCTATTTTGCCAAAGCCATTCAGTGCAGTGGTTTAGGTCAGGGCGCAGATTCCAGCAGGAGAACAGCCCTGCACACCGCCATCCTCGCGTGGGATTTGAGACGCAGCGGGGGCGGGGAAGGCTCGGTCTCCGGCACACGGCAGTTCAGCTGGCCACCTGTCAGGGTCTCCAAGGCAGTGTTTCTCCAGAGTCCAGGAACTGACTTTCCAGAGTGTGTTGCTAGGAAACGCCGGGAGAGCCACGCTTCTGGCAGCGCCGTGGTGCTGGGCTGAGCTCAGAGAGGCTCGGGTGGAGCGTGCAGAAGCCCAGAGGACGGCCAGCGCCGCCGACGCGGGAGCCTGGGCACCGGCCCCAGCGTGCCCCCTGCTCTCTCCTCTTGCCCTCCCCGTAGCTCAGGCTCGAAGAGGGGCCTTGCTCTGCTCTGGCGCTCTGGTGCTGCCATGTGCTCAGTGGCCCCATTTCGGCCTCTTGCTCACTCTGGCCACCGTGGGCAGCGCAGTGCAGCGCAGCGGGTGGCATGTTGGCATCTGGCACGGCAGGCTGCACCTCTTCCCTGCCACCTGCTAGCTGCCCTGGGCCTGAGCAAGCCACACAGCCTCCCCGAGCCGTGTGGTTTTAACTCCCTTTGTGAAGGTTACAGAAGCCCTCTCTTTTCTTGGAATTTCATGTTTCAACTGGGAAAAGCACCTGCTTAAGGTCTCTGCGTCTTCAGAGTAGTTAAGTCTCCATTGCTGGGCCCCAGCCACTTCCTCTCCTCTCCTCCCTCACACTGCAAGGTGTGGCAGAGCAAAGCGACGCAGCGCTCAGGAGCACAGGGATCGGCAGGTGCATGGGCGAAAGGCTGAGGTCCCGGCTCCTGATAACCACAGGACAACATAGGCGAGCCTGGGAACAAGGCCTTCTGTGTGGTCACTGGCGGAGCACGACCCGTCCTCTGCTGTCTTCCGTGTGCTTACATAGCGGTCGCCACACCCCGTCACTGTGCTCCATGAGAACGGATCAAAGGCAGAGGCAAGCCAGACACAGTTTATAAAAACACAGAGCTGATTGCGCTGTAATTTTCCTTTGGAGCCTGAGGCAAGAGGTATTGATCATAAAACAACCGAAACTAGTTAAAGAGTTGAACCTGCTCCAAGTTTGTGTGTTGTGCAATTCTAGATGCTTGGTAGCAAACCTCCCAAGAAGGAAGCGGGAATGAATGTCGGGGTACACAGGGCGGCCAGATGGTAAGAAGGACCTGGTGAGTTTTAGGACAAAAAGGGCCCTGAAGACAAGAGGCCCACCACTTGGCAAACCTCCGGAGAGAGGGCAGAGGATGTTTCCAAACCCAACAGAGGACAGTTGGGGAACTCTGCTGCCCTGGTTTCCTCAGGGCCGACTGTGGCCGTCGATGTTCTCATAACTCCCGCCTGCCCCTGGTAACAGCAGAGGAGCGTGCACAGTAAGCAGGTCACCAACCCGTCTCCGTCTGTGGGACACCGCTGTGCTGTTAATACTCACCCGCGATTAGCAGAGCCCTTCGAAGATGGCAGCTAGAAGAAAGGTGGCTGGGCAGGAATGCTCCTTCAGTGTGGGATCAGCGAGAAAGGAGTTTTAGATTGTTCACTGTAGAAATAACCGCACTCTGCTCAGAAGCAATGTAACTATATAAATAAATTAGATAAACTAGGTAAATATATTTATAGGCCTATGCCTTGGCGGTATATTCATGAAGCAGGGATGCATTTTATACCATCACAGTTTATAACAAAAATCAGAATATTTTTCTAAATCAGAATGTATCTGACAGTGAGTCCCTACTTAGCCAGGGCAGCCAGCAATGCGATCTGCATCTTTACTGTCGCTTCCTTCCCTGGCTCTGCACAGTCAGGTGAGGTCCCAGGACCCATCTTCTAATGCTTTGTTGACGTAAGCCCTGTCTGGGCTCACACCTCTCTGCTGCCACTTGCTACCTGGTGCTGAAGGTCTTTAGCACACGGGGCCACATCCCCGTGTCATCCGAAGGCCAGCAACTCTGATGCTTTCTGGTCAAGCTATGCTCCCTATCTGGGCCAGGGACCCACGACCAGCACACAGCTCCTGGGTGGTCCTTGCAGCATTCCCCTTGACAGTCTGTGCCCTTTGTGGGGCTCTGCATGCCCCAAGTCCTTGCCTGGAACCGGAGCCCAACATCTCGTGTCCTCTCCCCAGTACTTGCCTCTGCTCTTCCTTTCGGGGAGGTTCCTGCCTCGCCTCCCTGCACTGGCTCTCTCCATCTGGGGCTAGCGTGGGCTAAGGACAGACCAACGTCCATCAGGTTGTTTGTTTATCACCTCTTGCACCAGCCCACCTTCAGCTCACACCGGAGAATGGCAGCCGCAGACAGAGTCGGCGGCGCTTGGAGTGGAGGGAAGTCTCTCTGTTCTGCCGTGCCGCCCTCCATGCCCCCCCCCCAGCTTTCTCACACCATTCTGCTGCCCCAGCAGGACAGGTGCTGTGGTCCTGGGCTTAAGGTGGAAAATGAAAACAAAACAAACAACGAAAACAATTCTCTCTTATAATGCATTTTTAAACTTGTCAAATATTGGAAGAGCCTGAGTGTGAGCACCGCCTCCATCACCCCCACAAAAGGAGAGTGGGGCCCATGGGGTGCTGCCTGGGAAAGGAGCCCTGGAGGCGCTCCTGTCTAGGCCCAGCACTACCCCAAGGCAGGCCCCACCTGCGCAGTGAGGTGTGGCCCGGGGCACCTTCTGATCCTGGGGTTTAGTTTGGGCTTTATCATTTTTCCCCTGTGTGCTTTGAAAAGTCCTTTATGAGTTTACACTTTATTTTTAAAAAGGGAGTGAGGTATCAAATTCTGGGAACAATAGAGCTACTTTTTTAGGAATTCATAATTTCCTCTATGGGTGGCTTCGCAGAAAAGGTGAGCTCTGGAGAAGGATGGGTGTTGTGAACAGGAAGTTGGTCTGAAACCATCAAGGGTGTGGCATATTGCCCCACCTGCAAGCTGACAAGTTAGCTGCCCACAGCGCATGAGAGACACAGACACGCATGCACGCACGTGTCAGTCAGGACGTCTGCCCTTCAGGGCTTCATGGTGCAAGAAACAGAGACCTCTGCATCAAGGGACAGGCCTTTTACTCCTAGAGCAACTGTGTGGCTTCCTCCTCCCTCAGTTCCCCATAGGGTGACTCAGTAGGAGCTGCCCGATGTACCTGTCCTTGCAGAGTTCGGAATTAGGAAACTCAGAGCTCACATAGGGGCTGCTGGCCTCTCTGCCTCATTCTTCTCTGGATTAAGGCTGGCGGGTGGCGGGTGGGGGAGAGACGTTAGATTTGAGAAGTGAAGATCTTCTCTTGGGGAAGAGGTCTCTAGGTTTATCGCCCTGGAGTATGAGCAGATGCCTTGCTTTGGAGGAGATCTCTCTAACTCTCTCCGGATGTCTCCATATTGAACTTCCAAGGCTTGTTTGCCAATCACCCTTGTTAAACGTTGCCAATAATTTTTGCTCAAATGGCTCTGACCATGCAGAAACATGAAAACGGCCGTGTGGCATTGTCTCTCGTTGCGGTGCCAAGTGGAAGATCTGGTCCAGTGGCTCGACACAACATGAGTGAGAACCCAGGACTGACAATAGGACTCACAGGTAGAAAAGGGTTGACTTGGCTGAAGAATTTTTAAAAATTCTTGGGTTAAATAGGAGATAAGTTACATTCAGATAATTAGAAATAAATATGGTGGGATTCAAAATGATTCTATAAGAGATTTCTAGGTCAAATATGTAATCTGTTGATGAATTGGGTTTAAAAGATCCCTCCCACCACCACCAAGGAAACAATAACAAAAATGGAGAATCCTGTGTATATAAGAACATTACTCCCACGGGAGAATATAATTTGGAAGCAAGCAGATGGAATAAGCTCATAGTTGACTGTAACTTTACAAATGCACACATAGTTTTGTGCTAACACCGAGTGCTTTGTATATGTCAGGAACTGTCCAAAGTACCTTGTATTGGTTAACACAATTTAATCTCTAAACAACTTTATAAGGTAGGTACTCTAATTATCACAATTTTACAGGTTAGGAGATGAAAGCACAGAAAAGTTGAGCACTTGACATAGATCATACATCTAGGTAAGTGGCAGAGCTGTGATTTGGACACAGGCCAGCCAGGTCCTTGCTTTTAACCACTGACCTCTTCTCTCTTGTGTAGCTAGGCATCTTCTTTGACTGTTTTCAAACACTAGCAGGGCTCGATAGAGGTGGGGTATGGAAGTATGTAAGATCATAGATTCTATTTTTCTTCCTTTATATCTATTAAATTCCATACATTTCCCCATAATTCCTTAAGCCCCATCCAACAAAGGCCTGCCTATTGTCTGGAACAGGGCTGCCTTAGTGCTCTTTCTCTCTGGGTGTAAAAATGAAAGCTTCCTTCTAGGCCCCATCTAGGTGTTCCTAAGGGAAGCAGTGCTTTGGGAGAGAACTTGTTGGGGAAGAGAGAGGGAGACTCAGGAGGTGTGGTTACACTGTGGGAATCCCATAGCCAGGCCTCTGGCATCACAATTCTTCTCTCAGCTCTCCCAGGCATGAAAACACAATGCAGCCATTAAGAGATGCCAGGCTGCTGCCTGGAGGCCCTACGTGAACAGCCAGGCCCACCTCTCGACCCATCTGCTGGCCCCATGTTCTGAGCCCTGGACCTCTCAGAAAGGTGTCTAAGCATGGGACATGCATCTTCAGCTTTAGTGGTTTCTCCCTAAACCTTCTCTAGGAAGGTTTTGGTATTGTATGTTTGTTTGCTTTTCTGAAGCCTAAGAACAGTAAGTGGAAGAAGTAAGCAAGATATCTAAGGAATGCTCATTTGTTTAAGTTGGCTTAATTATCTCCATTAAACTTAATTGTCATAATTGTTGCTTCACTGTCATAATAATTGTTGTTCCTTTATGGTGTTCATCAAAGGCATTGTGAGCCCTGTGCAGCTGTTTACATGGTGTTTGACTCTGTTTATGTTTCATATTGCTTACTTCCTCTCCTTAGGGAGTGCATGGTTCACTTGGGACCCTGCCCTATCTCCATCTCTTTGAGGATGGGACAAAGAAATGCAATCATGGTCAGCCTGTGATGGCACGAAGACATTGTGAGACAGTAAATCACATAAATACACAAATATGCCCTAGGAACTCTTTTGTTACTACAAAGATTAGCTTATTGAGATTCTATGTCAGGCGCTTTACATATAGTCTCTGATTTAATCTTCTCCCCATGGTAGAAATTATTATCTTGTTTTTGCACATCAGGAAACTGAGTCACAGTAAAATAAAAGGACCAAGTTCCCAGACTTAGGAAGCGGTGGTGCTGGGATATAAACTTAGATGTATTTTAAGCCCATCAACATCCTGTTAATTTATTTAGTGTAGTAATTAGGGGGGTAAGCTACTGTTCATTGATTTTAGTACATGACACAGGAGAGGAAACAATCTATGTCTTAGACACTCCTAAGTGTCTCCCACGTGGCTCCCAATTGTCACCATGAGAGGTCCTTTTTTTTCAATTGTCATTATTATAGATAGACTTTTTTTCTTGTTTTTTTCCTGTGTTTTTTATATCATGCTTTATTTTTCTGGATTTTTATTTGCAGCACAAAAATATTGATGCAAATAAACTTAAAAAAATTATCTATAGTTGTGTATCCTCAATGAGCCAAACCAATTTCATTTAACGTGCTCTTTTAATAAGGCTTCTGTTGAAATGCCCATGGATACCTGGGGGTGATAACACCTAGATGTGTAGCCTAAGTCAGTTATCCAACCATTTAATATTTCACTTCCACTTAGCAGATGTCTGGGCCCCAAGAGAATGGTATTGTGGAGACGTGAATTTTGGTGTGATGAGGAAGTCAGGTGGTCCAGGTATGTTAAAACGGAATTTCTTAGTAGGTGACATTGGGCAGAATGAAAGTAGTTGGCACAAAAATGGGGAAAGGAGCATTTGATCATGTTCCAATGAATATCTTTTTCTCCTGCTTATCTTATTTCATTGATCTGCACACCATCTCCTGTGTTGCCTAAGCTGGACGATTGGGAGTCAGCCTTGACGCCTCTCTCCCTCATGACACCCACAGCCCAGTGCAGCCTGTGGCAAGGTTCTGTTGCTCAGTTGATGTGCCTCGTTCAAACCATCTCATCCTGCTCTCCACAATTCCTGCTTCCCTCTAGTCTATTGTCCACAGACCATCAGAATCAGCTACATAGGATAAAAATTTATTCAAGCCACTTCTTGCTTAAAATTTCTCAAATTCAACAGGTCTGCTGGACGAAATCCAAACTCGCAACCATGACAAGAAAGACCCTCCATGCTGTGGCTTCTGTGCCTGGTCTGCATGGTCTCTTGTTTTCCCGTCTGCACCCCATGCTCCAGCCATGCCCAACCATGCAGATTCCCAAACGGGTCGTGCTCTTTTATGCCTCTTTACCTTTCCTTGCACTGTTCCCTGAAACTAGCTTTTCTTCCCCATTTCTCATGCTGTCTACTTGCAAGCATTTCTTTATATTTTAATGACAATCAACTATCACCTCTTGTACACAATCTTTCTTCTTAACTACCCGCTCCAAACAGCTTAAAAATGCTATACCTCTTCTTTCTGCCTCATTTTACACTGTGCATATTCACTCATCATTGTCATCATTGTCATCATCTCATTGTCATCATCTCAGTTGTCACCACTGAGCAATTATTCTTGTGTCATTGATTTACCAAATACTTACCGGTTGCCTACTATGTGTCACAACTCGGTGCTGGGTATACAGTGCTGAGAAAGCCAGATATGGTTCCTGTCCTCCTGGACTCTAGAATACAAGCAACAAACCTTAAACCTTCCTTTGTAAAAAAGATTGGTAAACGTGGTGACAATAATTAATTGACAATATTATTGTTATCAGCTAACAATGTATTGTATTCTTGAAAATTGCTGAGAGTAAATATCAAGTGTTCTCACTAAAAAAAATAAGTGTGTGAAATAATGCATATATTAATTAGCTTGATTTAGCTATTCCACATTGTATACATATATCAAAACATCATGCAGTGCATGATAAATATATAACATTTTTATTTGTCAATTAAAAATAAATTTAAAAAATAAATTAATTTAGAAAGAAGATAAGTAGCATGGATAGTGGATTGGCAGTGCTCTAATTCAAATAATTCCCTTGGCAAAAAATCCAAGACTCATCAGAGTTCTTCTCTCTTTCCTTTTACATTCAAGCAACCAGTCATGCTCACACTCACAAATCTAGCATCTCCTTTTTAGTCATGGCATCTTGGATCCATCCATCACCATTGTTCCTGAACTATTCAGTCGTCATCACTTTCCTCCTCCCATTTCTTCTATACTGCTGCTAGAAATACTGTAAGTGACACTTCACTAAGATCAAACTGCTCTTCTAATTTAAAAGCTTCCTTTGGCTCCCACTAACCATAGAAGAAAATCCCAACACCCCAGACTGTCTGCGTCATATGCGTCTGTGTCTGTCTCGCACAGAATTCCCAGGGTTCGTCTGGAGCACATGCTCCATTTGCAAAGCTGAGCCTAAGGTCAAGGGACACATGGAGCTGCCTGGGTTGTGGGGCTGCAAATCCCAAGCTCTGTGCATGTGCCTCTCCTTCCTGAAAAGATGCGAGGAAAGGGGACCTGGGGCAGATGGTCAGCGTGATGAGACGCTCTAGAGAGGCTCTCGATGTTAGGTGGTGTGGATATAAGACCCTCAACTGGGTGATTCACTGGGCTTCTTGATTTCTAACTTGAGATAAAAATATTAGCTCAGAAAGTAATTTCAGATAAGGAGGATAGTGATCTTATAGGCTATTAAAAATAATATTTATTGCATTTTTCTCTAATAATTGATACACATAAATAGTAGACATTTTGGAAAATAGAGAAAGGCATAAAGAAAATATAAAATTTGTAAAAATCACTAGCATTTCTACTACTCACATATAAACAGCGTATTTATTTGTTTCATATATACATAAATACATATGTATTAATATGTATGTGTATTTATTTATATAGGCCTTTCTATATACTATAAAATATATAATTTTTAAACAAAATTGAGATAAAATATAGAACAACATTTTAACTTACCTTTTTTCATTGAATTAGTATTGTGAACATTTTCCCATGCTTCTAAATATTTTTCTGCAGTTTGATTTTCAATGGCTAGATAAAATTCTAATGCCTGGGGGGGGCGGAGCAAGATGGCGGACGAATAACACCACCAGACAGAGTGTCTCTGCAGAAAAGACAGATTCTAGCAGAAATTAGAGGAAAGAAGCAAGAAGACGAGCATACAGCAGATAAGGGCCAGAAGGAGGGGTACCTGAGACCCCGGGAGACTCCAAGGGAGGAGGCTGCGGAGGAGAACTGGAGGCTGAGACCACCGGAGCAGCCCGGAGACCAGCAGCAAGGGTAGGTGGATTTGCTATTTCCCCTCCCCTGCATTCGGGACTGCTGGTAGGCTCCCCAGAGGGTGGAGAGACCTGCGGACACCAGCCCAGAGACTGCCGCCGCCTGCCAACGGTGAGCCTGCAGCAGACGTGGCACCAGGTTCCCAACTTCCTCCGGGCACCTCCGTGTGCACAGACCCGAGCCGCGCGGCAGGCGCCATATTGCCTCCTCCCCCCCTCCGCCGACCCTACCCGCGGCTGCCCAGAGAGACAATACAGCCACCAGCCGGAGGCACCTCCAGGAAACGGGACCTTCCTTTGGGACTCCACCCGCCCTCCCAGGTGCTGCTGGCACCGTGTTCCCAGGAAAACGGTGCCGACTCAGAGGCTGAGAGACATAGACCCAGCTTGGGCTCCCTGTGGGTGAATTAGGACCGGAAATCCTCTCCCTGGTGGGAATACAGTTTGAACTCTGGGACCCAGAGGTCGGACCTGCAGACCAGATCCCCTGCACCGAGGGATAGCATTGCCCGGGGCACAGAAGGGTTATACATGAACAGCCTACTGAGGTGTGTGTGCCTCCAGGGGCTGATCGGCGTCCTAGAGGGCAACCCTCCTCCCAGGAGGAGGCCGTGCGCCCAACCCAGGTGGCGTTCCTGTGCAGGGAACCTCCCCACCGGCATCACAGTTCGGGGAGGCCTGGTGGCTTGTGGTCTGGCCTGCTGGCAGAGGCCCAGGAGTAGCTGCGGAGTTGGGGAGGGTGGAAAGAAGCAAGGCCCGCTCCAGACTGTGGGTCTCAGATGGCCCCACCCCCACACCCAGACTGTATGGCTGAGCGGGACCATTCCACCCCCGACCTGACAGCTTTCCCTGGAAGCATAGAACAGAACTTTGACCCCTGCTAACGGCCTGAGGGCAGGCTTACCCAACCCAGCTCCGCCCAGAACGAGAGCTGATAACAGGACTCAAAATCAACACCATAGCCTGTTCCTCCAAGCAAACGCCACCTACTGACAGGGACGGCATCTTGCACAGCCTTTCCACGGCACCCACTGACTCAATATACAGGGAGTGGTCCAATTTCACCCACAGGCACCACCTAACGCCTCAGAAACTAAACAAGGTGTATGAATACCCAAACAATAACCTAAGGAAAGAAACAACAACTGATCGACATGGGAAGAAATCAGCGAAAGAACTCAGGAAATATGAAGAACCAAACGGAAAACACACCCCCAAAGAGAAGCACCAGCCCCCTAGAAACGGACACCGACCAAAATCAGGCAACCAATATGACAGAAGAGGAATTTCATATGTGGATCATAAGAACACGCACCCAGCTGCAACAACAACTCAATAACCAACACAAAGAAACCACAAAAAGTCTCCAGGATATGGGAAAAGAAATAGACACATTGAAGAAAAGTGTAACCAAACTCCTGGAAATGAAGAATCAATTCAAGGAACTACAAAATACAGTGGAAAGTCTCAAGAACAGGGTAGATGAAACAGAAGAAAGAATCTCAGAGCTTGAAGATAACACCCTCCAATTAAATAAATCAGTCACAGAAATAGAGCAGAGAAACAAGAGAAAAGAGCAAAGCCTACAAGAGCTGTGGGATTATGTGAAGAAACCTAATGTGAGGGTCATAGGGTTACAAGAAGGGGAAGAAGACAACACTCAAGGGTTGGACAAGCTGTTTGAAGATATAATAGAGGAAAATTTCCCAGGCCTTGCTCAAAATCTTGATATACAAGTTCAAGAAGCTCAGAGGACCTCTGGGAGATTCAACGCAAACAGGAAGACGTCACGACATGCAGTCATCAGACTGACCAAAGTATCAACTAAAGAGGCCCGTCTAAGAGCTGTAAGACAAAAGAAGCAAGTAACATACAAGGGAAAGCCAATTCGAATAACATCAGACTTCTCTAATGAGACTTTACAAGCAAGGAGAGACTGGGGCCCCATTCTCACTCTTTTGAAACAAAACAATGCCCAGCCTAGAATATTATTCCCTGCAAAACTAAGCTTCGTATATGAAGGAGAAATAAAAACATTCTCAGACAAGCAAAGGCTCAGAGAATTCACCAAGACAAGACCAGCCCTACACGAAGTACTTAAAACAGCGTTATGCACGGAACATCATAATAATAACCCACGAATATAAAAACAACCAAAACCCAAAGATATTAAAGGCCAGATATTACAATGGCTCAAGACAGAAATCATAGCAACAACATCCAACCCAACAGAATGATCAGTAATCTACCTTACCTATCAGTTCTCTCAATAAATGTGAATGGCTTAAACTCTCCACTCAAGAGACATAGGCTGGCTGAATGGATAAGAAAATACAGGCCAAGTATATGCTGTCTTCAGGAAACACATCTAACCTGCAAGGATGCATATAGACTAAAAATAAAAGAGTGGAGATCAATATTCCAAGCAAATAGAAGCCAAAAGAAGGCTGGTGTGGCAGTTCTAATTTCAGATGATTTAGTTTTTAAACCAACAAAAGTAGTAAAAGACAAAGAGGGTCATTATATAATGGTGAAGGGCACAGTCCAACAAGAAGAGATAACAATTTTAAATATATATGCACCCAACTTAGGTGCACCCAGATTCATAAAGCAAACCTTACTGGAGCTAAGCAAATGGATTAATAGCAACTCCATAATCACCGGAGATTTCAACACCCACTGATGGCACGAGACAGATCCTCCAAACAGAAAATTAACAAAGAAATAATGGACTTAAACAACACTCTAGAACAATTGGGTCTGACAGACATCTACAGAACATTCTACCCAAAATCCACTGAATATACGTTCTTCTCATCAGCCCACGGGACATTCTCTAAGATTGACCATATCCTAGGACACAAAGAAAATCTCAAGAAATTTAAAAAAATAGAAATCATACCATGTACCTTCTCAGATCACAGTGGAATAAAACTAGAAATCAACCCTAACAGAAACACACATTTCTACACAAAAACGTGGAAATTAAACCACCTCCTACTAAATGATTACTTCATAAATGAAGAAATCAAGACGGAAATAAAAAAGTTCTATGAAGAAAACGACAATGGAGAGACAAGTTATCAACTCCTCTGGGACACAGCTAAAGCAGTTCTGAGAGGAAAGTTTATCTCCATAAATGCCTATAACCAAAAGACAAGAAGATCACAAATAGACAATCTAATGAAACGACTCAAAGAGCTGGAAAAAGAAGAACAGACCAACCCCAAACCCAGCAGAAGAAGTGAAATCAACAAGATCAAATCAGAACTAAACGAAATTGAAAACAGGGAAGCTATTCAGGAGATTAATAAAACAAAAAGTTGGTTCTTTGAAAAAATAAACAAAATTGACACACCATTGGCTAAGCTAACGAAAAGCAGAAAAGAGAAATCTCTAATAAGCTCCATCAGGAATAAAAAAGGAGATATCACAACTGATCCCAAAGAGATACAAGATACAATTTATGAATACTACAAAAATCTTTATGCACACAAACTGGAAAATGTGGAGGAAAAGGCCAAATTTCTAGAAACACACAGCCTCCCTAGGCTCAACCAGGAAGAAATAGATTCCCTGAACAGACCAATCTCAACAGCTGAAATAGAAACAGCAATTAAAAATCTCCCTAAAAAGAAAAGTCCCGGTCCAGATGGCTTCACACCTGAATTTTACCATACTTACAAAGAAGAACTAGTACCTATCTTGCAGAAACTATTCCACAACATCGAGAAGAACGGAAACCTCCCCGACACCTTCTATGAAGTGAATATTACTCTGATACCAAAACCAGGAAAGGATGCAACAAAAAAAGAAAACTACAGACCAATATCCCTAATGAATATAGATGCAAAAATTTTCAACAAAATCTTAGCTAACCGAATCCAGACACTTATCAAAAAAATAATCCACCACGACCAAGTGGGCTTCATCCCAGGGATGCAGGGATGGTTCAACATACGTAAATCTATAAATGCAATTCACCACATAAACAGAAGCAAAAACAAAGACCACATGATTCTTTCAATAGATGCAGAAAAAGCTTTTGACAAAATTCAACACCCTTTCATGATACGAACACTTAAGAAAATAGGCATAGAAGGGACATACCTAAAAATGATACAAGCCATATATGACAGACCCATAGCCAACATCATACTGCATGGGGAAAAATTGAAAGCATTCCCACTTAGAACTGGAACCAGACAAGGCTGCTCACTATCTCCACAACTGTTCAACATAGTGTTGGAAGTCTTGGCTACAGCAATCAGATAGGAAAATGGAATCAAAGGTATCCAAATAGGGGCAGAAGAGATCAAACTTTCACTGTTTGCTGATGATATGATATTGTATCTAGAAAACCCCAAGGATTCAACCAAGAAACTCCTGGAACTGATCAATGAATTTAGTAAAGTCTCAGGATACAAAATCAATACACAGAAATCAGAGGCATTCATATACGCCAACAACAATCTAATTGAGAACCAAATCAAAGACTCAATTCCCTTCACAATAGCAACAAAGAAATTAAAGTACCTAGGAATTTACTTAACCAAGGAGGTAAAAGACCTCTACAGGGAGAACTATGAAACACTGAGGAAGGAAATAGCAGAGGATGTAAACAGATGGATATCCATACCATGCTCGTGGATCGGCAGACTCAATATCATCAAAATGTCTATACTACCCAAACTGATCTACAGATTCAATGCAATACCTATTAAAATACCATCAGCATTCTTCACAGATATAGAAAAAATAATTTTACGCTTCGTATGGAACCAAAGAAGACCCCGAATATCAAGAGCAATTCTAGGCAACAAAAACAAAATGGGAGGCATTAATATGCCAGATATCAAACTATACTACAAAGCTGTAGTAATTAAAACAGTATGGTATTGGCACAAAAACAGGAATATTGACCAGTGGAACAGATGTGAGAATCCTGATATAAAACCATCCTCATATAGCCATCTCATCTTTGACAAAGCAGACAAAAACATACGCTGGGGAAAAGAATCCCTCTTCAATAAATGGTGCTGGGAAAACTGGATAGCCACCTGTAGAAGGCTAAAACAGGACCCACACCTTTCACCTCTCACAAAAATCAACTCACGCTGGATAACAGACTTAAACCTAAGATATGAAACTATTAGAACTCTAGAGAAAAAAGTTGGAAACACTCTCCTAGACATTGGCCTGGGCAAAGAGTTTATGAAGAAGTCCCCAAAGGCAATCACAGCAGCAACAAAAATAAATAAATGGGACATGATCAAACTACAAAGCTTCTGCATAGCCAAAGAAATAGTCATGAAAGTAAACAGACAACCCACAGAATGGGAGAAAATTTTTGCATCCTATGCATCTGATAAGGGACTGATAACTAGAATATACTTAGAACTCACGAAAATTAGGAAGAAAAAATCAAATAACCCCATTAAAAAGTGGGCAAAGGACTTGAACAGAAATTTTTCTAAAGAAGACAGAAGAATGGCCAACAAACATATGAAGAAATGCTCAACATCTCTAATCATCAGGGAAATGCAAATCAAAACCACAATGAGATATTACTTAACCCCAGTGAGAATGGCCTTTATCAAAAAATCTCCATACAATAAATGCTGGTGTGGTTGCGGAGAGAGAGGAACACTCCTGCACTGCTGGTGGGACTGCAAACTATTTCAACCTCTGTGGAAAGCAATATGGAGATACCTTAAAGTGATACAAGTGAATCTACCATTTGATCCAGCAATCCCATTGCTGGGCATCTACCCAAATGATCCAGTGACACTCTACAAAAAAGACACCTGCACTCGAATGTTTATAGCAGCACAATTCATAATTGCAAGGCTGTGGAAACAGCCCAAGTGCCCATCAATCCAAGAATGGATTAATAAAATGTGGTATATGTATACCATGGAGTACTATTCAGCTCTAAGAAACAATGGTGACATAGCACATCTTATATTTTCCTGGTTAGAGCTGGAACCCATACTACTAAGTGAAGTATCCCAAGAATGGAAAAACAAGCACCAGATATATTCTCCAGCAAACTGGTATTAACTGAGTAGCACCTAAGTGGACACATAGGTGCTACAGTAATAGGGTATTGGGCAGGTGGGGGGGGCGGGTATATACATACATAATGAGTGAGATGTGCACCATCTGGGGGATGGTCATGATGGAGACTCAGACTTTTGGGGGGAGGGGGGGGAAATGGGCATTTATTGAAACCTTAAAATCTGTACCCCCATAATATGCCAAAATAAAAAAAGGAAAAAAAATAAAATAAAATAAATAAATAAAAGGCAGTCTAACCAAGGGGGGGGAAAAAAAATTCTAATGCCTGGATGAAACAGACATTCCTTTGCTGAACTTTAAGTTGTTTCTGATATTTGCCATTGTGATCAATAATCTTGATGTATTTTTTTATTTTGCATAAATCCAATTGTTTCCTTCAATAAAGTTCTAAAGTCCAAAAGGTAGAATTATTAGGTTAAATGATATAAACGTTATTTTATAGCATTTGATATGTTTTGATGCACTTTGATAAATTGTCCTCCAGGAAGATTATAACAATTTGCACTTTCCCCAATAAGGCAATAAGGTATGAGAATTCTCCCCACATTCCACATGTTCTAATTTAAAACTATTACTGTTTTTAACCACTTTGGTATGCCACTCACTGGCTGCGAAACCTTGGCCACAGCTGGCACTCATAGTTCGCACAATATTTTATGCTGTGCATTGACAATGAATCCATTTTGCTCTTGTGTGATGAGGGAAGCTTTAAAGCTCTGAAAGCTTGTTTTACTTTACAGGCAGCTTTACTTGTAAATCAGAATAGATAACATATACATATATGTTTTTATTACGTTATTTTTAAATGTTCACAATTTTATTTGATAAATGAAAAATTAGAAAAGTCAATTCAAAATTATAGTTTTATTTCATTCATATCACAAAGAAATAAGGCAAGTTTTTGAATATTATGATAAATTTTATTCTTTGGTATAAATTTTGAAGCATGGGGCTACACATAGGCCAACATTACATTGTTTACAATAGTATCTAGTACTGCGCCTTGTATTATTTTTTGAGCATACAATACATCATCTTAATGGATTTTTTCTTTCTGTTTTATCACTATTGTAAGGTGCTGGAAAATGTCTTTCTCTAAAATGCATGAGATTTTCTGATGCAGTACAAGGGTTGTATTGCCTCGATTCGGAGTACTGTTGTAGAACTGTTGTTATTTACGCCAAATGATATGCGGACATTGATATAGTTGTTTTTATGTTAAATTTATATAGACAATATACATTTCATATTGAAATGTCTAGTAAGTGAAAAAAGAATTTATTGCTCCATTTCAGTGTTTTTCTTGTGGATGAAACTGTACTTATAATTCCATCACTTTTATCAACTATACCCATCGATTTGCTATAGTCTATAATACATGAAGGCTTTTGAATATTTTCACCTGTTTGATAATTTTCTTTTCACAAACCTTATATTCAGCAGAATGACTTGTGGACAACATCCAAACTTCACGTTTGTCCTGACAATGTGACCAATTTTCCTGATGATTTAAAACTAAGTTCTCCTTTTTCTAATTTTTGGCATTCTTGGCATACCTTCCCGTCACTTTTTTACTATCCCACATGCGTTTGTTGCAAAGCTGTCCAAATACCGGAATAGTGCAGGACTTGAATACCAATTATCAATGAATAATTGATGACCCTTTCCTAAATAAGGTTGCATCAATGTTACCACAATATTGCCACTTTTACCTAATTTTTCAGAAAATGTTTGCACTTCGGTAGTTAAGCTGGTATAAACAATTATATCCAAAACGTATCCTGTTAAAAAATCGCACAGCACAAATGATTTTATCCCAAACCTACTTCTCTTGGATTGTATATATTGCTTGAAAAATAATCGTCCTTTAAAAAGTAAGAGACTCTCATCAATGCACAGAATCCTGAATGGATAAAATGATTTTTTGAATGTTTCACGCAGCTTATCAAAAACTTCACAGATTTTTGTCAGTCGGTCTTCTGAACTTTCAGATTCTTTATCGCTGAAGCAAAGCACCTTTAGCAATATTATATATCTACCTCATGACATATGTTTATTGAATATATCCGTTCTAAGTACTTCATTAGGACTCCAATATTCTTTAATGGATAACTTTTTCACACGAGACATTATGAGCATTAGTGCAAGGAAAGCATACAATTCATACAATTCATTTGTTGTTATATCAATTTTGTAATGAAGGAGCTATGTTGCCATGTGCAACTGTATATCGATAGTAACTGTCGCATTTACAATATCTGTCATTAAATTCTCGGAAAAGAATATTTTGAAATAATCCAAAACATTGAAAGAATCATTAATATTTTCTGCTTTAATTCCACTGTCTTTATCAACAAACTTGTATCTGTGTGATCCAAGTTTTCACGCGACCACGTATTTATTACAGAATTTTCTTTTTTCCTCTTTAATTCTTCTGCTTCTGAATCTTCCCTCCTCCTTTTTGAAGTAACATTTTTACGTTTCAAAATGATGCTGCCTTCACTTGACATGTCAGAATCCATTACAGGTCTCAGAATTATAAAAACTAAAATGTAACATAAAAAATAAAAACAAAAATTTTGGGAATAGATAAATTATATTATTACACAAATCAAAAGCATACTATAATAACTCCTACTAAGGACTTGTTAAAAGGTCACAGATTCGTAGTAACAGATTCAGTACACATTGCAAATCCAGTGATAAAAGCTGTAAAAGTAAAAGCTTTTGGCTGTTGATTATAGTTGCTGCTGGGCTGTGCGCGTTCATCTGTGGCTGTCGTCTGTAGTCAATGCTGGTACTGAAGTGGTAAAATGCATCTGTTTTGATAGCTGATGAGCAGACACCATTCCATTAGCTTGCCATTTGTATTTCTCTGGTGTAAAAGCCTTTCTAAGCTTTTACTCCTAATTCTCTTGTGACATTGAATAATAATTTATTGTATGGAAACAAATATTTATTTGTATGTATTATCTATTATAATAATAAATAAAAATGTAATAGTACTATGGTAATAATGACATCTAACATTCAATAAGCCTTCTCCGTTCCCTTGTTTTCACGTATTAGCCCGTTTAATCCTCACAATCCTCTGAGATAAACTCAATTATTATCCTCATTAAAATGACAAAGTTTATAAAGTTAAATGATCCACCCAGTCACACAGCTAGTGAGAGGCAGACTGATTTGCTAAGAGTCCTGTATTTCAAATTTTAACCACTAGCCTGCCATATTATTTTAAGTTCTCTCCTGCTTTACTGTTCATTTTTTTAAAAATTTAGTTAATGTTCTTTTTATATAGAGAATTTCAAAATTTCACGTAGTTCTACTTACTGGCCTTTCCTTTTGTGTATGTGCTTTTGTGTATGTCCCTCACTGGGGTTGGGTAAGTATTTAGTTACATTGCTTTCTAGTTCTTTTATTGGTAATTTTTAGTATGTCACCAGGTGCAATAGAACCCAAATTTCTATTTGAAATTTATTTTGGTATATGATGTGGGTTAGGAATGGTGGCCTTTACTAAATAATCGACATTTCCTTCTAATTTTAAAATCCAACTATTATAACTATCATTTATATTTATATTTTTACATATTTGGGTTTTATTCTGTTCAATTGATTTGTTGTTGGTTCGTACTCCAATATCATCCTGTCTTGCTTTTTGCGCCTTCGGGACGTGCTGGTATCTGAGGGGCATGCCTTCCCTCTCCTCTCCGGCCAGCGTGTTCTTGGCTACCCTGCCACATGGTGTGTAATCCAGGCTCATGTCTGCATGGATTTCTCCCAAGGCTTTCCCAGGCCATAAACAAAGTGCCTGGTATTTGGCTGGCCGACCAGAATCCTCTGGGGTGCTTTTAAAGAAAGTTTTGTGACTTCTCATTTCTTGCAGATGGAATCTAGGGGCTGTTCCACGGAGGCTCTCGTCCGACTCCCGTTGGTGGTGGCACCGCGCCTTCCTTGGGCACTCACAGACAAGGCTGGGGACGCACGCCCTCCGGCGGCGCGTGCACCTGGGTTGTGACTTGTCTCCTTGGCAGCTGCTGCCAGCACAGCCTCCGCTTCTCCACAGCCCCCGGCCTGGCCAGCCCAGCGGAGGCCTCGCCCACGCTAGCGCTGGGAAGACGAGTCTGCGGTCTCCACACCAGCACAGGTGGCATCTAGGCTACGTTAGAAATCCGCAGAGATGCCTACAGCAACGTCACATGGGAGCTGCAAGGACCTGCAAGGACCACCTGGAGATGGCGATTCCCAGCCCCTCGTTTTCCAGGTGAGGAGGTGAAGCCTCCGCCCCAGAGCTTCGATGCCCCTAACAGCCCCAGGTGGTGAGGACACAGCACCGGTGCCCGCGGGTCCTGGTTTCCAGGCCAGTCCCGTCCTCAGAGCCTGCTTCTATCTTACCTGGGACTGTCACTGTCAAGGGCAGGGGTCACACACGTCCCATTCACGTGTGGAAGAGACCGCGCCCCGGCTCCTCAGGTGTTCCTCTGCTCCGGCCACCCACCGGCCGGCGGAACGGGAGTGTGGCTGCGGGGCGCCGCCACGGCCGGGGAGCAAGGTGGAGGCTTCCAAGCAGGACGACGAGGCATCAGTCCCGGGGAGCAGTGCCGGGTCCTGGCGACGCAAGGAGGGACAGGGCCTGTACGCACACACCCTGAAGCCCCGCTCACACTCGTCCTTACCGCATGTCCTGTGCTCCTTCTAGACGCAGCGCGGCAGGAGAGACAACTGGTTTTCATCTAACTGCCCCGTTAGAGAAGGTAATTAGGAAATAAGGTTCGGGACACTAGCATATACAATTAATTTTTTGTCTGCGTTTATGGAGCATCCATGAGCTCGGCCCTGTCCTAGGTGCTCGGCGGATAAATTAATGAAGAGAACAAAGGTTTTTGCCCTCACGAAATGTGTCCTCCTGGGGGGAACCGCGCAAGGAACAGCAGCCAGAGCGGATCAGCGCATTTCCTGGCCGTTGGAGGCGGGCAGCGCCCGGGAAGGAAAGCGGGTGGCGGAAGGGGACGGGAAGAGCCCACACTCAAGCAAGCCTCGAGGCGAGGAGCGCGGGCTGCGCAGGGCGGGCAGGCGCGCTGTCGTCCGGGCGGGCGCGCCGAGACGTGTGCACGCGCACGCACGCACGCACGCACGCGCGCACGCACGCCGCTTTCTCCAGAGAGAGGAGGAGTGCTGTGTAAAGATGAGCAGCTGTTGTGTTGCGAATACAATATTTGTGACAGGCACGGGCAGTGACAGACACATGTACCTTTGTGTACGTGAGATGGAAAACAAATCACTTGTGGTTCCTTTCTCAGTGAAAAGAAGGGTTTCCTTTCTGATTTTCCGTAGTTACATGATGGCATTTGTTTTTTCAGAATTTGTACCCACAGAAAGAGATTTGGGAAGAAACCAGAAAGGAAGCAGCAGGAGGGGCAGATAAAGGGACAGAAGGCCCACAGGAGAGGAGAGCACTCCTCTGCCCTCCTGTGTGAGCACGCGTTGGGGACAGCGCTGAGGAGGCCGGGCACACCTGGGGCCTCTTGCTGTGGGCCAGTCCGCGAGGCCGGCTCACCTGCTGGAGCCCCAGGGCGCCCTGGGAAGCAGACCTGGCGTGGCCGTCCTGCTGTGCCTGGGCTCTGCAGAAGTCAGCCCAGGGCACTCCGCGGGGAAGAGTCCTCGGCGAGCATTGCCTCTGCAGTGCCTGGGGACTGCCCTGCTCCACACCCTGTCGACAGCCAGGTGTGGCAGCCTGTGAGTGGCCAGAGTCATGATTTTCTGAGTTCGACATTGAGACATCTCCATATCACCACTGTGAGACCTGGTGGTGGGAAAATATTAGGCCCGGCACAGTGGGTACTCCTCATCCATCACTGGGCACTGTTAGGGTTGCTCAGTTCTCATGGGTTTCTCTGAGATTTACGAAGAAAAATGAAAATAAGCCACGAACAGGAGCAAGATGTATGTTCTCCAGGGTGCACTTTCTGTTGTGAGTGATGAGGACCAGACTTCTAGACTGAGATGGAATGTTGGGCTGGTACTGCAAGGGGCTGCAGATGAGGCCCCCAAAGACCCAGCACAAGGAAAATACCAGGAAGTCTCATGTTTTATATTAGAATTTCTTGCAAATTAGCCATAACCCTATAAGTCATCCAAACTTTAATATTAAAAACATTGGATATGCTCTTAAACTAATAGAACATTTCTTAACTCCCCCTTCTCTTAAATCTTCTAGTGAAACTGTTGCTCTGAAAAGATGTTCTAGGTTTATTATACATATTAAATATCCTGGTATACCTGTGCACATGTCCAGGGGTGAAGCCCCTTCTAGCTGGAGAAGCATTGACGTCTGAATCTTTGAAAAGACCCAAGTCCTGGCACCAAAGCGAAAGGAGGTCTGTGTGAGGGTCCTTATTCAAGTCTGTCTGCTGGTTGGGTTGCCCATGGTTCTGCTTGGGTTAGCTTAAGTTCCCAGGATGTGTTCATGCTATAGGCAAAGATGGAAGTCAAAATTGAGAGCATTGAAGATAAACTAAATCCAACCATTTTCTTCTAATATTCCAGCCTTCACGTAGAACCTTTAGCTGTTAATTAGACATTTTACAACAGTCTGTTTATTTAAATGCCCAAACGTTTGAAGACCACAAGGTCACTGTCAGGATATGGATGGAGAAAGCGTGTTTGTCTCTCATCTCCAAGGTAGATGTCCACTGGTTTTGCCATCCCCCTACTGAGTCTGACGCTAACAAATCAGACATCCCTGACCTGTGATCAGGCTGTGAACATGGCCATGCAGATATGAATGTGCCCATGTTGGAACCGTCTTCTACTGGGAGCCAAGGCTAAGTTCTAGTTTTGATTTACCTGCAAGGAGCAGAGAATCCAAAGTACTGTCAGCAGCAGAGAAGATGCCACTATTTTGGCTATTTTCTGCAGCACTAAGATTCATATCTACACTCAATGTGCTTTGTATGTTTTCCCCTACATTCTGGGACAGGCCTGTTTTCCAAGATGAGATTTGGGAGCAGAGGGAAGAGGCTTTTTTTGGACATGGCCATCAGCACAGTGTCATCTCCCTGCAAAATGGGAAAGACCCCCTCGCTGGGGACGAGCTTTGCTTTGGTCTTCTCGGGAGCCTCCTCCACCTGATTTTCCACCCTTATCCCCCAATCTTGGACCTGCCCTTCAACTGAAAGAAAGACACCTTCCCCCTTTTTGATGTTTTATCTGAATCCTTGGCAAAAGTCTAGCTTATAATTTTTTAATTAAGATGCCTGTGTTTGAAAAGGTGGTGACAATGGAGCTCCAGGCTCATCTGGCTGGCCGCGTGCTCCAGGACAGGCTCGGGTCTGGCTTTCAACCAGGCCATAGCACGCAGTCAGGATCTGTGACAATCTCATTACTCACAAGAACAGAGGCTCGTTGAAATACAGGGAAAAGCTCCCATCACCAGCACACCTAGTATCTTTTCGCTCTGTGCCATCGACTTGAAGTTTCTCACCACCGGATCAGTATGCAGCACATGTTGCGTACCTAGCAAAAGATCACCTTTCTCTTTAGAGCCATTAATATTTTGACTACGTTGGACAAACAACTTAGAGCATGTACAGATTCCACCTAGCAGGGGCTTTGCTGGCACTTCTGGTGTAGCTTGAGAGCAGCCCTGAGAGACCAGAGGCGACTCTCACAATGTGAGTGCCTCGCCTGGAGGGGCAGCTCGCCCACAGCGCGCCCATCTCAGCCCCCGCGGCGCTGTACGCATCATGGTCCTGTGGGGCAGAGGTCCAGGCCGGCCAGGTTTGACCTGGACAAGCATTGTGGAGTCTGAGCCTGACGCTCAGTGCGGAGTCAGACACGACACAGTAGAGAGAGGTCAAAGTTGGTGTGAGGAGAATGGAGAGGGCTGCAGGGTACAAACTGATTTTGGAGAGGTGTATGGCATGCATTAATTTGTATGTCTGTGATTTCCAGAAGGCTGAAGGTCATCTCTTTAAGTACTGAAACTGTAGTGTCGCCTGTTTCTGATGGTCATATATACACTTCCTTGCCCAAGGTTTAATATTGCTAAGGTTTGGGGGAAATGCTGGCCTCATCAAATGTCAAAATTAAACCTGGACAGTCTTAGTCTATGCATGTAGTCCCAAGGTAATTATTAATAGCACAATTTTCACTCATAAAGTCTACTTGTTTGGACAGGAAGTAGTATGATCCCTCTAGATAAGGAAAGCAGATACTGCTTTTCCCTTTAATATATCAGAGATACCTTGAGATTTGAGGTGCTCCTTTTCCAACTTCAGGGTTGTTTTTTATCTTTTTATATTCTTAACATTGCTCATTCTTTTCTCCACCTTTTTGAACATATGGTGTATAGTTATAGCTCTTTTAATGTCCTCGTAGACTCCTCTGTGCCATTGCCAGATCTGTTTATGTTGACCAATCCCACCCCCACCTCGTTATTAAGTATATTTTCCTGTTACTTTGCATCTCTACTAATCTTTGAGTGGATGTCCAGACATTGGCATCTGTGCCATTTTGGGTGTCAGGTATTTCTGTACTCCTCTAAATATTCCTATACCTTATTCTGGACACAATTAGGTTACCGGGAAACAGCTGATCCTGTTGAATCTTGCTTCTGAGCTTGGCTAGGTGGTAGCTGTGCAGCCTTTGCCCAGGGATTGTTTTTCTCTTCTAAGCGTACCCAATGCCCTGTGCATCACAGGCTACGGGGGTATCAGCTGTTCCTTGCCCTGTACAGCAAGGGGGTGGCTTCCTGCCCCCCGCTTGGGTAGCTTCTCATCTGTGCATGACCAGTGTGCTGTTGCAGCAAGGTGTACAGGTAGTGTTACAGCTCTTGACCAGGAAAAGAACCCAACAGCACACGAAGAGCCTTTATTCAGCCAGCAGGCACAGCACAGCTAGCCTTACAGCTCTCTTCTCGTCTTCTGACCCCCCTCCTTGTTCTCCTCCTACTTTTATACCCTTGGTAGGATTCCAGAAACCATCCAATCAGCAACAAGCTTTAACATCCAATGAGCAACAAGCTTTAACATCCAATGAGCAACAGTGGGATTCAGAAAGTACCCAATCAAAATCATGCAGCCAGTGCGGTGGACAGGAGCGGGCAGTGGCAAGCGGGTCCAGCGGCATTCTTCCCGCTTGTGCCAGCCCAGCAGTGTGCCCGGCCGGCAGTGTGCCTGGCCCAGCAGTGTGCCCTCCAACTGGCCCTGCACAGCACCTGCTGTGGAGATGCGGGCAGCCACCCAGCACTGGACGTTTTCTGAGTCAGGTCGACTGAACGGCAGGGCCCCTCGGGTCTTCCTGGGGTCTTCTTCCATGTGGGGAGAGCCTTCCATGTTGGGAGAGCCTTCCATGTGAGGAGAGCCTTCCATGTGGGGGTCTTCTTCCATGTGGGGAGGGCCCCTGGCTCTTCTTCCATGTGGGGCTCTCTGTGCAGCTCTCTTCCCCACAAGGCCCTCTCCGCAAGGCCCTTCCTTCCTGGTGGTCCTGTCTGCCACTGCACTCTGCCACTTCAGCCACTCTGACGTCCCTGCATTCTCAGCTACGTCCGCTCCACTCAGGGAGACTGCCAGGCTTTGCTCCTGCTTTCTGCGCAGCTGCTTGACTGAAAACTCTGCAGCCAGGAGGCTGCAGCAATCGCAGGGCTCACCTTGTTTGTTTCCCTTCTCCTGTGCTCCCTGCTGGCCAGTGTTCGAAAACCATTTAAAAATTTTTTCCTATTTGTTGATGTTTAAGGCAAGAGGATGAATCCTTCTTACTCCCTCATTTCCAGAAGGGCAAGTACTGGATTTGGGGCTGTTTTCAGCTCCGTATTTTTGGTACTGATGTTTTGCTCTCTCCAACTACAGTGTGCATGAATCTTTGCTCTCTGCTCTGGTGTGGCCAGGGGCCAGCACTCTCGGTGTCTTTGCTCTATACCTTCATCACTCCCAGCTTCTGTTCTTCTCTCCGTTTGTTTAGTTCTTGTCTAGTTTTTCTCTCACTCTGCCCAGCTTTTGTACCAGGTGGCTGGTCCTCCACAGACATCACCATTGGTGGGAACAGATAATAACTTTCTTTTCAGGGATGAACTGATTCCCTTGGCAGTTCATTGGCTTCATTCTTCCAAATGTCCACTTTCTTACCTGCATTTCTTGTTGCAGGGCTCGATGCCTCTTCACCAGCAAAAGAGATATGGTCAGTCTGCCTGTCTGTTTGTCATCTGTCTGTCGTCGGTCTATGTATCTGCCTCCTATCTATCATCTAGCTATCTATATCCATCTATGATCTCTCTTCCTATCCATCCTCTGTCTACCTACCTAGCTGCCCATCCATTCATCTATGCATTATCTATCTATCTTTCATGATTATTATTTTTACCACTACTTCCATGACTGAAATTGTTGTGCATGGAAGAAGATTCTAGCAGGTTCTGTGACTTTGTCAAGAGCATTCCCAGAGCCCAAGGCAGGATTTGTCCATTTCCCCCAAAGGCTTTAGGCCAGGCACTATTTGATCTGGGATACTCATGAATTAGTTTGATCTTCAGCTGATGGACAATCCATTTGTCCCTTTAGGCAATTAAATATTTCAATTATTTATAGCACCTCTTGTATTTTCCTAGATAGAGCTGGAACCCATTCTACTAAGTGAAGTATCCCAAGAATGGAAAAACAAGCACCACATGTACTCACCAGCAAATTGGTTTTAACTGATCAACACCTAAGTGCGCATATAGCAATAACATTCATCAGTGTTGAGCAGGGGGGAGGTGGAAGGAGAGGAAGGATATATTCACATCTAATGGGTGTGGTGCACACTGTCTGGGGAATGGACATGCTTGAAGCTCTGCTTGGGAGGGACAAAGGCAATACATGGAATTTAAACATTTGTACCCCCATAATATGCTGAAATTAAAAAAATAAGTATTTCAATTATGATCTTTATTTTATTTAAATCTTTGACATCAGACTCCCCTTTATTCTTCTTGGTTCCCTGTTGAAGTACTGAATTCTAAAAACTTGTCTCACAATTGCTAAAAAATATCTATAAATAAACTCTTCTCAACATGTAGTGTTCCTCTTTGCTTCCCTTTCTTTTTTTGAAATTAATTTATTCCACTAACTTTTATTGACCACCTATTACTTTATAGACTAAACCAGGTGATAGAAATACAAAGATAAATATCCCTGTCCTTTAGGAGCTTATGTGCCTAGCTGAAAAGATGATCACAACACAATATGGTAAGTGCAGTGATAAAGGTAAGCACAGGGTTCTACGAAGAGGACAGGAGGTGGGTGCCAAGTTCAAATTTCTAGAAAAGACCTTACCTGAGATAGGAGCATGGAGGGGTTAGCAGGCAAAGAGTGTGAAACTTATGCAAGGATTGGGTTTTTTTTTTGAAGGCAACTTTTAGAAAAATCATAGAGATGAGAGTACAGACCATTGGGCATATAGGACAGGACGGAGTTTGCTTTGATTAGACTGTAGGAGGATAGAGTAGGAAGGACAAGCGTCAAAATGGGGAGGTAGGAAGGCAACAGATCACGGAGGGTCTTGTATGTTGTGTGAATAATGTCCAATGACTTTATACAGAAGTGTCTGGAGAAAAAATGAAAGCTTTTTTGTCACTGGGCGATGGGACAAGATTAGATTTCACAAAGATCACTCGATACAGTGCAGAGAATGGGTAATGTGAGAACAAGAATGGAGGAAGAACAATGGGAAGACTTGTTTTTATTCAGATGAGAATAATGAAGAACTAAGAGTGCCACTGCTCAGGAGGAGGGGAGAAAGAGAGACAGAGAGATAGAGAGACAGAGAGATGAAATCGAGAAATATACAAGTGTGGAACTGACAGAACTTGGTTGTAAAAGGAAGAAGAAAGAGAGAAGACTAAGATAGATGACCCTTGGATCTCTCGGACAAATGACTATGAGAATATCTGGGCTATTAATTGGAGAAGGGGACACCAAAGCAAAAACATATTTGGACTACAAGATGATGAGCTCAATTTCAGATATATTGAATTTGAACTGGTTGTGAAATATCACTGGAATTGCCTGAATGTTAATTGGACATAAGGCTTTGCAGCTCTGTAGAGATATTTGGGGGTGATATAAGGGTCTTCAGCTTATAGGGGATAGGACTAAATGATCACAGAGACCTGGGATGGAGGCAGGTTGCCCCTATGGGACAAAATTGCACTTGCAACTAGTACTTAGTTACTTTCCATATCTATACATTCCATTATTTTCTATTTCTAAAGAGTTATAGAAACATGACCTCTGGCATTGTCTCTTTTTGTCGTTATATCTTATGTGTAGAAGAAAATTTAACGATTAATTAAACTATTTCACATTTATACTTGCAACCTGTGCATCTGCAGTTTTCTACTAGCTAAAGAAAAAGAAGGGGTACAGACTGTGCCCTGCACGAGGAGCATGGGGTTCTGCACTGCGCACAACGCAGCTCTGCTCTCCAAGGCCATGTGGGGTCCACTTGCACACTGTGTCCTCTCTGACTTTTTGGAACATTTTTATTTTTAACCCCATGACATTGAACTTTGTGACACAGAATGTCCTGTGATTTCCCAACACAGTAGGTATCTTCTTGAGTTTCCTGACCTCTTTTTCATGTTGGCCAGAATTCCTATGTTTACCGAGCTTAATTTTATACATTGATCTTTTTAAGTAAACTATTTATGTGAAGGGGAAGTTTTTAGAACGTTGCTTCAATTTTTCAGTACAGCGGTAGAATATGACCTTTGATGTCAGACAGACCTGGTGTTGAGCCCGGCTCTGTAACTGCCTAGCTCTGTGATAACACATAAATTCTTCAACCTCTCGGATTGGGCTTCTGTATCTGAAAACTGAGGATGCAATAAAGTTGTCAAAGGGTTATTGGAAGGATTATATTTGATAATTCATGTGACGTGCTTTAGCACAGAGGCTGAAGTAGGCGGAAGTGCGGCGCGTCGGCGGCCGTCCGTGCTGTCTGTCTGCTCGAGGGTCCTGCGATCCAGCGAGGCAAGAGAACCCGCGCTCGCTCGCTCGCACAGGCCTCGCTGGGGCTTGGCTTGGGGGCTATTCAAGGATGAAACAACCATAATTAACATTCTCAAAGAATTTACTCTAAAGTTTAATCACCATTATTTCCCACTTTATATTTGCCTATGGTACCCATCCCTTTCCTCAATCCAGGGGAAACATTTTTTAAAGGTTTTTCCAACCTTCTTTGGATAGTGGGGGAGTTTTGGTCTGTGGCGATGGGGCTTTCTCGCTCCATGTTGCCATCTGGAATTCTTTGTTCAGGCCTTGGCCAGAAAAAGCAACAACAAAAACGACACACTCAGGTAGGAAAATAACATTTGGCAGGAACTTGGCAACAATAACCATTTTGTTGCCAGAATACTGGTTCATTGTGTGGGTAGCTCAGATGGCACTTAATTAAATGCATTTCCCTAAAAATTCTCAGCAGCGTGCTTATTTTTACTGATGGCTAATAACTACCCTATCTCTAAGGCAACCAAATTTCACAACTTGCAGGATACGGAAATCAGCATGTATAAATAACATGTTGCTTTTGTTAATACTCAACCATATTCCTCATCATTCTCAGAGTGACAATGGACTTATCTATTATTATTTCCCTCCTACCTGATATGCCTATAATATAATAAAGATAATACCTACCATTTTCAGTGCCAACTATGAGTCATGTACTGTACTAGGCACTTTGTATTCATCATCTCATTTAATCTTCATAAATATTTGAGACAGGTACTAGCACTCTCATTTACAAGATGGGGAAAGATGAAAAGAAAGTTCAAAGAGGCTAAGTATTTTGCTCAAGGAAAGTGATGGGTTTGAAGAGAAGTCTGAAAAATCCACCTGACGCCAAAGCCATGATCTTTCCTTCACACTGCAAGAACTTTTCTAAAGAAAGGTGCTTATCATGTTTTCAGATATAGTCTCAACACACTTCTGTTCAGTGTAGACATACCTGAAAAATTATTTATGCCTCCATCAGTTCCACAGTTTGCCCTTGAGCACCCCTGTCTAGTGCCAGAATATTAGGAATGTGATGAGGAGATATTTTCCTCTCTTCCTCGGCTGCTGTGTGGTGCCAGGTAAAATAAACTAATTTTTCTCACGTTTTTAAGTTAGCCAAGAAGTTTACTTATGTAGGGACATTGCTTCTTAGGCACAACACTTTATATATTTGAAGAGAAAAGTAAAAGTTAGCTGAAAATTGTGAATTGGAACAAGCAAAAAATAAGATGCATTGGTTGATTGCTCTTAAAAATAAGGTATTGATTCTTTTCTTGTCTATTTCTTTGCAAGTCTATAACCTGTGAGAAAAGGCATATACCTTAGCAGAAAAATGTGTTACACAGATAATGTGTTTGACATAAATTTACAGCTTTGTCTGCTATGCTATATTTCAATAACTTTGACTCAAATGCCTTATTTGACCTTCACTTTGCAAGATATTTTTCTAGATTTAGAATTTGGTCATTATTTTCTTTCAGCATTTTAAAGATGTCATTCCATCATCTTCTGGGTTCCATTGTTTCTTTTGAAAAGTCAGCCATAAATATAATTGTCGTTCCTTTGAATATGTCTCCTTCCCTGCTCCCTTCAGCCCTCACCCTTGGCTGTTTTTAAGGTTTCTCTTTGTTTTTGATTTTCAATATGTTGAGCCTATTATGTTTTAAAGCATGATATAATTCTTATGTATCTACATGTCTTTCCCCCCTTCCTGTATTTATCCTGCTTTGATCTTGCAGAGGTTTTTAAATCTGTGGATTAATGATTTTGGGGGAAATTCTTGGCCAGTGCCTTTTCACATATTTCTTCTGCCCCTTTATCTGCCCCCTCCTTTTCCTAGGACTTGAATTGCATGTACATTAGAACTTATTACTGTGTTTCATTGTTCAATTTGTGCATTCATTTATTTGTGGTTACTTTTTCTCCAAATTCTTTGTTTCTCCAATTCTGATGCCTTGGTAGTCCTACATTTCAAGCTGTGTTTTGGTACCTGGTATGATGCCTCCTGAAGGCCTCTGCTGTCTGCGCGGGTGGGTGAGTTTCTCGGGACATAGCAAATGCTTCAGGAGAAGAGCGAGGAAGAGCGTTAGACTCACATGTGTGTGCTTCCTTTTTTTTTTTTTTCTGCTCTGGGATCTTTGTCCCTCAAATACTGGCTGACTTGGTTGTTGTCTGTTGTCTTTCAACAACTTGTTTTGTATTTTGTTGAGATTTATAGTTATTCTCAGCAGGATGATCAGATTGACACAAGCTACTTCATCAGAACCAGAATGGAAATTCTACATCAATAAGTTTGAGTTAGAGGTTCCATTTCTTTTCTTTAGTCTCATGTTAGTGACTTGGATAATGAAATATATGTTACTGAGGTCATAGTGCTGAAATTAAAATTAGAAAAATTCGGTTTTCATTCCAGAATCAACAGAAAATTGCTTTGTGATGATAGGCATTCTGGTTTCAAATTCCCTGCCTATAAAATGGGCACACTATATCATCTATATAATTGTCAAAGATATTGAGAATACTTAAAGAAAAGTAGAAGGAGATTTTTTTCTGATAAAATGCTATCATTATTCATCCTCATTCTTTTATAAGTTAGCTCCATATGGGGATTGAGAAATGAATTCTTAATTAAGAACTTTACTGTAGCAACCAGTATCAGCAATCATTCTTACACTGTGTCATGCCTATGTTTACCATGTCTCCACCCATCAAAGAAAACTGAAAAGAGAAATGAGCAGATGCTAACTCAGTGTGAAACTGTAGTCAGAGTGCAGCATGTATTGAATTTGTAATATCCTGACAGGCCTGAGTCTCTACAGCATTTGGACGCAATTTCAAAATGTTTTCTAAGATGAAAGAGAAATGCATTTGTTCACAGAGGCAACTCCTACCTACTTAGATAGCCTGTGTCCACTTCAGACACCACCAAGAGTTGTGAAAGTAGATACGTGCCTGTTATTTTGAGCACTGCTAAGAACATAAATAGGTGAGCTGTTAATGTACATATCTTGGTCATCTTAGTAAACCAAAATTGAGTCAACTGTTTTCCTAGGTTAACCTAATCTAAAAATAACACCTTCATCACTTATTAATAGGCTAGTTGTTATCTGATGTTTTGCTGTTGGGTTTAGGGCTCCAGAATAAATCATGCTTTGATTATAGGGTGGATTGAGTTCTACTGCTCATTCAAGATGGGGCTGGGCACAGAACTGTGGTCTGTCCCAGGTCTCAGCTAGGACAGGGCTCATCAGATCCTAGGCCCTGTTTATATTGTGTAGGAGAAGGTATAGAAATTCTTGTTTTTGATCTGGCAAGAGGCACAGAAGTGACTGGAGAAGGGGAGGGAACGAACCTTCCAAAAAAATTCTTTCTTGCTTCTAGTCCCACTGAGAGATTTTGTCCCATTTTTAATCAAAGTCATGAATTAGAAGAAAAGTCAAGATGCCCTAGGGGGTTAACTCCAGGGCAGGTATACACCTTAGGCCTCCAAGATCAGTAGTCCTCCATTCATTTTTAAATCTCTCCAGGTACAGGGTCTCTATATCTTCCCCACTTTGACAAAGTCTTGTGGACTTTTTGGAGTGGGGTTTAAGAGACTTTCAGAGAATACCCAAGTTACCATCAGATTACTTTGAAATTACACATGTCAGAAAGAAGAGCAGGAAGCAGTCTCTATAGTAGCCTGGCTCGGCCTCAGGGAAGCAGGATGCTGCATGGGATGAGACTCTAGGGATCAGGTGATCTTGCCATCCACTCAGTTACAGGTGCGGTAGCTTCCTACACTGGGCTGAGACATTACGGTCAAGAGCTCCCCTATCTTTGCTTCTTAGTCTTTGGCTATTACTGACAAACACACACACACACATGCACACACACACATATCTCCCTATTCTCTCCTATTTTTAAATAATTCTCTAAATACATATTTATTGAACATTTACCTATAATACAGTAATTGCTCTAGGGACCAGGGATTCACAAGCATACATAGCAGATTGGTCTTCTTTCTACATCATGATTTCTGCTTGCTGATGTCCTGTCGTTCATGGATTCTGCACTGCCTTCTCTGTGCTTCTCAGCTGTCTGCATCCTATTTTACATGTAGCATAAATACCCCAACCCAAAGTGCGTGGTAGTTCCTGCCAATCTATCATCTGTGTTAAGATATCATGTTGAGCAGAACTCTTCTTCCATGTTCCCTTCTTGATGACCCTTGGTCCAGATGTCAATTTTTGGTCTAATTCACTTTGGCCAGGATAGTAAGGTCTCAGGTATAGTCATGATGACCTACGTCTAAGGGGACTCCCACCAGGAGGCTCTGAGGGTAGCAGGTCTCAGGTGCTCTCCAGAAAGGGTCAGTTTACACGATACATAGTTTGTCCAGTGTGGCTAGTATTGCCAATCTGAGCAACATGGAGCCAACATGTATTGCAAAATGGAACAATTCCACCTATTTACGTGAACTGAGCAAATATATTTCAAAAAATTAATGATCTAACTCTGGTTTAGGGTCTATTCTGACAACCACAAGGGCTTATAGCTAATGAGGTTCGTGGAAATCTGTCAGCCTACTCTGGCAGATTTGTTACCATGCAAAGACATGTTCCTATGGAAGAGAAGATTGAAAGCCATCCACATGCCAGCCATGGCATTGAAAGCCAGAATGATCTTCTCATGGATAACTCCTTAAGGATCACTGACTGAACTCACTTGAGTGACTTGGTGGAGAAGACGTTGTAGGGCAAGCACAGGGAGATCACAGGGTGATGGAGAAAGTTGCTCAACTGTGGCACTGTTGACATTTTTGGTTGGACAATTCTTTATTATGGGAGATTGTCTTGGGCATTGTAGGATGCTTAGTAGCATTTCTGGCCTCCATCCCCCAGATGCCAGCAGCACTCCCCACAATCCCCAGCAGTGACAATCAGAATGTCTCTAGACATTGCCCAGTGTCCTCTGTGGAGGACAATCACTTCCCATGGAGAACCACCGCCTTAGAGGGGAGCAACTTGTGGATGAGAAGCAAGAATCCTGTGAATAAATTTCACTTTCATGAAGTTCAACCCCATGTTGTTGCAAATTTACTTTCCATTCACCAACAAATAGTCAACAAACAGGAACAACAACCAAAAAGAATGATCAAAAAGTCTCCACCCAGGTACAAAGACTTTATTATCTCCCTGTGTTAAGTGTACTATGCCTTTCAGTGTCAGGGCAATTATATGAGTCTTGAATAAGTTTTGTCAGTTTAGATGGAATATATTTTAACATAAATACTGAGTCACTTTTTGGGGGGATGCTTTCCTACCTTCTGATTCCCCATTCACTGTTTTATTATAATGTACTTTATCTCATTCAGCCAAATCTTCTCTATTTGTTAGTGAACTGTGTGCCCGGTGAACTACTAGCACCATCACGTAAGATCCTGACTTAAAATATGATCTAACATGTTTGGAAGTAGGGTAGCCCTTGAATCTCTGGTTAATGTGATTTCAGGAAAACATAAATAGATTTATACTTTTTTACTGACCAGAGCAGGCCAAAATTAGGGAAGAAAATCTGCCACCAGAAACGTATCCAGTTTAAGGAAGCTGCCTGTGACCAACTGAGTCTGCAGAGACACTCTCACCACACAGGACAGGGCAGATCTGAGTTGGAAGCAGACTCAGGGGAAATAGATTCTGGACTCCTGATATGGTGGGGCAGAGGAGGAGGGAGACCGGTTTGCAGGGAACGAGGCACTCTGGAGGGGTGGAGGCAGGCAGGGCTGCCCTCGGACTAGGGGATCTGGGGGCTGGGGCTGGGCATGGGCAGATAAAGCTTGAAACAGGGGTTCCTGTGCATCTGTAGCCAAGCTCCCCTCCAAGAGAGCTGGGGGGAGACCAGAGTCTATTTTCCTTGATCACCCTCCTCCACCAGAAGCAGAAAAAGATCACTCTTGTAACCTTGCAACAAGACCCCACTAGACTCAAGCTCCGTGAGGGCCGGGATGTGCCTTACCCATTCCTCATCCCCCATGCCCAGCACGGTGCATGGCACAGAGGCACTAGGGGTGAACCCAAGGGCTTTAGAACAGCTCGCAGCAAAAGTCAGAGTGACTCCATTCAAAGGGCACTGGGAAGATGCCCTGAGTCCTCTTCTACCCAGGCACACGCTTTTCCTTATTACCCAGCTCTCATACTCTAGGTAAAGCAACAGCATGACTGCATGTCTTTCACATCAGAGTGCAATTTATCCAATCAGCTACAGCCTTTGATCTCTTTAGGATGCGAGAGGAGAGAAGTGATGAGATACGAGGTGTGCATGGTCTGTGGCAGCAGCAGGGCTGCAGGCTATGGATTGAGGGGCTGGGGGTAGCCTGCAAGGCCAGGAGCCTGAGGTACAAATACAAAGTTCCAGTTGGGACTTTGCAGCTGCTGGCCTGCAAATAAAACCCTGGAGGAGATAGGTGAGATTTGGTCTTGCCACGAGAGTCTGTGTTTTCTTATTGTCTGTATTACCTCCTGGGAAACTGGAGCTGCATATAGGCTCTTTGGGGGATGCTTCTCAACTTCCCTGTATTTTAGGCTCTCTGGGGTGCCCTGCTTTGCCCTAAGTCTGGACACTCTCCCAGGTTGCTTTCAGGTGATCTCGAGTCAGAGTTCTCTAGTGGGTCCACTTTTCTTGACATGAGCTCCAAGAGATGATTGCTGTGGACAGCTCTTGTTTTGTTTGATGAACAGAGACTTGGACCTTGTCCCTGTCTCAAATGTTTTAATCAAAGGCTATTCGGAAATAATGCCAGCTAATTAGTGTTTATGATGCAACAAGGGTGACTCTCCCTTAGTGCCTTAAACCTTTCACCTGAAATACAAACACACCACACGGGAGCTTTAATTGTCAAGGGAGATGAAAAGTACACCAGATCGTTTGCGGGCAAAGCCTCCTGCTGACGAGGGCGGCAGGAGCCGCCCGCTTGTGGCTGCAGATCCTCTTCCCAGCACGCTGCTGCGCTGACAGCCGTGGGCGCCTCCCGTCTCTCTAACAAGCTCATCAGCGGGAGCCCTCTCCCCTTGGCTGAGCTACACTGTCTCTCTGTGGTTTCCATGGAAAGCACCTACTAAAATCAGGCTCATGGAGTTCCTTTCTTGAATTGGAACTTTCAAGAGAAAGATGGAATGGGATTCAAAGGCTTGTTTTGTCTCCTACGTTTTTGTATTTGCTCATGGTTTTATAAAGGGGCCTACTTCTTTCATTTAGCCAACAACATTTATTTGGAACCTAATGTGTCCCAGAGACTGTATACACAAAGATATGAATCCTGAAGAGAAGGGGCTTGTCAAAATTGGAGACAAATAAGAGATGAACACGAAATACTATTAGAAGCGCGCTGATAGCTCATGTGTAAGCCCCACTTTGAGAGGCACTCACCTCTGGGGGCCGAGGGTGAGGAGGACTCCAAGAAGGACACCAGAGACTTCGAGGGAGAAGAGGAGAGATGCAAGCATTGAAAAGTATTCCAATATCTATGGTTTAAAAGATGGGCTGTGGCTGAGCTCAGAATTACTAGGCTAATATTAGTATGCATTTGCTAGCAACCTGAGTGTGTGGGCAGCAGTACCCACCTCCGTCTTGCTGCTGCGCTTGGCTAACAATGTTATCTGTCTAATCTTTAGAGTGCATTTTTCCCTTATACATATATATTTTGATGATGAGATTATCCAATGCTCATGTTAACTAGTTTCAACTTAAGCCATTATCTAGCTCCGGACATAGGCATCTTGCTAACTCTCTGCATTTGTGCAATATAAACCAACCGATTTGAAGTCTTGTAGTTGGCATATGCAGTCATTTAGACAGAAGTTGAGTGATTCACCTTGTATTACCAGCAAAAGAAAGGATTTGCTAAGTAAATTAACAGTGAAAGAAAATTACTGGGATTTTAAAGAGAATCAATTGTCTTAAGGTCTCCTTAAGCTTGACAAATACCCATCTACTTTCAAAGAATAAGAATTTTTTGTTCAATACATTTTCTAAAGAGACATAAATGTTAGACATAAATGCAGTCATGTGTTGCTTAACAACAGGGTTATATTCTGAGCAGTTTTTCATTAGGCAGTTTTGCCATCGTGTGAGCATGGAAGTACTTATGTGCTGCCTGCTGCGCCCCAGGCCCCGCTGGAGCCCGCTGCTCCTGGGCACGCACCTGCACCGCGCGGAATGCCGCAGGCAGTCGTAGCATAACGGTGAGCATCTGTGTGTCTGAACAGACCTAAACATAGAGAAGGTGCAGCTAAAATATGGAATTATATTCTTATGGGACCACCATTGTAAATGTGGTCTGTGGCTGACTGAATCACATGTGGCACATGACAGTATCAAAGTTTTGCTCTATTATTTGAATTTCTTGAATACGTTAAAATTTTATTTCTCAAAACAGATCTGTAATTAATATGTTTTATGAAATCATAACAAATAGTGTAAGTTAGAGCCATTTTAACCTTTTCATTGAGCTATCAATATTAACAAAATGGTTCAAATAAAAGTCTTTAATAGACTTATGAAATAGGATTGCTCCTAAACTTTCTGAGGACATGGACCCCTTTTAGAATTTGAGGAAACATATGGATAGACTTCTTTAAAAAATACACATCCACACAGAACTTAGCATCCTATTTTCAAAGGTTTTCGATTCCCTAAGAGGCCACGGTGACGCTGTGATGCTTCAGGTGCCTCGCTGGGTGGAATAGCGCCCCACACTTCAGACAGACCGGTTCTTCCACACCCTGTCAGGTAAGGGACAGTTGATGGAAAATCAACGAAACCATTTTGTAAACTTAAAAAAAAATCAAACTACATCTAGTTAGCCATCTTAAGAGAAGTTTTGACATGTCAGCTCTTTTGTTATATCTATGGAATATGTATGGGACATACATATGGGATATCAATGGAATATATATATGGGAAAATATACAAAATAATATATTTCCAAAGTGTATTTCAAGTTTTTCCTGTAATGTCAGAATCAAGATGGCTTAAAAATCATGTGCTTTATCAAACATACAAATTCCACAATGCACATAAAACATGTCTTTCTTATCAAGCAACAACATCATGAACTTTCTAGGCACTCTTCCCCTCCCTCCATCTCAGAATGGTTCCTGTCCATCCTAAGGACCTTAGTTTTCACCTAGAGCTTTTGTATATAGGCTTATTTATTTATTTTGACAGTCAAGTTCAAATATGTGTGGGTGGAGGCAGAATGTCAAAGTATGATCAATGACTTGGCTGGTAGGAGCTCTTTTCTTTTGGGAGATTTCTGAAATCTAGTTATGGGTTCAGATTCACTCAACTGTAGGTTGTCTTCCCTGAGAAAGCAGTGAAGATCGGAGTGGGGCCGTGAATGCAGAAGGAGAGAAATGGAAGCAGGGTGCATGCTTCCCCTTCTTTCTTTAGTGCGCATATTGGATTATTAGGTAAAAGGAGGTGACACTAGGGGCGCTGCAGCTGGAAGGTTCCAGGAGGTGAAATGAAACATACTGAGAAACCCTAACCCACCTACTGTCTCCTGGTCTCTTCAGTGCAAACCCAGGGTGCACCATTGCTACCAGGGGAGGATGCAGAAGATTCCAGAATGGTGACCCTATCTTCAGGCAACTGTTTGCTCCCTTCTGTATCCAAGCCTCTGGCATAAGTATCAAACAAGTAGTGAATTTCCCAGCAGAAAGGGGAGTGGAGGGCGGGCCGTGCAGGTGCACCCAGGAGGGACGCTGGGCTGTCTGCCCCTGCGCTTGGTGTCAGAGGCTCTGGCCACAGCAAGATGCTGTCACTGCTGGTGGTGTGACCCATGTAGATGTGGCCGATTACATCCCAGACACACAGCCCAGTCGCCCTTCCTCTGCATGTGTGATGCTGTGGGGGCTGTCACTGCTGTCCCTGCGTGAGAGTCCGTCCCTTTTGGTGGCTGCTTCCCTGAGTCTTGGGATCTCAGCGCCTCTGCTGTGGGGCACAGGGCACCGAGGTGTCTGGGTCCCCGCTGGCGTTATTTATTTAAACCCTGCCTACCTCGAATACATCGAGGCCACTCATGATGAAGGCACAGGTGCACTAAGAACAAGCTTTGCCGGCACGGGGGAGGGAGCTCTCCTCGCGGACGGACAGATGCACAGCTGAGCTGGAAGGAAGCAGCCGCCCAGGATGAGGGGAGCTTTTTTCCTCTCTCTCTTTCGTTTTTTTTCCTGTCCAGTCCTCACTTCCCCTCTCCTTGCTTTGCCTTTTCCTGTTTGTAAAATTTCGGGCCACACATGTTGTAGCTGGAGGGAGGTCAGAGCTGGTCTTATCTGACTCTCCGCTTGACACATGAGGACCCCAGGCCGGGAAGAAGTGGCCGGCTGCCCTGCGGTGCCTTGGCAGGGCCCCTGAGCGCCCTGCCGCGGGCGTGGGCTGGTCGCGCCTCCCTCTGTTTGAGACGCAGCGGGCGGCGGCCCCCCACGGCCCACACCTGAGCGGCGACCCCGGCCGGCCCCGCCGGCTCTTTCACGGCCCGGGCTCGCGGTGTCCAGCGGGCCTCGCCTCCCGCCGCGTTCCAGCCTGCGGCCGCAGACCTCCTCCCTCTGTGGCGGCTCTGCCATCTGCAAATGGGATGGTCGCAGGGCTCACCTCATGGTGTTGAGAATTAAATGAGTTAACAGATCTGAAGCACTTTCTTTTTTTCTGGGACAGAGTCTCCCTTTGTTGCCTGGGCTAGAGTGCTGTGGCGTCAGCCTCGCTCACAACAACCTCAAACTCCTGGGCTCAAGCGATCCTCCTGCCGCAGCCTCCCGAGTAGCTGGGACTACAGGCATGCGCCACCACGCCCGGCTAATTTTTTCTACATAATTTTAGTTGTGCAGCTAATTTCTTTCTATTTTCAGTACAGATGGGGTCTCGCTCTCATTCAGGTTAGTCTTGAACTCCTGAGCTCAAACGATCCGCCTGGTGGCCAATAGTCACTGAATGTTAGCTTTGGTCTCTGTGTCCAAATGGTTTGTATGGGATTTTGTGTGTGTGTGTATGTGTGTGTGTGTTGGGGGGGTTATCAGTGAGTGGGCTCATTATGGAAAGATATTTAACTTCCCTTTGCCTCAGTTTCCTTTTCTGTAAAGTGGGAATACAAATTTTGCCTGCCTTACAGGATTATAACATGCTTTTCCACATTAAGCGCTTAGAACAATACCTGACACACAGAATTCAATAAATGTTTGTTGTTATTGTTGTGGCTGTGATTCATTAATTATCCACTCGGCTGTTATTAGAATCCTGGTCTCCTGTGTGCATGAGGCTCTCTTACTCACACACAATTCATGGATGCAAGTGGATTTGTAGGGTGGAGGATAGCCTAATTTTATTCTGTGGCATCTAAGACCCAAATACAAATGGATATTTTATTGGACGAGTAAACATTAACTCCACAAAAAAAATCCAAGTGCTAAGCTCTTGCCCAGATCATTCAGAACAGCATATATAGTTTTTAAAATTTTATTCTTATGCAATACTGTATTCATTTCTTATTGCTGTTGTAACAAGTTACCACAAATTTAGTGGCTTAAAACAAGACAAATTTCTTCTCTTACAGTTCTGGAGGACAGAAGTCTGAAATCAGCTCCTCTGGGCTGCAGTCAAGGTGAGGTGGGCATCTGCGGAGAATGTGTCCCTTGGTTTTGCAGGTGTCCAGAAGCCACAGCAGCCCTTGGCTCGCGGCCCCTCCTCACATCACCCTGACCCCACTTCCGCCCTTCTTCTCCTTCTCCTTCTCTGGCCTCCTGCTCTCCCTTAAAAGGACCCAGTGATGGCAGTCAGGGCCCACTCAGGCTTCCCAGGACCGTCTCCTAGCTCAAGATCCTTCCCTCAATACCATCTGGTAGTTCCTTTTGCCATATGAGGGAAACTGACAGGTTCTCGAGACTAGAACATGGGCATATTCTAATGGTCTGATTCTAATGCCCCAAATGGTGGGGGCATTATTCACCCCGAGCAGATACTGGGGTACACGTTGAAAATGTCTCTTCCAGATTTGTTCATCTTCCCTTAAAATATAAATACTCCTGGAGTCAGTAAAACATTTAGGTTTCTTGCTCAGGATAAGTAGGATGTCCTTCATTCTAGTTTGCTCAGGACAGTCCCAAATTATGCCTGTTGTCCTGGTGTAATTATTTATTTAATTGACAAATAAAAATTGTATGTATTTGTGGTGTACAGCATGGTGTTTTGATATTATACAGTGTGGAATGGCTAAATCAAGCTAATTAACATATGCATGATCTCACATATCACTTTTTTTGTGGTGAGAACACTTAAAATATGCTCTCTTAGCAATTTTCAAGTGTACAATATGTTATTAGCTATAGTTACCATGCTGCACAATAGATCTCTTGAACTCTGGTATAATTATTTTAAAAGTTATTATTATTTTAATTAATATTAATATATAACAATCATTAAAATTATCAAAAGCATCCCCCTCTCTTCTCCTTCAAAAACAGTCCAGGTTTGGGCAGTAATTATAGGGTCACTCTACCTATGCATATTCACAGTGGGGGGCGGGGAGGGTGACCTTCCCAGGGATTGCTGGGAGCGCCTCCAGCTGGGGTGGAGATGAAAGGGCAGCTCCCTCACAGCACCCTGGGGCAGCTGCGGCCTGGGGGGCCTCCTTTGTGAAGCCAGGCTGCTGGTTTTCCAGCTGGGAGGTGGGGACAGAGGTGCCCAGTCCCCAGCCTCACCTGCTGTGCCTCAGCTTGTTTCTGTCTTGTTGTGATATTAACAGAAAAGACATTGCCTGGAGCAAGTCTCTAAACCTGTAATTTCCCCACCTTTAAAACGGGGAGGAGTACTAGTGTTTGGGGAGTGAAAAGCCAACAGACAGAATGGGGCATTAAGTGGGCACTCAAAAAAATGCTTGTTAATATTATTAAAACGTCATATTTTCCTTAAGTTATAGACATTAGTAACTTATTTTTCTAATGATATTTTATTCTGTTAAGGCAAAGAACATATAATTTGAGAGATTTGTTATTTGCTAGAGCGATTGAATAGTGTGATAAAGTTTTGTTTTGCTTTGGGTGTCAGGTGCACAAAAAGAAACCCACTTCTGAGTCTCTACCATGGAGCGTAAGGGAAAGCCCTGAAGTCAGACAAGTTCTCTGTAGTTCTGCAGGAAATCTAAGATGCAGGTGCAAAATGGGGGTGGTTTTACCTGGACTTGAGAGAAAGCCAAGGGAAACAATGTCTCGGGCTCGGGATTCTAAGGGAAACTTTTGCTCCCTCTGCCCTGCTCTCTACCCAGCTGCTGTGCAGGCCGGCCTGCCAGAGTCTCTCCCGACTGGCTCTGCTCTCCGTGTGCACAGAGGGTGGCATGGCTGCGTGCAGAGCCCTGGGTGCTGGCCTTGTTGATGCGTGCCTTTCCCTTGACACTGTCTGGCCCCCAGGGCCCACAGAGAGTCTTCAATTCCACTGATCTGCGGCTGGGCTCCTGAGAGCCGTTTTCACCCATCCAGTGCTGGACTGAAATCACACGGTGCTGAGGTTATTTCCTGTTGGACCAGCCATTTATTAACTTCCAAAACAGAATTGCCATTTCCCTGTTCATCTGACCAGGGTATCATGAAAAAGAAGCCGTGACTGTCGGGACTCTGGCTTTCCGGGGCAGAGGAGGAAGATCTCCAAGTAGCTTTCAGGATTACACAGACCAAGCCTCGATGCATTTTATGGCAAATGTAAAAAGCAGATCTTGGCACATACCGTAAGGTATGGCTGGTGCATGTTGTCTTTTGAGGTTCCTAGATCTGAGATCTAGGATTCTAAACCAGCTTCCTCTGGTTTCAGAGATGCCAGCCAACATGGAGGTGGACCGTGAGGTAGACAGTCTGCACAGCTGCCACCACCAAACGCTCCATCCCTGTGCACACACCCCATTCCTCACTCCGAGAGGAGCAGGATTGTTCTCCCCTCCCCCACGGACCACCCACTCTCGCCTGGCCTTGGCAATTTGCTTGGCCAATGGAAAGTGGTGGTACATTTTGGGACTTCACAGCTACAGCAGAGGACTGTCCAGGTCCCTTGGAATGCTTGCTCTCTGGGGTCTGTCTCAGAGCCCAGCAGCCCACCAGTGAAGGACATCTGGTCAACAGCCCAGCCGAGCTCCCAGCAGACGACCAGCCGCGCCTTCCAGCCTCGTGACACGCTGTCCTGCGTGTCAGCTCAGCGGAGACCCTAGGAGACTGCAGCCCCAGCTGCCTCTGACTGCACGCACCGCGCCTCGCCCGCCTGCAGAGCCGCAGGGCACACAGGGCGCTACTCCCTGGGCTTTGGGCAGCAGCAGATCACCAGAACCAAAGGGGCCGGCGGCCCGTGTCTGGCTATTTGTCTGTAAGTTCACAGGATGGACTGTGGCTTAGTTAACCCAGGGGCGGTTCCATTTCCAGACATGACACAGTCAAGAGGAGCGTGGGCTAGCCCAGTGGTCTCAGACAAACTTAGGAACCTCCAGGCACCTGAAACCACAGAGCTGAGTCCATTAGGGCTGACTTGGCCTCTTAGCTGCCTCAGTCCGGCGGCTGTCCTGATCCATCAGGTTTTCTGAGCTCTTGCAATGACCAAGGATGCCAGGCAGTACCTAATTCAGAGGAAAGAAATTTGCGGCCCGACAGCCAGGGACACTGAGAGGAGAAGTGGCTCAAGAAGGCTTTGAAAAATTATATGCTGACAATACAATCTTTTCCCTGTTTCTTTTTCCCCCCAGCCTTACCTATTAGTAGACACTCTATAAATATCATTTAGGATAATTAAGTAATAGAGATTGCAAACATCTAAACAGCGTAATGATAGTCTTTGCATGCATATTGTTTGCACATAGGCTATTCCCAGCATTTCAGGGGAGAAAACGAATTAGCCTGTTAGGTTTAAGCATTTAACAAATTACATAATATGTAGGTGGATTAGTTGACTCCATTAACGCTTGAGTGGAAAACCTCAGCTGCAGCCTCCTTATATGCCTATGAATGAAAGGTGTGTAACTTAAAAGGGAAATTGACCCAGCAGTTGCTGAAGAAAATCCCGGAGTGTAAATTATTCCGGACGTGGCAGCTGTGGGTCAAGGAGAAGAAGAGAAACAGAACAGAAGAGCTCCCCTGTCCGTCACAGCCCCGGGCCGCAGGAGAGGCACGCTGGCAGCGGCTGCGTTCAGGCAGCTCTCTTCTGTTGGGGGCTGCGGCTCCTTGCCCTGTGCTGGGGTCCTGTTACTCACTGGAGCCATTTCCGAATTTAGGGTGCAGCTTCTGGTTTCTGCTTACTTTTTCTCCCGAGCCAGAAAGTGGGGCCCACAGAGCTCCCTCCGCACTGACGGCCCTGCTGGGAGGACGTGGGCGCAGCCGAATGTCCCGTGAATACTGCCCACAGGTCTCACTCGAGGCGCGCATTGTCAGCCAGCCTCCGTGCGCAGTGCGAGCTGGAAGAACGCACGAGGGCGCGGGCTCTTGGGCCGCAGCGCGGGAAGGTCACGTGTGTGAACAGACACGCGGACGCAGCAAGCGGCCAGGTGCACCCCGCTGGCCAGGCCCCGCCGCTGGCCAGGCCCGCCGCTCGCCGGCTCTGGAGACTGCGCGAGCGCGCTGGCCGCTCTCCCGCTGCTGGCAGCCGGCCCTCTCCCCTCGCTCCCCTGTGGGCTGGTTTCCTGTGTTCACCCACCCACGGCCAGAAAGGGACAAAGAACTTGGGTTTTACTCCTGGCTTGGCCACTACTTCAACCTTAGAACAAACTCTGGACCTTTCTGATGTCAGTTCCATCAATTGTAAAAGGAGAGGTTTTGGTGGATAAAGTCTTGCTTTTTGTAACTCTGATACTCCTTTTCCTTTTCCTTTTTTTGAATTGGGAGAACATGCATTAAATGTTATCAATTTTCTTTCAGTTGGTAGTCTAAGCTATATATTTATTTATTTATATTTTCTTTATTAAGGTATAATTGACAAATAAAAATTATGTACATTTTCAGTGTTTAACTAGATGTTTCAATCTATACACATACATTGTGAAAGGATTAAATCAAGCCAATTGGTATATCCATCAGCTCACATATTCATCAGTTTTGTTGTGGTAAAAACATTTAAGATCCACTCTCTTTTTAACATTCTCTCCATGAAAAAAAAAATAAGTTGATGAGGTGATATATGTTAATTAGCTTGTTTCAATCTTTCTACAATGTATACATAGATCGAAACATCCCATTGTACACCATAAATAAACACAAATATTATTTTTCAATTAAAAAATACATATTTTTATTTAAAAAGATCCCCTCCCTTAGAAATTCTCAAGTATACAATACAGTATTCTTACCTATAGTTGCCATGCTGTATAGTAGATCCCCAGAACTTATTCATCCTACGTAACTGCAAGCTTATACCCTTTGACCAAGGTCTCCCCATTCCTGAACCACCCCCCACCAGCCCCTGGTAAGCAGTCTATTCTCTGCTTCTGTGAGTTCAACGTGTTTAAGATTCCACATAGAAGTGAGACCATGCCCACCTCTGATATTCTGTAGTTCTATTATCATTTTCCCCTTCGTCCCTTCTCCCACCTGCTTGTCCTTTTTGTCTAACCTGGTGAGTGTGTGAGGGACGGCGTCCCTTTCACTCTCCTGTCCACCCTTCCGCTTCTTCCTTTAGACCTTCGTTCATCTCCCACTCTGTCCCACAGGCTGCGTGACCCACTTGTGGGGTTTCCTCTTGTGCTTTCTTGACACTTCTTCCTCCTGCATGAACCAGCCCCCAGTAGGAGGAGCTAAGTTTGACCCTTCCTTCATCCCAAGGTGACACGCACATCTGTATTCTAAGAGATTGCGCCATTTATTCTAACACTGCCTGAACAGAGTTCTCTTCCTCCTTTATTTTGGAAAAGTAGGTTAAGCATTATTAAATGCTGCACATACTTAAGAGCATTCAGTGTGCTTTTCTGAACTAAAACTGTAATGAGGCCTCTGAGAAGGTGGGGTGGGGGTGGGGGTAGTGTTTGCATTTTTTGCCCCAAGCACTGTTGAAACATTTAGTAAGAGGGAACTGTAAAAAAAAATGCAGGATTTGTCCGGCTATTTTGCCCACAAATTAATGTGTAAAACTTTGTTCTTCCATAAGCACAATACATTGAGCTTCTCTGAACAAAGAATTCTCAAAATAAGGGGTGGCCAGGCCACATAAACAATACATCAGGCCAAGTGTGATTTCGTAACAGGTTTTCCTTCATCTTACAGTGAGTTCCTGAGACTCTGTTTTCTTCAAATTGTTCTTTCTCAGCCAAACAGGGGAAATAAACATGGTTGAATGAATGCGCCCCCAACCTCAGTCTTAACCATTCATTAATTTCCATTTCCTCCAACCCCAAAGGCTCAGCAGGGCCAGTGAGCAGGCAACGTGAGGGATGGCAGTTCCACTTTTGCTTTGCTTTTGTAGCAGGAACCTTCAAGGAGAGGAAAATGATAACCCCAGTGTCTGGAGAATAATAAAGACTTAATTATATTAAATGTTTAAAGCAACCTTACAACTATAAACTGTTCTAATTCTCCTCACCATCAATTTGGTAGCTGTGCATGAGGAATGTATGTTCAGTGATGAAAATGAAATTTGCAATTTTCATGGAATGTGTGGCAGGGGCTGTTTGTTGCCAGCTCTATGTTCATTTCTACTCTCTTGTTAATAGAACTCCAGGAATTTGGAGAGTGGACAAATCCAGATACTTACCTTTCTATCTTCCCTGTAACTAGGTAGCACACTGCTGTCACAGTGACAGATATGTCACCGTTGTTCAAGTCAATTAGACATAAGCATAAATCTACTGGGTCCCTGGGAGAGCGTCTTTTCTTTCCTAATAGAGGGAAAGATATGGCTGGTAGGGTCTTTTCTTCATCCTGCTTTACATGGGAATGTAATGGCTGGAACTGCAGCAATCATCTTAAAACCATGAGGAAAAGACTAAAAGAAGTTCAGAGATACAAGCCCTGACATTACTAAGCTATTGCACCAACATTAGCAACTGCTTACATTAAAAATTCTTATTATGTTGAAAAATCAACCTTTCTTTTAAAGCCAGTATAGTTGAGTTTTCTGTTACTTGCAGCTAAGTGCTTTCCTAACTGACTGGTACTCCCTCAAATGTTTTGTTGCAAGTGAGCAGATCCCCCCCCTCTGCCCTTCCTCCTGTTGCAGACAGAAACACATACTTTTATTCATTTCTCATGAACACCGCTTCGGAAAACCCTGTGTTGGTCAAGAGCCCACTCAAATACACTCAGGCTAGAACATGCGCAGATAAGAAAGAGCCGCGTCAGCGCAGGGACACATCACCTGTTTGCCCCACAGGAGCAAGGTGCACTTGCTCTCCTGCCTTCTCCCTGCCTGCTACTTTAGAGGTTATTATCAGGGTTGCCCATTTAACCGTCACAGCTTGACATGGTTGGACTTGAAAATCATGGCTTCTCCTTGTCCCAGACATGAGCCAATCATCCTTGATCCTTGATCTGCCACTCCCTCTAATGAGTTAGTGGAGTTTACATAACCCACAGTGTGGTAGTTTATACTGGGCATCATTAAACACTATTATACAGTTTTATTTCTTGGCATCAGCACACATTTTTCCAGGTGGAATTTTCCTTCTGTTTGTTAGTGAGTGGAGGCAGCAAACTGTGAAGTTCTTTTCTGTACGATATTGGGAAAAATGTAGGAAGTTGGTAAAATTTGCTTTAATAAATAGCTGGCAATGGCTAACAACAGGAGGGCACTGGTTAGGGGGCAGGCACTGTGCTAAGCCATTCCCATGCACTATCCCATTTTATTGGTGCAGTGTTCCTAGGAGGCAGGTAGTAGTGTTTTTTCACTGGATAGATGGAGAGAAGAGGCTATGGAGCATTAGATTGATCCCATATTGACTAAGCTAGGGGTCTCAGCTGGACACAGGGTCTGTGTTGGAAGATGTTCAGCGGCCCATAGTCCTTATTCCAAGTTTTCTTCATTTTTGAGAAATTCTTCATGTCTAAAATAACCCAGCAGGGCAGAAATATACGGTCTGCTGATTAATAGGCTTAAGATCACAGAATCATTGAATTTTCAACATGTTAGTTAGGAGGTAAAAGTTCATGACCTGCAAGATTAATTTGTTCCAGTTTTCTCCATTTTATGAGAGAGAAAAATGAGATCTCCCTGAGTTAAAGAGAGATAGATCTATCTGGATTCAATTACCAGCCGTCACTCCAGTCTCCAGACTTACTCACTCTTATCTGTTTTCTCACCAAAACCACTCCTGTGTTTCCCCTGTGGCTGCGGCTCTGCAAGCGTGTTCTGCAGACTGCAGGGGTCTGGAACGCTCCACCCTCTGCACTGATGGCTCCAAAGCAGCAGTGGGCAAACTTTGGGCTTCTTGGAAGGCATCGAGCCTGCAGCGACCGTCCTGATGGTCTCTGTGTCCTCCACACACTCCCAGGGGAAGCAAAATGAGCAAAAAAAGTGAGTCTCACTTAAGAATGTTCTTGATGAAGCAGCAAAACTCATTGATTACCTTTCATCTTGGCCTTAGAGGACGGGCCGAGTGCCCACGCTGTGCGAGGGCAGTGGGGGCAGCAGCAAGCGCTGGGTGCACCAGTCGCCTCCAGGAAAAGCATGTAAGGGACTCAGTTACAGGTGGGACTTGTTACTTTCTGCTTGGCATGGCGTTTTTAAGTGCAAGAACAATGGACAGAAAAGTTACAGTTATTTAGCCTCCAGTACGTGACAGATACTTTCTTGCATGTGAAGGAAATGGGTCTGTTACTTTAAGGAAGAGAACTTTTTATTGTCGATAATAAACTTTGAGTGTTGAAGGGCAAACTAGAATTTTGGAAAGGTTTTATCCACTACTGTAAGCTTATTTATTTACATATACGTGACCTCACATATTTACATATACATGAGGTCAGAATTGTTTCATGCACTTGAATCAAAATGTATTACAAAAGTTTTGATCCAAAGCTGATGTGAGAATCCCACTGTCTTCTATTAAGCCAGACACGAAAGAGATTTGTAAAAATGTAAAATAATGCCACTTTTCTTGTTAAATTTTTGTTTTGTCAAAACACATAATGAATTTATCATCTTATTTTATGTATATACCAACTCTCTCTCTCTCTCTCTCACACACACACACACAGACACAGAAGTTCTTGGAGAGCCCTTCATAATTTTTAAGAGCGTAAAGAGGTGCTGAGAGCAAGAAGTTTGAGAAGGGCTGTCCAAGGGACTTGGCACATGACCCTAGGTGGGTGCCTTGTTCTCGTTCTGCCTCTGGTGGTGGGTGGGGGGGGAGGAGTGGCTAGACCTCAAAATACCACCTTCTCTCTGTCACCCAGGTGCAGCTGTGACGTTCCTTTGTGCCCTAGTGTTACAGCCTCCATTTCCTGCTGGGGTCCGACCCTCTCCACAGAACAGCCCAATCAGCCAAGAGCACAAACGCGCATGGTCAGCCCTGGTTCCCTTCCCCCCAAGCTGATGTGCTGGGCCACGGCACAGTCATTTACCTTGGGGGAATATCTGACCCACCAGTGGAAGTCATGGAGCCAAAATACTCATGTCTAGCTTTTACTGCTGGAGAATTCTGATTCATAAGGTCTGGAACTTTTCTTCATCAGTGAAATGGTGATAACAGGGCCAGTCACGGGCTCCCAACTCCTGTTGAGTGACGTCCCATTGGTCACCTGAAGTCTGCTGTGTAGGAGTATGTTCACCACACAAATTGGTAAGCACCATGAGTAAGGGATTTTTGATGTTTTTGGAGTCATTTATTAAATATTTACCATCACATCCCTGCTTAGTTCTTATTATCTTATGGAGAAATAGAAATAATGCATTTTAAACAGTGCCTGGCAATAGAAGTGCTCAATAAAAGCTAGATATGTTATTATTATTACTATTTCGCAGGTGCATAGGTAATTCTGATGACACCAAAGTTTGAGAGCCATTGTTTTGGTAGGAAAGGATCTGTTCATTTTTGTCAAAGGCATGTAATTAATTCCTCAACAAGTGAAACTTACAAAAGATGGTAAGGCATCCTCATCAGCTTTCTTCATAGTCCTGGACATCTGGAATGAAGGGTGTCACATCCAAATAGTACAGGTGCATCAAGACTCACCTGCTTTTCTTCTGGAAGAAGGGTCCCCATTCCTAGCCAGGCAAAGGCTCACTGCCTGCAGCCACTGCAGGGCCTACACCGCGCCTGTGCTGGCGCAAAGTCTAGCAGGGCCTGCTTCTCTTCGTTGTGTGAATGAATCCAAATTACTCCTCTTTCTTCTTGTAGCTACCGGGGTGCGCTTGGGGCTTCTTTTTGGGCGAGTGGGTAGGGAATGCTACAAGACAGGAAGGGCTTTCTGGAGACAAGAGAGAAAGTTACAGGAAGAGATTCACAAGCCCGGCGCGGTGGCTTACACCTGTAATCCCAGCACTCTGGGAGGCTGAGTTGGGCAGATTGCTTGAGGTCAGGCTTGAGATCCACAGACACCTAGGTGAGAAACAGATGGGGAAGCAACCCCCTTGGACAGTGTTGTCTACACCCTCTTCTTCCTGCGCCAAGAGAAATAATCCAGAAATGCAAATGAGGTTTCAATTTTGGCTTGTTTTGCCACCAGATTGACACACTCATGATAAGAGTCTGAAAAGGACCTCCAAACCCGTTCTCAGCGACAGGACAGCGACAGTTTTCCCCAAGGGCTTGGTCCCATTTTACCAGAAACACCTGAAGCAGACAAGGTCCCACTGCTTTCTTCTGAGGGCAATTCCAGCGTCCTCAGAGTCGCAGCATTAAAGAGCTTGGCTTGAAATCAACCTGGTATTTTCTTCCCATTTCATTTCTGGAGTCAAAGGATTGGTCTTTTGAAAAATGTTCAAGTCTCCGAATTTGGTGTACAGTACGACAATTAACAGGGCTCTTTGTCTTGTTTTCCAATGGCAAAGTGGTTTTCTGGAATCCGCACTGTGAGAGGGGCTGCGGTCGTCTGTGCGGCTCACCAGGCACAGGCCGCAGAGCGTCTGGCTCTCCTGGGCTGCGCCCGGTCAGAGCTTTGCCTCCATCACGCAAAGCTTCTTGGACAGATGGAACTCTCATTGTCAGGCTTTCCCTAGGAACTGGTGAAGAAATGTTTTAAGTAGTTTATTGTCAAGGTTTATAAACTTGTTTAAGTTTTACTTATGACTGATCTTAGGTAGATTTGATTTAAAGCCTTTTGGTTCAGGTAAATCGATTTTCATTTAAGAAGGAGGAGGAAGAAGAGGAGGGGGATGAGGAGGACATGGAGGAGAAGGGGGAGGAGGAAGAGGAGAGGGAAGAAGAAGATGGAGAAGAAGAAGGAAGGCGACACATTGTACATTTTTAAATAGTGCTATTTGATTACTTTTTCAGATTAATTTTGCACTTCGATGAGGAAGCGTATTAATTTGGTTTATGTATGTATGTTACTAGTTGTGGTGCACACTTGTCAAGTCGTTACAAGGTGAAATGCCTCTAATTAAACATATTAATCATGGTTTGGAGAGGATATTTTTGCACACTGTACTATATACATAAGAAGGACAGCCACCGTCACAACTAAGCAACACACAGCTAAATTATTTTACTTAAGCAAAAAAAAGTAGGCTTACATATTTTTCTATTTTCCCCATGTTTATTTTTATAAAAACAGCATGTGGACTTTTAATTTGTTTCACATTTATAAATGTTAAATATGATTCTTTAAAATAAAACTCAAATGGGCTTTCTTCCAGGTCAACAGAGAAATATACAATGATGAATTATGTCATTAATTCAAACTTTTCCTTTCTCTTCATCTTCTTCTCTTCCTTATCTCTGGACCAGAAAAGAAAGACCAGTTTACTTATTTTTCAAACCATTAAATATTTTATTTTCAATTTCACGTAAATTAATTCAAAAGAAGAAAATGTTTCCATAGCTGCAGAAGAAGTTTCTGATGTTAAAATTATCATTGCTTTAGTAAGTGTTGATGGCTACAGGTGCTTAAACATCTTTCAGTAGTTCACTTGGAACTATTTTTAACTCAAACACCCAACTCTGTTTGTGATGATTTCCCTCGGTGCCAAATCTTCTTGAACTTGGACACGACATGCACCGCTGACATCTTCCCAGTGAAACTTCATAGCAGTTCAGAACATAGACACCAGGACTAAATGTTTGGAAGATGTTCAAGAAAATCCTCTGGACATAAGGCACAACAGGCCTACACCTCTGCAAACCTTGCTTCGAACGTCCACAGCACTGTGTCATGCTCTGTCACAGGTAAAAGTCCATGTCACGATGACACATGTCAGCTTTAACACATCTGGAGCAAAAACATTGAACACATTTATCAAACAAACATTCTGAGTTTTGTATTAAAAATTGATTTCTATGTGTCCTTTGACACATTGTATAGTTCAGCTCCTGCTTTTTGCTTCTCCTGCAACAGGGGGTGTTCCCCTGGCCTGATGTGGCGGTGAGGGCTCCTAGAGGCTCTCTCCGAGTCAGCTTCTCCCAGCGAATCTTGTCCCAACAGACGTTTCTTCTGCTCAGGAACCTTTACTGAGCCCCTCTCCCCCCACCCTGCACGTGGCCCTCTTGGGCTCCTGGTTCCTGCAGTCTGGTCCCTACCGAACTTCTCCCGCTGCTTCCCGAGAGGCCCCGCCACTGAGGCCAGCGGGCCCTCTCTTCCTCCCACGCGCGACTCTGGCACCGGGAATGCGCTGGACGCCCTGGCTCTCCTCTCCGAGGCTGCTGCACAAGCACAAGCGCGCGCAGTCCGAAGGGCTGGGACGCGAGTGTCTGTGGCCGCAGGGTGTCGGCCGTGGGGGAGCTCCGCCCCAAAGGCCAGGCCTGCTGGGAGGACGGGCCTCCGGCCGGCGTTGGACCACGCGGCACACAGCGTGCATCCGTGCTTTCCGAGTATTCGCTGTTCTCCAGAGCCTCTTACTTTTGTCTCTTCAATTAGATTGAGAATTCGTTAAAGGAAGAGAGAGAGAACGCAAATGTCTCTGATTAAACAGGGCAAGGTAGATGCAGCCAGACACGCATCAGCCGTGCACGTGAAAATGTCAGAGCAGGACGTGCTGTGCTGCGGGAGGGACAAGGTGTGGGTGCCAGAGAACACGCGCTCTGGTGACGCCGGGCGACCGCGCTGGCGTCCTCCTCTGCTTTCAACCAGGGAGAGCGGGACTCGGCCTCCCTTGCCACTGTCCCCCCCCCCCGGGGAGAGCGGGACTCGGCCTCCCTTGCCACTGTCCCCCCCCCCCAGAGCGGGACTCGGCCTCCCGCGCCACTCCCCTCCCCCCCCCCAGAGCGGGACTCGGCCTCCCGCGCCACTCCCCTCCCCCCCCCCAGAGCGGGACTCGGCCTCCCGCGCCACTTCCCCCCCCCCCTGGAGAGCGGGACTGGGCCTCCCGCGCCACTGTCCCCCCCCCCCGGGGAGAGCGGGACTGGGCCTCCCGCGCCACTGTCCCCCCCCCCCGGGGAGAGCGGGACTCGGCCTCCTGCGCCACTGTCCCCCCCCCCCCGGGGAGAGCGGGACTCGGCCTCCTGCGCCACTGTCCCCCCCGGGGAGAGCGGGACTGGGCCTCCCAAAACACTGTCCCCGCGGGGAGAGCGGGACTGGGCCTCCCGCGCCACTGTCCCCCCCCCCCGGGGAGAGCGGGACTCGGCCTCCTGCGCCACTGTCCCCCCCGGGGAGAGCGGGACTGGGCCTCCCAAAACACTGTCCCCGCGGGGAGAGCGGGACTCGGCCTCCCGGGCGCCACTGTCCCTGCGGGGCCCTGCTGGCCTTGCTCTGCCCAGAGGGCGGGAGCACAGGCCGGCTGTCCAGAGGAGGCAGTAAGGGAGGTGGAGGGAAAGGAGGGAGCGGGGAGGGAGGGCAGGGGAGGCGGTGGAGGGCCTGAGGGACCACCCTAGTGCAGGGTCCCCAACTTCAAGCTCCTTTAAAGTTTTTTGAGCAGTTAATCATTTCTCCCTTTTGAGAATTTGCCATTTTCGCTTCATTGGTCGTTGACAGACATAGGAAGTGCCCGGGTAGGCGGAGCGCAACGACAGCCAGGCCGAGCAGCTCCGTCCACCGCCCCGCCGCGGGTGCGCGCCCGGCCGCTCCGCCCCGCACCGCGCTCCAGACGGTGTGCTTGAATTCCGCTTCGCCATCAACTATGATGGTGTTCCCGGGTTACAGACAGGTGCTGACTTTGCCAATCACCCTCTTATTATTGTCTTTTGTTGGTGGGGCTCACAGTGACCTCAGCTTCACTTGCTGCTCCCAAAGAGCCCCACCCTTTAGAAAGCCATTTGATAAATTTTAAAAGGTCAGAGGAGAAAAAAAATATCATGGCATTTAATGAATATTTGCATATGCATTTAATTTACTTGGGGGAAGACAACGAGTAGCTATTACCAAAGCAAATATAATAATTGCCATAATTAAGTGATAAAGTTGGAATAGGTATTTGGGAGAGTTACTGTGTCAATACGCCAAGTACATATTTGGACAAGATGCAACCCTGGGTGAGTACTTGCTTGAGCTGACTTAATTGACTTCATCTTTAATTATTAGACCATGTTTATTTTTCTTCTGGGACTTGTATGTTTATAAACATACATAGACTGTGGCCCTTTATTAAATATGTTCAGGGAGATAGAACCAGAACCACAGTCTAAGTCAGGTTTGCAGAGTCTGGTCCTCAGAGCAATAGTCTAAGACAGGGGTTGGCAAAGTTTTTCTCTAAAAGACCAAATGGCAAATATTTCTGGCTTTGCAAGCTGCATGCTGGTTCATTGTCCTACTCCAGTGTCAGCTTCAGGGAATCAGCAGAGACAGAAACACGGGGTTAAACACCCAGAGATGCCGCCAACTAGTGCTTCCCTGAAATGCACAGACCACTGGGGGCCGAGTCTGCTACATGGGGGTCGTTTTTAGACTTGTCTTGGCATTTTTTCTGTGATAATAATTATCTTCTAAAATGAACCTCTAAGATAAAATATACCAACTGATGAGCCCAAGAAGAGGGTCTTGCTACTTTGAAGTTGGGCCGAACCCCCAGGGCAGGTGGTGGGTCCGAGGATTGGCAAGGTGCCCAGCCCCTGGCGCTTGGAGCGCTTTCATAAAAGGTGGAATGAGGTGATGGCCGTTCAGATGAAATCCATGGGTCTACAGAGTGCTTTGGCTCATTAACTCAGAAACGTGTTAACTGCCCCATGCAGTTGTCACAGGTAGGTGTGGGGTGAGCGGGGATAAACAGGGCCCAGCCGCCTTTGGGGCTCTCGGGACAGCCACACAGTGCTGGAAGCCCCAGCCTGTTGGTGCATTTGGGGAGTTTTTCTTCACCGATAAGTTCTACGCATTAGTCTCAGCGGGCTGCTCAGCCACCCGGCAGCACCCTTGTTCTTACCCCTGGAGTGAGAACACGGGTAGTGATAGGCAGAGCCCAACTATCTCAATGCCTTTCCACCTGGTGGGGGACCCCGTGGCTGACTTGCTCTGTCACTCGTCACCGAGGCTCTGGGTGTGACGAGGCCTCCTGTGGGGGGGGGGGTGACGAGACAATTTATGATCACCCCACGTTGGGAGGAGTCACTGCCAGCGTGTCCCAGTGCCAGACGTGCCGTCCGGGGACCAGGAACCTAGAGGAAGCGGCCGCTCTTGGCAAGGGTCTGGGGGTCAGGGGCTGCCCTCTGAGTGGCCGTGGGCTCCTTGCCAGGCCTAGCAGCAGGGCCTGGGCTCAGTGCACAGCCCTGCCCCGTCAGAGGGCAGCGGCCCCAGCGGCCCCAGTCTGCTTTCTGGTCCCGAGTACAGATTCACCACCAGCAAAACCCACACCCTCTTTCTCTCCCAAGCTGGAGAAGTTGCTTGTCTAATTAAGGAAGAGTACCTTAATGAGCCTGTGGAGAGAGATGGCCATTTTGGAGAAGGACTGTTGAGGGGGCAGAGACGACTGGGAGGCAACGCATTCCTCTCCTCGGTCTCTCTGTGTCAGTCTCTATCCTCTGTCTCTTCCTCTGTCCCTTCCTTCTTTGTCTCTCTCTGTTTCTGTCTCTGTTTCTATCCCTTTCTCTCTCCTCCTGTGGAGGGACGGCCGTGGGATGAACACTTGCTGTCCCTCTCCCTGCCCCTCGGCTGCGGGCGACAGGAGCTTCCTTAACACACAGACGCACCTGTTTTCTCCAGGGAGCGAGAACCAGCTCCTCTCCTAGGCTAGGGATCTATCTGGATACTTCCCCCAGGGGTCTGATGGGTTATTTCTAGACACGTGAGCTAGAAGGGAAACATTTGCACAGGCCTACAGGGCTGTACGCTCCCTCCTCTGATGTGCTCCGTCAGCCTCCGCGGAGAGAGGGGTTCTTGGCGGGGAAGATGGGGCTTGTCTTCAGCAGCTGCTTGCAGTTGGTCTGTGGACCCGCTGCCGGCCCCTGGGTCTGCTCCCTCGAGGCAGTTGAGCTGTTTGCTGATGGCCCCGTCGGCCTCCCACCAGGGCCTCGACCTGTGCCCGGCCCCTCCTGGAACGCAGCGCGCACAGGCAGGAGCTGTGGGGCATAAGAACAAAAAGCATTAGTTGTCTTTACAATGCTTGTAATTACAGGGTAAGCATGTCGAGGCTGCCATCCAATATGTAAGGATAATCACGCTTTGAATTTCTGCCACACCACCTCACGTCACCCCTCACCTTAACTCCTCCCAACCCGAGGGATGTGGAGAAATGTCAGGCATCCCAACAGTGGCTTCCCGGAAGCAGGGTGGAATGATGGAGTCTTGAAAACACTTTTAAGGTCGGCATGGAGCTCTCTGCTAGATCTGAAGAGGTTGCCGACCCGGGTTTTAGGAGGAGAGCACCCCTTCCTTCCGGAACGGCCCTTGAAGGCCAGCCGGCTCCGAGACGGCCTCTTCTCAAAGCAGACCTGCAGTGGCAGGAAGCAGGAGTTTAGTCGTGGAGCCTCTTGAATTTCCTTTGGGAACTTGGAACAAAAGCAAGCAAACACGAAAGCTCCTGAAGGTCTCGTGACCTGTTGTGACCTGTGGGGCCCACCTCCTTCTGAGGAACAGAACTGCAGCCAGGCCCACGCTGTGTTGCCGTCTGGGGAACGCACTCTTGGAAACGCACTGTGTTTTCCTTCCTTCCTTTTCTGACTAGGTAATTTAAGAGAAGCGTCACTCGCATGGCCTCCAGGGACACTCTTGTGGTGTGGCCCATCACCGGTCACTCTGGCCCCTGGAGCTGTTTACTGGAAGATAACTGAAAACTCATAAATAATTTGGGGATTGGTTGTCCTTCAGGGTGTTTTCCCTAAGATATTTTTGATATGAAAAGAAATGCTTTATACAGAGGGCCTCATTTACTCTACTATGTTTAATTGTTAAAAGAAAAAAATTCTTTGATGCGTTCCATCACTGCGCTTCCTGGGTGGGTGGCTGAAGTTGGGCATGGTGAAGAACTTGAAGAACAAAACAAAACAAAAATAGAAGAAGTTTAACACTTTTCTTTGGTCAGAAAATGTTTGTAATAGTAGTGTGTAGCTTGCCACATGTGGGGTTTTAATTGTGATATTTAAAATATTCCCACATGCTGAAGCAGTATTTATACTCCCCCTTATGAAAATTAACTTCCGGTAAGAGGAATGCATAATATTTTATATGATGGGAAGTGTAATATGGAATACAGGTTCTTTGAGCAAAAATGTAACCTTAGCAAGCATCTGGTTTGATGTTTTCAAATTTTATTTAGTCAATGAACCTCTAATACCTACAACAAAGTGAGTGACGCTGACTCGGGCAAGGCTGCTGAGGCCGCGGGCCCTGCTCAGGAGCCACTGTCCACTCCGGCCGGGACCGACCGCTCCAGCCCAGGGCTCCGGAGTGAATGTGCCGCGCTGTCAGGGCCCATGTGGAAGAAAATGTGAGAAGGTCTACTTGTTTTTTATCTCATATTTTAAAAACAAATTTTGTGACTTTTCATAGTTTATGTAATGTATGGATATGGTTGAACAAACACACATACAGTCCGATCACACACCTAGATGGTATAGTACATACCAAGGCTACATGGTATGGGGTGGCCTGCAGCTCCTGGGCTACAAACCTGTACAGCATGTTACTGCACTGAAGACTGTAGGCAACTGTGTGTCTAAACAAAGAAAAGGTACAATAGAAATATGGTGTAAAAGTTAAAAAGGGGGTACACCTGTATAGGGCACTTACCACTAATGGAGCATGCGGGACTGGAAGTTGCTCTGGGTGAAGACAAGGAGTGAGTGGTGAGTGAATGTGAAGTTCTAGAACATTACTGAACCTAGTGGAGACTTCATAAACATTGGACACTTAGACTACACTAAATTTATTAAAAATATTTTCTTTCTTTAATAATACATTGAACTTGGCTTTGTAAACCTTTAATTTTTTAACTTTTTGACTCTTTTGTAGTAACACACCTGAAAATACAAACATGTCATACAGCTGTACAAAAACATATTCTTTCTTTATATCCTTATTCCATAAGCCTTTTTTAGGTTTTTAACTTTTTTTTTTACTTTTTAAACATTTTTTATTAAGAAGTATGACACAAACACACACATTAGCTGGCCCTGCACAGGGGTGATCAGTGCCACTGTCTTCCACCTCCACATCTGGACCACTGCAAGTCTTCAGGGGCCATACATGCATGGAGCCCTCGTCTCTTACGGTAGCAAGGCATCTTCTGGAAAACTCTGAAGGACCTACCTGAGGCTGTTTCCAGTTAACTTTTTTTTTTTTTTTTGCCTATAGGTAGGAGGACTAGACTCTAAAATGACATTTAAAAGTATAGTAAGTACATAAACCAGTACCAGTTGTTAATTATGTCATTACTGAGTATTATGATCTGTGTATAACTGTATTGCTAGACTTTTATATGACTGGCAGCAACGTAGGTTTATGTGCACCAGCATCACCACAAACGCATGGATAATATGCTGTGATATAGGGTAAGACCACTGAGATGTGACAAGGCAATAGAAATTTTTCAGCTGCATTATAATCTCAGGGGACCACTGCAAATCTGGTCTCTCATTGACCAAAATGTTGGAATGCAGCAAATGACTGTACGTAATTTATAAGTAAATAAATATACATCTCCTGGCTGTAGATTCTCAGGACTTTTACTGGAGAAGTATACAACTTAAAAAGTTTGGAGACAAATGTGTCAATGGATATATTGAGAGCTTGAAACACTGGCCCAGTGCCTGAGTTTCCGGTCCAAGGCATCGGCCTCTGTGCTGCGACCGAGGTTGAGCTGAGGCCCTCTCTTGAGTGCAGACAGGCAGCCACCGCGGGGCCTGGTGGGAGCGCAGGCCACTGGCTGGCACACCTGGCCTCACGCCTGCTGCCGCCAGGCTTCTGAGCTCTGCAGAGACAGTGGCCGCGAGTTGCCAGGGCCTGTGGTCGGCACAGTCCTCCCAGGATCAGCCCTCACTCACCAAGTCCTTCCAATCTATGTTTCCACTTCGTACCCTATAGAATTTAAACATCTTCCTATAACAAATACATTTTCTTTTTTTCTCCCTACAGATAGATCTAGGGAACTAAAATTTTTTAAAAGGATTAACCACTGATACAGGCAAAAGGAAAAACTGAGCACATACAAGATTTAGGTGAGTCACATGCCAGGGATTGGGCTTCCTTGATTTTGACTTTGAGTTTAGTCTTAGATGCTAGCAGAAGCGGGATTCAACTGCCTTGTGAAGAAAGTCTTTTCAACAGAGGGCTGTGTGAGCAGAGGACATACACGTGGGGACCTACAGCTCTGCTTTGGCAGCCCACAAATTCTGATATGCTGTATTTTTATTCTAATTTACTTTGGAATTCAACACATTTTGTAATTCCCCTTTTAATTTCCTCTTTGACCTCTTCCTAAATATTTAGAAAATTTCCACATGTCGTTTTGTTATTGATTTCTAATTTAATTATACTGGGGTCAGAGAACACACCTTGTAGAGTATGAATGATTTTACATACATAAGACTTATACTGTGGCCCAGAATAGGCCTGTCTTGGCAATGCTCTGCATGCACTTGCAAAGAACGTGTATTCTGCTTTCATTGGAAGGAACGTTCTGTTAGTGTTCGTTGGCTCAGGTTTGTGGATGGTGTTGTTCAAGTCTTCAGTGTTTTTGGTGATTTCCTATTTATTTGTCTTATCAATTATCAAGAGGATGTTTTTGGAATCTCTGACTATAATTGTAAGCTTTCATTGTAGTTCCATCAGTTTTTTCTTTCATTTACTTTGAAACTCTCTTATTAAGGGACTATAACTTTACCATACTTATGTCATTCTGATTGATTACTTTTTCATCACAAAATGACCTTAATTGTACCTGGGAATATTCTTAGCTTTAAAATCTGCTTTTTCTATTATTAAAATAGTCACTCCAGTTTTTTTTTGACTAAGCTAGTTAGATGGGACATCTTTTCCTACCCTTTTACTTTTAACTCACTTGTGTCTGTATATTTAAAGTGTGGTTCTTGTAGGCTGCCTATAGGTTTGTCTTGTTTTTTTTAATGTAACCTGATAATATCTGCCTTTTAATAGGATTGTTCAGAAGATTTACTTGCTATTTATTTTCCCACTGATCTTTGTTCACTTTTCCTTCTTTTTCTTGATTGAATATTATTTGTGATTCCATTTCTATCTATATTAGCTCTCTTTGCTTTGTTATTTTAGTGGTTGCTTTAAGATTTATAATACAAATTATCATAGTTTATCTTTGAGTGACATTACATCACTCCATGTGTAGTATAAGAACCTAAAACAATTTACTTTCATTTCTTCCCTCCTGGCCTTTATTATATAATTGACATTTAACTTATACATATATTTTAAATCCATAACACATTGGCACTATTTTTGTTTAAATGGTTAATCATCTTTTATAAAAATGTAAATAATAGAAAAAACTCGTATTTGCCATGTAGCTACCATTTCCAGTGCTCTGTATCTCTTCACGTGGGTACATGTTTTGATCTGGTACCATTTTCCTTCTCTCTGAAGGACTTTGGTTAACATTTCTTCTGGTGGTGAAGCCTTTCAGGTTGTGTATGTCTGAAAACATCTTTATTTCCTCTTGTTTGGAAAGATATTTTTGCTGGATATAGAATTCTAGGTAGACAGTTGTTTTCTTTCAATACTTTAAAATGTTCCTCCACTATCTTCTTGCTTGAATTTTTTTTCAATGAGAATTCTTATATTATACTTATCTTTATATGTAGTGTGTCCTTTTCCCTGGCCGCTCTTAAGATATTCTCTTTAGCACTGGTTTGAGGTATTTCACTATGGTATGCCTCAGTATGGTTTTCTTTATGTTTCTTATGGTTGGCATTGATTGAGCTTCTTGAACCTGTGGATTTATAACATTCATCATTTTAACCATTATTTCCTCAATTTTTTTTTGTCTAGAGACTTCAATTATACGTGAATTAGGCCACTACAGAAAAGCCCAATGATGCGCTTCTCAATATTTTTGTATTCTCTTTTCTCCCTGTGTATCATTTTGAACCATTTATATTGCTACGTCTTTAAGTACACTAATAATTTTTTTTCATATCTAACATGTCATTACTTCCACATAGTTTGTAAAACTGTATTTTAGTTTTTCATCTCCAGAAGTTCAATTTAGTTTTTTTTATATCTTTCATATGTATACTAAGGTTTTAAGCATATGGAATATAATTATATAATAACTGTATTAGTGCCTTTGTTAATTCTAATGTATGTCAGTTTTGGGCTGGTTTCAATTAATTAATTAGCTCCTTTATTAAGGGTCATGTTTCCCTGATTTTATGTAGACTTGTAAATCTTTGCTGAAAATTTTACTTTGTTGAGTATATTTTTGTATTTCTATGAGTATTTTTATCTTTGTTCTGCAATGCAGTGAAATTACTTGGAAATAGTTTGATTCTTTTTGGTATTGTTTTTATGATTTCCTAGGTCATTCCAGAAAAGTGGTTTATTTAGGGCTCATTAATTCTCATTATTGAGGCAATACCTTCTTATCTATTCTAACAATTCACAAATTGTGGGTTTTACAATCTGGCTGGTGGGAAGAGACACTATTTTCAGCTGCATGAGCTCCGTGGACTGGTCCTTAGTCCTTTCAGGGGGTTCCTCCTCAGCTCACAGTCTCCGTATACAGATGGGCTCACCAGTCCTCTGCTGAGTGCTCGACAGGGATTCTCTGAAGCTCTTTATGGTTCTGTCTCTCTGTGCCTCTCTTCTCTCCAGTACTCCATCCCAAAAGCTCTAGCTACTTTGGTCTCCCTGCAAATTAAGATCTGTCTCCTCAACTCAAGGAAACTTCTTGGCTCTGTTTGGGCTGCTCTCCCTGTGCCATGGCCTGGGAGTTCTCTCAAGGCTGTACGAGGAGGCAATCCTAAGGCTTATCTCATTTGTTTCTCATCTCTCAGGGATCTTAATCTTTTACTTAATAATTTTCAGTATCTTGAAAACCATTGTTTTATACCTATTGTCTGTCTGTCTGCCTCCTACCCCCATTCCTTCCTTTCTGATGGGCTGATACTGTAAAGCTATGTTTTCTCAGCCCAGCCTGGTTCTAGTCTCTTTATCATTTCTCTCAACTGGAGGTCCCTTGATTGATGACAGCTCTTAGCTCCCTAGACCATCCTGTTCTAACTTAGAGGGAAGGCTCCGCTCAAACATTCGGGTGGTTCCTCCTCTCGCCACCTCCCCTGTTGAGACACTGGACTGCTTTTCCTCAGACCCTCATAACTGCCTGTCTCTGCCATGCATTATAGCCACATCCTTGGGTATCAAGTTGTACTTGTAAGATTGAGCTGTAATTTCATCTCTGCAAAGGGGGGTGGTCAGCACTCTGGACGGCAAGTTTGTTTTGTGGTCTTGGCCTTCTCCTTTGCACACCACCCAGCTGAGCCACACTCAGCTGAAAGCATGATACGATGTGCTCTTTGTATAAAATGCAAGGGAGAGCTACCCACCTGGAGACTCCAAAGGAGTGGTTCTTAAGTTTTAGGGTTTCTTAATCTCTTAAAGAATCAGATGCAGGCTGGGTATTCTCTCCTTTTAAGAAAGTGTACAAGGCTGGGCGTGGTGGCTCACGCCTGTAATCCTAGCACTTTGGGAGGCCGAGGCGGGCGGATCGCTCAAGGTCAGGAGTTCGAAACCAGCCTGAGCGAGACCTCGTCTCTACCAAAAATAGAAAGAAATTAATTGACCAACTAAAAATATAAATACAAAAAATTAGCCGGGCATGGTGGCACATGCCTGTAGTCCCAGCTACTCGGGAGGCTGAGGCAGGAGGATTGCTTGAGCCCAGGGGTTTGAGGTTGCTGTGAGCCAGGCTGACGCCACGGCACTCGCTCTAGCCTGGGCAACAAAGTGAGACTCTGTCTCAAAAAAAAAAAAAAAAAAAAAAGAAAGTGTACACACACGACATTTGCTGTGTAATTTTTTTTGTGGGGAGAGTCATTGTAGACCTTCAAAAGTATATCTGTAGGTCCTTCTGGCTGTGAAATTGTGGTGAAACATTCTTTTCATGATTAACAGAGTTGTTATAGTAAGGATGTTTCTTCAATTTTAATTTCTACCTATAATTTCTCAGGGGTCAACGTTTTTCTATGTGTTGTGCAGGGTTCGAGGGATTTGGGGCTGATCACGAAAAAGATAACCACAAGAGGCATTAACACAGAAAAAGCTCTTTTGAGTGGTGCTTGGACAGGGTTGCATGCCAGGGAAAGCACCTCCCAGCAGGAGACTGTCCAGAGGCTACCATTCAAAAGGGGACAAGGGCAAGAGAATTCCCTGGGGGAAGCAGAATAGCGTGATCTGAGAGGGGGCTTGTGTCAGTGGGTTGAGTGTTTGGGTCAGAGAGCTCCTCAGGCGAGCAGCTGGGGCTGATGGCTACAAGGCCCTGTCTTCCGAACAGGGGACAGCTGTCAGGTGAGGTTTCATGTGGTATGCAAAACAGGCAGACTTCTGATGGCCAAACATCTGCTTGCTTGGGGTATTTTAAAAATAATTGGATGCATACAAAATCGAGTTCTATGCCAGCAGGCTTTCTGTGTGATGGCCTCTGCCTGCAGTGAGGAAGTGTGCAGCCAAAGGCCGACACGCAGAAGCCATCTTTGGCCCATTCGCAGAACATGTTGCTAGAGTTCCATGAATTTGTCCAGGAATGAAACAATTCATTGTAAATGATCAGAAACTCTAAGCTTAGGAAAAGCCATATTCATGGACCCCACGGTTTGTTTTATTTTAAAATTTGAGTACCTAGGTTGTCTATAGTACATATCACAAATCAAATTCAATCCTTATCAGTCCCATGTAGAGTTTGTTCCTATTAGAAACCATGTAATTAGAGTCACTAGAGTTAGGGTAGGAAAATAAGACACTAAATTAGAAACTGTTCACAAGGCCCTCCCACAATCTTCATAATTCACTAGGCCAAACTGAAGCGTCAGCTGTAGGCGTTTCTCAAGGTAAGTGTTGCTGATGAAAACAACTGAGTCAAGGAAAGACCATTCTGTTGGTGTTCTGTGTCTTTGAGCAATGTCATTCATTCTTTCAACAACTATTTAGTGCAGGAGGTGGGGTATGGTGATGAACAAAACAGAACAAATATCCAGGGATGCGAGACTTGCACTTGGCTCACATTCACAGGTGGGTGCTGTGTACACAGGTGGTGGAAATTCAGGGCAAGGTGAGAAAATGACTTAGTTTAGAACAAGGGAAAGTGGATATTTAAGCAGTGGAAGAGACCTGATTAAACTATTGTTTTTAGGCCATCACCTTAGCTATGGTGTAAAAAGTCCAGCTTTGTAGCATGTTGGAATTTACAGGACAACAGAAGTGTGATGGCTGTTTAACTGTTTAAGGCTTGGAAAAATCTCTTTCTAGATTCCAAATACCTCTTTCTAACTTGAATCATTTCCTACTCTTTCAAGTAACAAGAATAGTTTTTCAAATCTGGGGATGTAACAAGTCCATGATCACACCAGACCTTAAAAGTCATTTACCTTCTACCTCCTCTGTTGCTAGATATTTCCAAAGTCCCATAGACCTGGCTAAAATACGACAGAGCTCTGACTAGCAGAGCTAAAGCTCATGCACAGTTCTGCAAGGTAAAAGTTACGTTTCCCATTCTGGATCATTTATAATGTTACAAATTCTATGATAATGAGTGATACTAGGATTTAAAATAGACCACGTGGGGCTCATTAGAACTGAAGGTGCTACAGCTGGATACTGCCACGCCGAAGGACCTTTACAATTCCCTGAGTATGTGCAGTATACGCAGTAGTAGGCTATTCTTTAAAAATTCCATTCACTGTATAAAAAGTAAGTCATACTATTTAAGACAATCACAAAATGCCGCTTGGCATTACAGACAGAGCTTTGTGTGCAGCTCGGCAGGTTCGGAGCAGCTCTGTGTTCCTCGAACAGAAGCGTGCTTGGAGCCGCGCTCACGTACCCGCTGGCACCCGTGTCCGCTGGCCCAGCCCAGGCCCCGTCTCAAGGGACGTCAGTGCCCTGGTAAAGTGGCAGCCTTGTCTTTTTTAAGTGTATGTATATGGCTCGAAACACATAAATTGCTTTTCAAAATCCTTCAAGTATTTGTGTGGTGATTTCAATTAACTGGATTTCAAAGCAGTTGGGCATGCTGCCAACAGACAGACCAGCCCAGGGGTGGAATTCTAGCATTTTTTTTTTATTGAATATTACATACCATTAAGGAAAAGTGTTTCAAACAAAAAAGGGAGAGTCCAATTATGCCAAGTTGTGAAAGGTATTTTTTTAAGATCTGTTTTTACAGTAATTTAAGGTTTTGTGCCAAGTCATAAATATTTCTAATTTTAGTTCAGATCATTAATCTCAAACACCGTGTGCATCTTTGTCTATTCAGTTCTTAAATTCTACATTTTGGTAAAGCCCAGGGAGAAGTGGCGGGTCCCCTCATTATCTGACTTTCATGCTTGTTCACCGACAGCATTTCTGAACACTCGCAGTTAATTCAAGGCAGCACAGCCAGGCGCCTGTCAACTCTAATGGATTCATCACTATTAATAAGCTAGGCGCCTAATTTACTACGAGTTGGCACTAGCAGTGACGCTGAGAAAAAGTCACATGTCCCAGCTGATGTGCCGATCCTTCCCTGCTGAGACGGACTTTCCTGCCAAAGTCAGTGAGGAGGACTGGCAGTGCCGGTGACTAACTCCCCGTCTCGTGCAGAGCCTTTGGCAGCTTGTACCTTTTTGCAAAACACAGCATGTTTTTAAAATTCCTCCAAATAATGATGATCATAATAATAGAGATGCTTATCGAGAGGGGGAAAGACTGGTTTTCATATTTTCTGCATGGAGCCTACAAAAGCAGAATTGATGTTGGCACCAGGGACTTAGGATCATCTGCCAGTGTAGACTGACTCTCCAGAGCTTGTGCACACTCCACTGCCTCTGCTGTTGGCCAAACAAGCATGTATCATTGGCCTAAGTTGAAAGGCTGCTCTCTGGTCTGTTGGAGAGAATCAAACAACTGAGAACGAAGCCCTTCAGCCATCCTCGCAGCCTCTGCCGTGGAGAAGTTTCTGGAGAGCTGTGTGCTGGGGTTTGCTGGCTCAGTGGATAGACACGTTTCTTCACAGTAGTGACGCCCAAACAACTCTGTGATTTTGCAATTTTACAAGCTGCAGATGAGCTGGGCATGCCCTGGGCATCGAATGCCGATTCAGAAGACATGTGCTCCTAGCAAAGTAGAAAGGGTGAGCAGAGACAGGAGCTCGCCCGGCTCCCGAGACAGAGCCCTGGCGGCACAGCTCTCCTCGCTACGTTAGGGGGTGAAGAATAGGCACAAAAATCAAACCACCCAGTTTCAGTGATTGCAAAATTAAGATCTCCCTTTTGGAAGCAGGAAGTCACTGAAGTTTCAGGGCTTATTTTACTTATTGTTTTATGAGATAAACTGAAGATTAAAGAAAAGAAAAAAGATATGAGGAATTTTTTGGTCATCTTGAATTCCTTGTTTACAAATTCACATTATGTTTTTAAGTGCAACAATAATTCAAATGTTTTAGAGTTTAAAAATGCCTAAAACATTATTATACTACCTAAAGTGATCTACAGATTCAATGTAATTCCTTCCAAAGTGCCAATGACATTATTTACAGTAATAGGAAAAAACAATCCTAAAATTTTTATGGAACCAGAAAAAAACCTGAATAGGCAAAGCACTCTTGAGCAAAACGAAAAAAGCTAGTCATCACACTATAATACTTGACTTCAAAATATACTACAAAGCTGTAGTAATCAAAAAAGTATGGCACTGGCATTAAAATAGACACACGGATCAATGGAACAGAATAGAAAACCCAGAAATAAATCCACATATTTACAGCCAACTGGTTTTCAACAAAGGCCCCAAGAACAAACCTTGGGGAAAGTACTTCTTCAGTAAGTGGTGCTGGGAAAACTGTATATCCATGTGCAGAGGGATAAAACGAGATCCCTGTCTCTTACAATACCCCCAAATCAATTCAGTATAGATTAAAGATGTAAATGTAAGACCCCAAACTATGAAACTACCTGAATAAAACATAGGAGAAACACTTTAGGATATTGGTCTGGGCAAAGGTTTTATGGTTAAAATCTCAAAAGCACACACAACAAAAACAAAAATAGATAAATGGAATTATGTGAAGCTAAAAAGCTTCTGCACAGCAGAGGAAACAATCAACAGAGCAAAGAGACACCTGAAGGACTGGAGAAAGTATTTGCAAACTATCCAGCCAATAAGGGATTCATACTCAGAATATACAAGGAACTCAACACCAAAACAAAACAAAGCAAAGCAAAACAAATTATCTGATTAAGAAATGGGCAAAGATCTAAATAGAAATTTCTCAAAAGAAGACATACAAATGGCCAATAAGTATATGAAAAAAATGCTTAACATCACTAATCATTAGGGAAATGCAAATCGGAACCACAGTGAGATATCATCTCACTCCAGTTAGGATGGCTCTTATCAAAAAACCAAAAACATAACAAATGCTATCAAGGATGCAGAGAAAAGGGAAAACATGAAAAACAGAGGAGTTTCCTCAAAAAGCTAAAAATAGAACTGCCATGTCATCCAGCAATCTGACTGCCGGATATGTCCCCAGGAGAAATGCAATCCGCATGTTGAGGAGACATCTGCACCCCACGCTCATTGCAGCGCCACTCACAGTAGCTGAGACATGGAATCACCCTAAGTGTCCACCAACCAAATAAAGAAACTGGTACAGATACACGATGGAGTAGTCTTCAGCCATAGAAGGAAGGAAATCCTGCCATTTGTGGCGGCATGGACGAGCCTGGAGGGTGTTGTGCTAAGTGAAAGAAGGCAGGGACAGAAAGACGAATACTGCACGGTGGCACGCGTGTGTGGGAGCACGTGCGCTCACACACGCCTGACACGGACACATGCCTCTCATAAGTCTGAATCTAAGTTCAAGGTCAACCTATAAATAGACCTGAAATCAAAACTTTCATCCCCCTAAATTCTAAATGTAAACTAAACTACAAATCCAGTGTGTAATTCTTCTGGCCTGGAGGCTGCAGGGCCAGGTACCCAGTGCCGCCCCGTGAGCATTCCCGGGTTTATTAGTGCGGAGTGCTGTGCCTTGCATGTCGGAGCTGGGGACAATCCTGTCTGTGGTCTCCATCCTCTGGGACAATCTTGCTGCTCTGTGACTAACACACAGGACCTGTCACATGAACATAGAAAGGGCTGTTGAATCATGCCAACCCAAGAGGCCCAAAACACGTCAATTAACTGGGAACCTTAACCACAACAGGGCAGGGGAGGGGAGAAAACCATGCGTGGGGGGGGAGACGAGCGAGAGAGGGAGGAGAGAGACAGAGAGGGATAGGGAACAGGAGAAAGAGAGGGGACTAGGGAAAGGGAGAGGGAGAGGGAGAAAAAGAGAGAAAGAGGGAGAGGGAAGAGGAGAGGAGGAGAGAGAAAGAGCAGAGAGACAGACAGGGAGAGGGAGGGAGAAAAGAACGGGACTGAGCCCCGCAGGCAGAGGGAAGGATCCCGGAGGCAGGGGTGGCCTGGCCGAGTCAGTCTATGAGGCTACTCAGTGATGTCACTGGTGGAGAGTGGGGATGTCACCCAGAACTTTAACATAGTCTTCTTTCTAGAAAACAGTTCTGCCAGAGAGGGCTTATTTCCAGACCTGGGATGTACTTATTTGTTCCCAGATATCCAAATCTGAGTCCCCCTTAGAGTCTATTCTGGCCTTCCATGAAGTCCACTCCAATGACGTTAGTGAGGTCATCTGCCTCCTTCCAGGGGTGACCGGAATTCCTAGGCCGGGTTGCTCATCTGGCCCTCAGGGAAGCCTGCCTCGTGGGCATATCTGTGCGCCTGGCTGCCGTGTCTGCCGAGGTGTCTGCTAAATCTTGAGAAACTTCATGTCACTAGATGCCTACAAACAATGTTCTTGACGTACTACTTCAGTGACGAATTATAGGGTTTCTCTTTACTGGGTTTCTGTTGAAGCAGCTACATGTGAGTAGCTCAGGCTAAAGGAGAAGCTGGTCTTTGCAGCCGTGATGTGCTTCACCTCCTGCCGAAGAGACTCCAGCCCAGCACCTGCCTTTGGGAGGCTCAGCTGAGGGTCACCGAGGTAGCAGACAAGGACCCCACAGCGGTCACTGTAAGGCTCTCTGTTGTCTACCGTGGTTCCACCTCCATCGCCGGGAGGCGGAGGACTCCACTTCAGTTTCTACCATGGCCTCACCACCGGGAGGCCCTTCCAGAAACAATGCTGCTGGCGGCTCTGATTAAACAATTCTGCCGACAGGATACCAGGAGAGCAGGGCCAGGCTTCACGTGAGTCTAGAGAAGAAGAATCTGAACTTCGTGCCATCAAAACACGCGGTGGGAAAGCAGCGCGTGCCGGCCTCCTGGGAGACGGCGTGGGGCTGGGCGCGCCTGCCTTGGCCTCCTGAGCAGCAGCACACGACATTCGTTTGCCACAGCGGGCTGCACACTTGACGTGGGAGTCAAAGGTGACCGTCTACAGTTTGGACATTTTCCAGGCGAATGGCCTCCAGGGGGGCTTGTGGTGAAAATCAGCTCAACAGGCACGTGGCCTCAGTGATCTTGTGTCTCTTCTGGGAAGTCGTGACAGTGGGACAAAGAGGAGATGGCACTCTGGAGCTCAGGCTGCACCCCAGGTCCTGATGTTTCTGTGCTTCGTGGCACTAGCACTGTCAGCTTGCAAATAAATGCTGGGCTCCTGTGGTCACCTCGGGCCCGTGTTTCAGTGGCAGCCGGGAAGCACTCCCGTCCCGAAGGCACTCTGCGTGTGCCACTCCCTGCAGTTCTGAAGAGCCAGAGAAATGAAGGCACGAGGCTGAGAGCTCATTTTCATTTGAATTCGGGGAGGAATAGTAATCTTTAGCCTTTTCAGGTCAGGTATTTTAGCAAGGAATAGTATTCTGAAATCAAAAACGAGAAAACAAGAAGGAATCGGGACATGCTGGCCAGAATCAGAGCTGCCTGCAAGCTTCAGGACATCCCTGCGGCAGCCCCTCCGTGTCACCCGCCAAGGTCCGAGCTCCAGGCCCCCGCCGCGGCGAAGGGCCACGGGGGTCCAGCAAGCCAGAGTGTCAGCTATCTCTGGCGTCTCCTAGGGTGTCCAGAAGCAATTCCCAAGGACTGCGAGTCTCATCGCCTCCCCATCCCTGTGGTCTGTGGCCACTGAGCCACATTCTTACACGTGAAAATGTCAAGTGATGATATTGTTTGTGTCCTTGTCTGTCTCTCCGCAGTGAGTTTTCCACAATACGCTCTTTCATTCCAATGGAATGCCAGGATTCCTGAGCCAGACCAGGTTCCTTGGGAAAACACGCTTTCCAGATGTGCAGACCAGAGGCTGAGAGGAGAGAGGACGCGGCGTGAGCGCGCAGAGCGCTCGGCCGGGAGGGAGGGTGTTAGTGGGTGCATCTTGAACTGAAGTCACCCTATCCCCAGTTGTTGCACTGAATTGGAATGTTTCTAAGAAATTTCAATAAAACTACTTTTATTTCTCATAAAAGGGAACGTATAATATAGGGGACAAAGCAGTGATGACAGTCACAGTTGTAGCTCCCCCAGGGTACAGCCACGCCATCAGGTGTGGTTTGCAGTGCTGTCTTGCCTCTGTTGTGTGGTATCGAATGAGCCACATGGCTTCTCAAGGCCCCAGTGCCCGGCAGAACCAAGGTACTTAATTTCTTGCTCACATACTTAGAGGAGAATTTGTGATTAATGATGCATTTTCATTCTTGCTCAGCTTCTAACTGTTGGACACAAGCTGGGTAAAACTGGTTCAGTAAATGGGTTGTCATTGGATAACCTTCAAAATATATGTTACAGAAGGATGCATAGAAGTAGAATAAGATAATACAGCATTGAAATCAGGAAGAATAAAATATAGTTGCTTAATCCTCATTTTGTGTGTGACCAAATGAGGAATGCCCTCTGAATTGACAAGAGATTCAACTGCAATAGGCTTTGAGAGTAGAAAAGATTTGACAAATGTGAAATGATACCCAGAAGGGGATGCAAACGAAGACTTTAATTTTTTGGAAATGTGTCTGCTTTGACTTTAATTTCATTTACAGCCATGCTCTGAACCCCGCAGGGGTCAGTGAGCACAAAGCCACGCCTGGCTACTTGTTGATGTGTGCAGTCGTGTGCTTACTGCTGTGCTGCTCTTTGTCTAAAACATTCAGGGCTCTTCTGCAAGCCCCTCAGTGCACAGGTCTGGACAGGCAGGGCAAGCATGGACCCCTGCTCCGCTCCGGCAGACGGGACTGTTTCCATCTCAGTCCCAGTAGGTCAATGCCTACACGAGTTAGCTCTATAAAAAAAGCCTTCCTCATAATTTGCATATTCTGACGTAGTTTATTATTACACAATGAAAACATCATAGCTAACCTTGTTTTTACTTTAGACTTAGTTGTTAGAATTCCTACAGCCAGGTTTGTTACCCAAATGTGGTCATCTCTGCATCCTGGACCTTGCAAGCCTTGCTCCTTCTTCCTCCTGTGATCTGTCAGTTCTTTATGCTACAGTTTGGTTTCTAAGCCTGCACACGTTGCAGTCCAAAGTATCGCAGTAAGTGTGTTTCCGCACCTGTGTATGCGCACGCAACAACGCCAGTATGCGTGGGCGCAGCGGCCATCAGTGCGTGGCGCCACCTGACCCCGCCAGGCTGCATCCACGCCCCAGAGTAGAAATAAGATCTCTCCTACTCTCTCTACACGGGACTCACAACAGAAGTATCCTTAAACAAGAGCCCAGGGATGTCCCCACCCTGCAGGTCCTATGCGCCTCGCCTTTACTTGGTGTCCAGAGTGAGTTTGTATGAAAAGGTGTATTTCTGGACAGAGTATGAATCTGCATGACCGTGCATCCTGAATTTTTGATTCAAGTCAACACTATTGTATTACCCTATACTGTGTACCAGGCACCGCAAAAGAGCCTTCCGGTCTTGGCTATTGGATAAAATATAAGGCTGGATAACACTGGAGGCAGGCGCAGGGAGGGAAAGTCAATAGATATGAAATTAAAATGACTGATTTGTTCACTTAAAGTCACCCATTCAGTCCAACTTCTGTGGGTCTTTCCTCCCTACAGATGGGCTGTGAGGATCCAGATTGTTGGCCAGCGGCAGGACCCACAGTGGTCAGTGGTCCGTGGAGTCACTCAGCTTGTGACTTGCTTGTGCTTAGCATTGTGGCATGTCCCTGGCTTCTCTGGAGAGGTCCCCCCACCTCCTGACTCCCCAACCCTACTTCCAGTCTGGCGAATTCTTCTGACATGCTCAGTGCTTTGAGCTTTGGTGAAGCCAACAGCACAGCTCCACCACGATTGTGTGACTTTGTTGAATCTTGTGATTTTCAGAACCCATGTCTACAACCATAGAACGACGGGTGGGTGTGGGCAATGTGCAGTTTTCCTGGGTCCTTACATTATACATGGCAACCATTTCCACCTTGGACTGAGGGTGAGTGGCTGTAATGAAGTTTTAAAATCCACTGAAATCCCATTAGGTGACACAGGGTGTACACACGGGCCTGAATCTGTTGGACTCAGGTACATACTTGACTCTTGGGTGGCAGCTCGAGCGTGTTTTCACCTGCCTTTCACCCTGAAGGCTCCTCAAGAACTTTACACCCCCAGAGCTGGTGCAGGTTGATTCATGGGAGGCCCATGGAGAGAGATCTGTTCACCTCCCTGTTTTGGAATTTACCTCTAAGAGCGACCAGAGAGCAAGGTGCCTGGGTTTGTTTGCTAAAATGCTAAGTCTGGTAACATCTGTGTAATCACTAACAGTGGACCCGGGCAAATCACTTTTAAGACACTTCTGAAGGAGTCAGTGCTGAAAACTTGTTAATATGGAATATTTTTAAAGGGGAAGGGGTGAAAAATTCCAACCGTGTTGAATCAATCCCCAAATGGACCCATGTTGAATAAGGGAGCTGTGCGTGGCTGTCATTCTTCTCACGGGTCTCTCCTTCCTCCACAGAGAGGAATCCGGTGGTTCGATATTTTTCTTTTCACCAACTGGAAGAATTTCAGTCTATTTCTATCAATAGAATGGGGAGGAGAAAAACAAACCCAGGATTTTAGCTACAATTTCTTTTTAAAACAAACCAACCCACTGCTCCAGAAAGGGTGGCAAAAGGAGGTGTTTAAAAAGTAATCAATGTTTACTTCTATGAAGATAAAAGAGGAACAAGGGATGAAAAAAACCCTTGAAAAAGACTGTCCTTTCTCAGGCAACACGGCGGGGCGTGGAGCGTGGGACGTGCCCATGGCCGCAGGTGCAGCCAACCTGCAGGCCTGCATCCAGGCAGCAGGGAAGAAGTCCTGGAAGGGACTGTCACCAGGGTCGCTGTTCCAGCTGCTATTGCCGTGTTGGCCTCTGTGGTGCTTCGCCCGGGAAGGCCACTCCGTGCCTGGCATTGCAGGTAACTGTGAGCAGCACCCAAGCATGTGCCCATTTGGGTTTGGATGATAAATGATGTGGCTGCCCTCTCTATGACCTGAGTCTACAGAGTTTTTTGCTTAGTTTTGTCATGTTTCTTTAATGCTCCTGCCGCATTCTATATGCCTCTGCCAAGTTGAGCTTTCCTTTTGCCCTGCTGCCAGTTGTTACCTCTGCCTTCAGGACGACGGCCTGAGTGCTTGGTGGCCCTTTCAGCCCTGCACGCGTCACTAAAATATGTCCTGGGTGCCTACTGTGTGCGTCGCACTGTGCTCACTGTAGGTCCGCACGTCTTTCTGCGGCTCCCGTCTTGCCAGCACCGGTGAGGGGAGCCCAGAGGGGTGCTCACACTTCTGGGGTCCGGCCAAGCCTTTCAGGCTGGGCTTAGTGACAGCCTGCATGGATCACTCGCACACACGGTGCTGTTGTTTCCTTAACTTAGTCATGCCTAGTCACACCAGTCACACCGAGTTGCAAAGGAGGCTAGCGAACGTATGTTTAAATCTTTTGCCTGAGGGCCATAGGCCTAGCTAAAACTCAGGGGCTCTGCCTCTGAGAAGTTTCTGCTACCACATTCACCTGCAGCTGGTCCTGTCAGCCAGCACCTAGGAATCTCAACCACAGAAACCTTCCCCCAGCTTTCCACAGACACAGAGCCTATAACATCTTCACACACAGCTTGTGCTCGAAAAAATATTCCACTGGTTGATACTGCTGTTCTACATTTCACATCCTACATGTGAAAAAGTGGAAGAATTTAAATTTAATGAGAGATTGGGTTGTTTTAATGTTTACACTTATTTAGGTTAGTCACTGGGTCTGCTGTGACACACTGCGCTGACATGTTAGTGTGTGCCTTGAATGTATTTTGGGTTTCTTCCTGCTGAAAGCCGGCGCCCCGATCCCACTGGAGAGTTGATTCCCCTTCAACACCCTTGCTGGCCTTGCCATGTTTTGTATCCAGTCTGATGACTATTTTCCAGGTTTGTGATACAGTTTTCAAATACTCTGTACAGAAAGAAGGATTTTTGGTTGTGAAAGGAATTGAGATGCTTTTTCATATTCTTAAAAAAAACACAAGGATCTGGGACGAGAGAGCATCAATATTAGGTTTTCACTGTGGTCATCACAGGCCTGACACAGCTAAAACCCGTGGGCATGATTCTTTGGGACACAGGCACTCTGATGTTTCCGGGCCACAGGCAAGCCTTCCTCGACATGGCATTATTTAATTTCTTCTGGAAGATTGCTGACGTAAGAGCTCTGTCTCCCTTTAGCGCTCTGGCTCACGCTGTGTGCTTGGAGCTAGGTCAACGAAGCGTGGTGAAGAGCGCATCGAGGCACCCGGTGTACCTGGGAGAGAGCAGAGTAAGACAGGAGAGGGCTGGTGGCTGGTTTCAGGAGATAAGCCCAGCGCTGTCTGCTGAGGTCGGTTGAGTTGAAGGTCAGCATTAGGGCAGAATCCCCCCCCCCAAAAAAAGTTCCCCTACCTCCTGCCCGGCTGCCAGGTACCCTTTGTACCCAGAAGCAGCACAGATTTCGCCTTCTCAGAGATAATCCCTGCTGACCTGCAGTGGCAGCCCTGGGCCATCCCTTTGGCCCCCAGAGCCCTTGGCACCTAGAAGCCCTTGGAGTCAGGATTGGTGGTGACTGGGGACTGCCTGTGTTCTTGTGCCATGCCGTGTGGCTGTGCATCGGGGCGTACTTGGGGACGCAGTCCAGTCCCCGCCTGGCACAGGCTCTGTGGCCCTCCCTACAGTTGGGTCCCTCCTATAGACCCCACGTCCTGTGCGGCCTGAGGCAGGCTTTTGACTGAGAATGCTCTGGCTCAGATGATTTGCTGTTCACACATTCTGACTCTTGTTTTGAAATGATAACTGAAGTTTAAAAAATACCATTGTCTTCCATTAAGATCCCTGCAAAGATTATTGAACTCTGTGATTGTAAGGAGTTGAAACAATTAATTAATTTAAAATCATCCCTTATTAAATTTCTGACATTTTTCCTTGCAAAGATTGTTTATTCACATCTAGCTCTCCTCTCTAGTTACTTGCTATCAGGATACGAAATTTGTCATTCTGTCTCTTGAAAATGGGAAGAACTAAAAGAAAAAGACCGATGGAAGAATGAGAAAAATGTATCACTTGAGGAAATCTGATCATTAAAAAAAAAAAAGAATTGTCCTTTATAGCCTACATGTTCATATCCATGTTTGCTAAGAATCCCAGAAGATCAAATGCTTGACTGTCTGCCTCCCCTGGCCCCTTTGTGGGAGATCCCGGGAGCCTGGGACTTGGACATTTATCCTTCACTCCCCACAGCTCACCCCAGGGCTGGGCCCTCCCTGGCGGTCAGTGCTTCTATCCAAACACAGATGCTGGCTCCCCTTGCGGACACTTGCTGGCAATGGTTTCTGTCATTATTATTAATTTATTAAGAATATTCATATTTTCATGAGCAATCACATGCATCATCTCCATAATCACTGAGCTGATCCACCATAAGAGCAGGTTGACTCTTCCTTTTTTCCAGAAGATGCTGTGAGATTTGAGTGGGCGCCGGTTCTCATGTGTGAGCACAGGCCATGATTCCTCATCTGTTTCTGGTCCCCGTGGGCCACGGAGGCCAGGGGCCTCTGTTGAAGCAGAGCAGCCTGTGAAAATGCCTCCGGGGCTGGACTTAAGGTGTGTCAGGGGGTCCCAGCCACTGATGAGCCAATCAGAGCCACTGCATCTTATTGGACATCTGTTTGTCCTCAGAGGGGCTTATCCAGATTCTTCCCACTTCAGTCGCCAGGAAACCAGCTGATCCTACTGAATGGCGGCAGTGTGAGACAGGCGGAGCATAAACAAGAGAGAGATGCTTCCTGTGGGAAGCAGCATCTGCATGACGTGCGCTCGGCACCTGCCCGTGGGCTGTGGATCCCTGTGCATCATAGGCCAGCTCACAGACTCATCAAGTAGATGCTTGAGAGGAGACTTGAAAACAAAGCTTTTCTGCCCCTAGTTTAAAAGCAATGCATACTTGTTGTTATAAGATGCAGAAAAAAGCATAAAGAGGAAAATAGCAAGTAAATGATCTCACCACTAGAGATTATTAATCTTATCATTTTTGTGTATTTCCATATACATATTTTTATATAGTTTCATTCATGTTATATTTTGATTTTTTCTCTACTTTTTACCGTAACACTTTCTCATGCCAAAAAACCCTTAACTTTAATGGCTCAGTGACACTTCTCTGTGGAAAGAGCGTGCTTTCCTTAAGTTATAAAACCTAGGGTCTATGCATCACTGGTGGCATATAGTTTTATTCTAGGTAGCGTGCAGATAAATATATTTATTTTAATAGCCATGTATTTATAGAGAAAATATCTAACTGCTACATATCCTTGTTATGTCATAGATATTATTACCTAGAATAAGGCTAAGTAAAAAGAGGAGCAATTAGTTTAAAGTAGATTTAAAGAAAGAGTTAAGAAAGTAAAAGGAGAAGTTGATTATGAGTGTAGAATAACTGTGAATGAAAGTGTGGGAAGCAATGTTCTTAATGATTTTCCTTTCATTAGACAGTTGGGCAGTTTCCAATGTTTTGCTACAATAAACAATGCTGGGATGAACCGCTGCCTGGATAGTTCTTTGTTACATGTGTGATTATTTCCTTAGGATAGATTTCCAGAAATAGGATTCTAAGGTTAAAAGTCAATGTTATGAGTAGTAGCTCTGGTTCAGGCTTCATAACAGTGGAATCTTAGAAAAATAATTTTGTCTCTTGGTTTCTTGGTGCTTTTACAATGAAAAATCAAAAACCAAAAATTTAATTCATAGGCTCAATAAAGTAATGCAGATCAGTGAAACGTCTCCGCAAGATGTTTGAGCTCTCTAAGTTTCTCTTCAACTGTGTGTTTGACGGCAGCAGTAGTGGAGGCATGCAGCCGCCGAAGGAAAGGAGCTCTGCGAGCACCTAGCACAGGTAATGGGTGCCTGCGCATCACCTCCTCTGATTTCACCAGAAGAACTAGAGTGGAAAACTCAGGTCATGGGCACAGGACACAGTGGTCCAATCTAGGCAGCACGGGGCAAACAGGGCAGAGCCAGGCAGCAGAAGCTCGGGCTTCCAGAGGAGCAGCCACACCCGTGAAGCACGGAGCCCAAGGGGTGCCTCCAGCCTGGTCCTAACTCAGCAAATGGACAATCTTTAGGTGATACCAAACAAGACGTAAAAGCTTCAAATGATGGTCAGTATAGATTATCAGAGAATTACAAACAGTTGACACTCTAGGCGGAAGGTCATTACCTGAAAACTCTGCATGTGGACAGCACACAAGTTCAGCTGCTTGGATTAATGCAAGCAGTGTGAATTAATTCATGAACTTATAGGTGGGTCCCTCAGGGAAGCCAGAAGTGGCAGCTGGGACTGACTTAGGTGGCAGGAATAGGCATGAGACAGCAGGGCTACTTGTCAACAAAGGATAGAATAGAACGAATGAGCATATCTGGCTGATAGTTCAAATGACTCTGAGTGTGGCCTTCCTACATGAGGGTCTCCAGCTGAGCCAGCCTGCCATGGATGCACCGTATGACAGAGGTGGCAGGTGTTCCCCAGTAACCAAGCTCCCACGTTCATTTTGGAACCCCTTAGTTGGATGCATGGTGGCCTTTCTGCAGAACGTATTTTCTTATCTGCTTTGCAGCAATATGTGGCCAAGTGGTTAAGTTTTATCCAAGGAGATGTGAGTAGAAATGATGACACATTTGCTGTGTCTTTCCTGGTAGTTGGAAATGGTGATGATGGGAGCAAACTTGTAAGCCAGGCACTGTGGGCATCTCCCACCTTGGATCATTCATCACTGGACTGAACCTGAGAGTCTGAGTCTGCTGAATACCACAGATTGAATAATTTACAGTGAATAGGAATTTGCTTGGCTCATGCTTCTGGGGGTGGGGCAGTCCAAGGTCAAGGAGCTTGCATCTGATGAGAGCCTTTTTGTGCCATCCTATGGCAGAAGGGAGAAGGACAAGAGCGAGTGAGAAAGACAAAAGGGCCAAACTCATCGTTTGTTAAGAAACTCACTCCCCTAACAATGAACCTATCTGTGAGGGTCGTGCCTACCTGACCCAAACGCCACAGGTTAGGCCCTGCCCCCAACACCACCATACTGGTGATCAAGCGTCCAACACACAAACTTTGGGGGACACATTCAAACCACAGTACTAAGGGAGAAATGAACTCTGTCTTATTTGGGAGATCTCTGTTGCAGCAGCTTACTCTATAAAATGTCCATTTTCCGTAACTATTAATATATAGAATGCTCCTTTGTAAAAAGTTGTTAGATTTTTTATTTTATTGACAATTGGTCCACTTAAATATCCTTATCTTACTAGGTCTCTTTCCAGAGACAGAATGAATGTCTAGCTAAATACGAATCCTATTTATTTTGTATGTATTGCAAACTTTGAAAGATAAAATGAGATCAAATAAAATAGGAGGAAAAAGAGTAGACTGAACATAGAACTGGAAGTCAGAAGACATAGGTTTGAGTTCTTCTATAATATTGGCTCTGTGACATAGCAAGTTAAACGTAAAATGTGTACACCACCCTCACAGAAGATCAAAGTATGAAACCTGACTGTGTATCAGGCAAGAAATAGTCTGCTCATGCTATGTAGTGGCAATCACTCTTGTTTTTGCCCCGACTACTGTTCCACACTTTTGTGGGACAGTCATTTTCCAGAGTTGGGAGGGGTCTTGTAAATAAGAAAAGCTTCATCTCAATGCTTTGCTCTTTTTTTCGATGGCACAATATTTGGTCCGTTTTGCAATTAACATTAAGAAGAGTTTATGAAGTTTACATTTCTCAAAAGTGGATTGTTTTGCAAAACAGTTGTGCAGCACTATTCTAAGATAGAGTTCTTTGTACAACTTCATGATCTGCGAAGTCACTCAAAATTGTTTGTGAAAATGCACGGCTGCATGTAAATTCTTCTGGAGAGAGGGGGAGTCTTAGTTTTTGTTTCTGTTGCTATTACTGAATGTCTGAGACTAGTTTATGAAAAAAGAAAAAAATTATTATTTCTTATAGTTCTCGAGGCTGGGAAATCCAAGGCCAAGAAGTGGCATGCGGTGAGGACCCTCTCGTGGTGGGGGCTCTGCAAGGCCTCGAGGCGGCACAGGGGCCATGACAAGGGGCTGAGCGCACCAGCTCAGGCCTCTTTCTTCTCTTTTAACCACTTTGGTGCGGCGCTCACCGGCGGCAAAACCTGGCCGCAGCCGCACTCACGGTCCGCACGGCGGTCTGTGCTGCGCGTTGACCACGGATCCATCTTGCTCTTGTGTGATGAGGGAAGCTTGAAAGCACTGAAAGCTTATTTTACTTTACAGGCAGCTTTACTTGTCATGTAAATCAGAATAGGTAGCATATACATACATGTTTTCATTACATTATTTTTAAATGTTCACAATTTTATTTTGATAAATGAAAAATTAGAAAGTCATATCACAGCTGTCGGCAAAAGTCGACGCTCGGCTGTGCGCCTTCATGTCGCGGCTGTCAGCTACAGTGGTCGCTCAGGTATGCACGATCTGTGGCTGTCAACTACAGTCAACACTTGTACTGAAGTGGTTAAAGCCCTCGAGATCTCACCTAATCCTAATTACCTGCCAAAGGTCCGGCCTCTCAAATGCCATAGTTGGATTTTCTGTCCTCTTAATACTGCTACAATGGGGATTAAGTTTCAACATGAGTTTCTGAAAGGACAAACATTCAAACCATAGCAGAAGGTCCTTAACCTTAGATTCTCAAAGGTTCTCTTCACTACCAAAAGATTAAGAATCACTCAATTTTAAGTTTCAGCTGAGCAATCTAAGGATGATTAGGGTTAACACATTGCTGTACTGATGGGTCTCAGCTCATTGATCAGATTCCTTCATTTAAGTGAGACTCAGTATTACCCACTATGAATCATTTGGTTGATGGACCAATATAGTCACAGACTCTTTTACCAAATGAGGGAAGACTCTGACTTTTGAATGTCTAACTTCCAAGTGTCCCTTCTACAAGTGGTGGCCAGACTCAGGACGCTCTCCTCTCTAGGGACTACACCTCTTCGCATCCTTTTCATCTTCTCTTTCTCCTTCCTCTGCTATGGATGCCACATTGATGCCGGCACCTTCCTCTCCTGGGCCCCACCTGGCCCAGCACCCTGCTTGGTCCCAGCACCAGCAAAGACTTGACTGTGGCCTGGGCTGAGGACAGCATATTTGTCTGTAAACCAGCATCTCTGGGTGAAAAGAAGCAGGAGCTTAAAATCATCTCGCCCTGTGCTGCTCCTTCGTGATCCCAGCAGGCTCTAGGTGAGGCAGGGAGAAGCTCACCTGTGCCTCTGTGTGACGCTGGGCACCCATGGGCTCTGCGGGCAGAGTGGCTGCTGTCGCAATGGAGAGATTAGCCTCTTCTCCTGCATCTGGACGGCAGGGACTCACAGCCACTATGTTGCACTTCAAAGACATGCTTCTTTTTAAAGGTGAGCATCTACATAGCTACACACGTAACGTCTTTTAATGTTGATGCTTTAGCATTAACTCAATTTAGAGTTTGAGCAGAGACAAAGTATGTACCAGGGAATGTTGGAAAGGACCACAATTTGAAGGACCCACCCTCCTCTTCACTGGACCGGATTGGATGCCCCCCACGGTGTGTGAGGAGGGGCTCAACCTAGAGGCTCCCCTTCCTTCATGGCTGAAGCCTGGGACAAGTTGACACTCGTGCCTCAGATTCTCAGATTCAGGGCATTGGTGGAATGAGGTAGAAGACCAACAGTCTTGTTCACTAAGTAATAGAGCAGAAGTAGCTTTTTAAACAAAAAAAATAGAGGAAGGGAGCTATCAAAGACTGTTCATGAGGGTGGCAGAAAAACATGATTTGACTGTCCATGGGGCAGGGAGGAACAAAGTGAGTGGGAGAGTTGGGCAAAAGGTGAAGGGTGGCGGTGAGTCAGACAGGCAGCTTCTTGAGGGTCTTCTCACTGGGCTGAGCTGGAAAGCCCCACTAGAAACACACCAAAAAGTAACAGGAGCAGGCCCCGAGCGACAGATACAAATACACTTGCTAGTCATCCCTGGAAGAGACCATGACCGATGCCAGAGCAGCTGCTTTAAAAAATAGAAGGTCACAGGCATTTTCAGACCGTTAAAGCATTTATTTATGTAGTGAATTTGCATCTGGATTTCATTGTCCCTGCTTTGATCTTTGTCTCTCACACACATGCGGCGAGAGGCTGATGCCGGAGACGTGGACGGCTCAGGCCAACAGTGAAGACAAAAACAGCCCCCGCGGCACGAACTCTCCCGGACGAGAGGTGGCGGCTGCTCCAGACCTGAGGTGGATGGACGCCCCCAGGCCTCACAGGTCACTATAAACCACTGAACTGAAATGGAGTGTTTGTACAACACCTTCAAAATAAGTGCCTCTTCTTCAGAATGGGCCAAGTTGCAATTATTAATCTTGAGCTACTCTTAGGTTACCAAATAAGAACTCCAAGGTCTTTTTGGAAAAACAAGTAGCTTCTTCAATAAGTGGGATTCTGTAGTGTTTGTTCTTCTGTGTCTGGCCTAGCATAATGTACTCCAGCTTTATCTATGTTGTCAGAAATGGCAGAATTTTCTTCTTTTTAAAGGCTTAATAATATTCCATTATATATAAATGCCACATTTTTCATATCCACTCATCCATTGATGGGAATTTAGGTTGCTTTTTGCATCTTGGCTATTGTGAATAATGCCTAATGAACTTGAGAATACAGATATCTCTTTGACATACTGATTTCCATTCATTTGAATATATGCCAAATGGGATTGCTGGATCACGTGGTAGTTCTATTTTTAATTTTTTTGAGGAACCTGCAAACAGCTTTCTGTAGTGACTGTACCATTTTACATTCTCATCAATAGTACACAAGGGTTTCAATTTCTCTACACCTTCACCAACACTTGTTACATATATTATTATTATTATAATAACCATTCTAAGAGGTATGAGGTGATTTAGCACCTTTTCATATACCTGTTGGCCATTTGTATGTCTTCTATGGAAAAATGCCTATTCAGGTCCCTTTGCTCATTTTTTAATCAGGTTATTTATTTATCTATTTTTTTGCTATTGAGTTGTGAAACTTTCTCATATAATTTGAATATTAATCCTCTATGAAATACATGATTTGCAAATATTTTCTCTCATTCCATAGCTTAACTTTTCATTTTGTTGATTGTTTACTGTGCAGAAGCTTTTTAGTTTGATACAATCCAATTTGTATATTTTTGTTTTAGTTGCTTGTGCTTTTGGTGTCATAGCCAAGAAATAATTGCCAAGGCCAATGTCAGGATGCTTTTTCTTTAGGATTTTTACAGTTTTGGGTGTACTCACAGAAGCAGAGAGTAGAATGGTGGTCACCAGGGGCTGGGGTTACCAGGAAACAAAGAAGCATTAGTCAAAGAGTAAAAGTGTCACTTATGCAGGGTGCAGTGCTGGAGGCCCTCCCTACAGCATAGTGCCTATGCTGACAAAACTGCACTGTATGCAGAGAAAGTTGACAAAACTGCACTGTATGCTTAGAAATTTCCTCAAAACGCAGATCTTAGGTTAACTGTTTTTATCAAAATAAATAAATAGGACAAGAGGAAACTTTTGAATGTGATGGATATGTTTATGGCATTTATTATAATGATGGTTTCATGGGTATGTATATATCTCTAAACTTATCAAGTTGTACACATTAAATATGAATAGCTTCGTGTTTGTCAATTATACCTCAATAAAACCTTAAACAAAAAAGTAAGCAGCCAGGCTACATACTCTAAGCACTGAAGCCAGTTTAGAAAGCAGTTTGGCGGTTTCTTAAAATGTTAAAAGTAGATTTACCACATGACCCCACAATTGCACCTTTAAGTACTATCTACACAAGAAAAAAAGATATGAAACATACATCTACTCAGGCTTGTATGCAAATGTTCACTGAGGTATTATTTATAATAGCCAAAAAGTGGAAACAATGCAAATGTCCATCAACTGGCATATGGATAAAAACTATGCAATATCTACACAACGGAATAGTATGCAGCAATAAAAAGGAATGAAGTGCTGATACATGCTACAACATGAACAAACCACAGACATGTCATGGAAAGAGAAAGAAGCCATTTCTGAAGGATTACATATTGTATGATTCTATTTTATATAATTTCTAGAAAAGATAATTCTGTAGGGATGGAAAGTAGATTGGTGGTAGCTGGGCTTGGGGAGCTACAGGGGAGTGACTACTAATGGGCAGGAGGCGTCTTTTGAGGTGTTGAAATGTTCTAAAATTAGATTGCAGTGATAGTGCAAAACTCTACACATTTACTGCATACCATCCAATTGTATATTTAAAAGAAGTGAGTTCTATGGTATATGAATTATGCCTCCACAAAGTTGTTGTTGTTTTAAGCTACATACTTCCCCCTTTTCAACGATGTCACCAAACTGCTTTTCCTCTTTTCTTCCTGGTCACCGTTTGCTCTGCGGAGTCAGGTTGGCCAGGGGCATCTCTGAGCCACGTTCATGCAGACACGCTCAAACGTTTTTGGCTCTGAAGGAATCCCCACCAGTCAGATTTCCGTAGATAATATCACAGACAGCACATGACCAGATTGGCTTACTTTAAAATGCATCTCAGAAGCATCGAAACCGACAACGCTCGGCAGAAGAACCCACAGTAGCAAGCCTCTCCCAGGCAGCCGTCTGGAATTTGCCTTTTCACGACACGCCTGTGTGTCTGCAGGTGTGGCAGGGATGGAGGCGAGGGCCACAACCACACAAGCAACTAAGTCAGCTAACTAGCTCACCTCCTCTTCTAGAAAAAGCAGGTGACCTTTTCCAAGATAAAGACACTGCGCACAACTGCCCAGGTGCACAGCAGGCGCGGCCGGGCGCCATGCCTGCGGAGCAGGAACGCTAGGCTCCGCTGGCCCGCGGGGCGGGGAGCCTCATTCAGTCACAAAAGCAAAGTGCTGAAACTGCTGGGAAATGCACTGACATGACACAGACATGTACAGGTGACTGTGCGTGTGTGTATGTTTACATAGGACACGCCAAGTTGCCAACAGTGATTTTTCTGTGGGGCGGGGGAATGGAAATGGTTGAGGAAGGGGTAAGGTGGGGACTTCTACATTGCCTTTTACAAACCAGCCCGTGTAAATGTGGTGAATAAAAGAACAAAGAAAAACTAAGAAGGAGCTGTGACTTCTTTGGCTGCGTCCAGCACTCCCTAGCCCCGTAAGAAGTGGCAGGGCTGTAAGGCTCAGTGCCAGGGTGCGCAGACCACCCACGTCTGCCCAAGGGCTTAGCGCCACGTTTTGGAACACCGGCCGCAAAGTAACGCCCTGGTCTGCGTGGCTGCCTGCTGGACACTGGAGGCTAATCAGAAGCCATCTGGCTAATGAAACACTTCACGGAGCATGCTGCCGATTGCATTCCGAGCACTTCTGTCCTAGCTGAGACTGGATTAATACAGAGTGAAATAAGGTGACAGTTTATCCTGGAAGGACATGAGATAGAAAAATCCCTGTGATGGGCTGAGCCTGCATGATGGCCTTGAAAGGTGCGCTTCTGTCTTTCACCCCGAAAGGAGCTGTGCTCCAGCACTAGAGGAACAATCCTGCCAGCCCTTCCCCTCACAACCGTCCCTTCTTTTTCAGAGAGCAGCAGTAGTTTTAAAATGTTTTTGCCCTAGGCTAAAACCTCTTCATAAACAACTCTTCTCTGCACGACCTTTCCGTGGTGTAGACACCAAGGGAAAATTACCTGATGGCTTCTTCAGTTTGTCTGTGTTCTGGGGCTCTAATGGGGCCCCAAGCGGCGCGTCTTAGCTCCTGGTGGAGATAAAATGTTTTCCATTCTGAAATATTCTATTGGTTTGGAGCAGAGGTCAGTAGGCTATAGTCCCTGGAACCAAAGCCAGCTCCCAGACTGGTTTTGCTGGGCCTGTGAGCTAAGAATGGTTTTTACATTCTTCAACATTAAAAAAAATCAAAGGAAGAATAAATATTTCATGACGTGAAAATGATATGAAATTCAAATTTCATTTTTCATAAATACAGTTTCCTGGGAACAGTCGTGCCCCTTCGTGTGCATTCATGCCCCGAGGGCAGAGTTGGGCAGTGATGGAGACTTGCAAACCCTAATGTTTCTGCCCAGCCCTTCCCAGAAAAGGCCTGCCTGCATGGCTTGCTGGAGCGATGTTGGCATCAGGGTCTTTCTCAGAACAGAGAAGTCTGAGTTGAAGACCTCCTTTAAGATTCCCGTGAATGGATGATTAGTATAGGAAGTCACTCTCTAGTCACTTGGGAGTCCCAGTTACTTATCCTAAGATGAGGTGAGGTGGCTCACCTGGGGTGTTCAGAGCGGAGTGCAGGCGTAGCTGGTTAGGTGACGAGCATCACCCCTAAAGCATGGCATCACATTGCGTTTCCTCATTTCTGAGACACTGTTCATTGTAATACGCTCCATTGATTTAATAATAGCTTTTCTAGGAAAAGAAGAAACACTGCTTGCATAATGTGTATTCGTTTTGGAAATGCCAATGAGAAAACATGTTATTATTTTTCATGTGATTGCTTCACCGTGCCACCCCCACCCCAAGTGAGCTTCTTAGGGGCTGGTTGTGCCTTATGGGTTTTTGCAACCCAGGGCTCTCCCACAGAGCTCCAAGATGTCAGGAACACTTTGAGCAAGGTTTTGCAATCATTGGTGGGTTGTGACATTGATTTAGTGGATATACTTGTGATAGTCAAGAAATGCAATAGGACATACTAGGACTAGATATATAGATAGAATGATCAGAGTAGCATAGAATATAAAACAAAAGAACAGAACATTTTTCCCATGTGTAAGTTTTGTCCACGATGCTCCTGCTCTGGTCACACACATGTGTGGTGGCTGGTAGGACAGACATATTTCTCACTGCAGGTTGCAGTGCAACAAGTCTGCCTTGGTGGACGTATTTGGGCTGTGCTCGGCTGTGATACAGGTTGCACAAATCGGCATGTGTCCCAGAACCACAGTGCTGTGTCGGGTGCGGCCTTCAGGTCCCCACCAGGCCTGTGAGGACGGGCAGCCCCGACAGACGCTCCCTCACCAGCTCCCCGAGCTCCACACCGCATGGATGCGGTGAAGGTCGCCAAGCCACAGACGACGTGGCTCCTGTTGGGGACCGAGAGTCACACCTCAAAGCAACACGGAGCACGGGAGAGGGCTGGGGACAGAGGAGGTGTCGGGACCGGGGCAAAGCCCCTCGAGGGACGCTGCCGGCTGGCTGCCGTTCCACGGGACGGAGGCCTGATCTCCACAGCGGTCACCAGCCACGCAGCATTGCACCAGTGTCCTCGGGCAAAGACGTCAACCAGAGCCCTGTGTCAGTGCCAAACATGGACACGGCCATCCCCAGGCTGCCAGGCCGGGCCCTCGGTGTCACTGGGCCTTCCTCCAGAGAGCGGGCCGAGCGGAGGGCACGGCAGGCAGAGGAGCCGCCCAGCCGCCCCGTCTCAGCGCCCAGGTCCTAGAGCTCGAGCGGGAGAGGCGAGCTGAAGAAAAGCGCCGAAGGGAAGGAGGAAGAGGAGAAGGGGTCCCCCTGCGGAGTGAGGACCCCCACAACGGCCTGCTGGGCCTGCGCAGGAGCGCTGTGAGCAGGGCGGGCACGCTGCCACGAGACGCCGCCCCGCGAGGAGACGCGGCACCGCCAACACCACGGGCCGGGCCAGCGAGGGCCCCCGGGGCTGATACCGGCAGGGCAGGGGTGAGCAGGGGTGGAGCCCTGGCCTCCACCCCCACTCCAGAGTCCTCAGGGCCTCCCCTACCTGGCAAGATGGCTGGAAACCTTGCCGAGGGAAATGACAGGGCTGCGTTGGCGCATGGCGCATGCCTGGAGCCGAGGACAAGGGTGTCTGCAGGCGGCAGGCAGGCCAGTGTGGCGGATCCAGCCAGGCCAGGCACACCCGGAGGGCGGGAGGAGGACACTGGTCTGTGGTTGGGGTGGAAACAGGCCAACCTGACAGGGTGCAGGAAGGAACACAGAATATTTGTTCTTTTGGGCTCCACTAAAAGTGGAAGCCTTCCTTGCCAGCCCGCTAGGCACCTTGGGGACAGGCGATGGCTCCCTCTCCACCCGTGTGGCCCCTTCAGCTGCAATCCTTCATTTACTTCCCTTTGCTGCCGTCGGTGACCTCCAAAGGGGCAAGATCAAGTCGCCCTGCTCATGTGCTGAGAGTGCCCTGGCGCAGGCCCTGGTGCAGAGCAGCAATGCTGAGATCGACCTTGATGGATAAATGAGTGAATGAAGAAATTCCGTGGGTAATTATTCAGTCATCGCTGTGGTCTGAATGTTTGTGTTTCCTCAAAATTCATATGTTGAAATCCTTACTCTCAAGGTGATGGTATCAGGAGGTGGGGCCTTTGGAAGGTGATTAGGTCATGGGGGCAGAGCCCTCTTGGAAGGGATGAGTGGCCTTATAAAAGAGCACTGAGAGGCCCCTCTCCACTTCTGCCCCGTGAGGGCTTGGCTGCAAGGGGTCCTTGCTCCGGAGAGCCCTCAGCAGACAGCACCTGCAGCACTTTGTTTGCCTCCAGACCTGTGAGCAGTGAGTTTCTGTTCTTTGTCAGCCACCAAGCTAAGGTGCTTTGTCATAGTAGCCCAAAGGGAGTCAGAAAGTCGTTTTCAAGTTGTGTGAATGGTGACCTTTAAAACAGCCCCGGGGTTGAGAAGATAAATTGGCTTAACCTGAACTGTGGGGCTGTGGTGCAGCTGCGGAGGGGAGCTCCCTGTCCCAAGTACTTTTGGAAGCGAAATGGGTCCTAGGAAGTGTTGGAAGGTTCCTCGAGCCCTGTCATGGAGCCCTACCGCAGCACGCATCCATGCGGGATTACTATAGAACAAACCCACAAATAAATGGTTTAGAAAAAAATCTCAGAATATCTGTCAGATCAAGAGTTTAGGATTTTATGCAAACTAAGATTTTGACATTGTGTTTTAGGGACTGTACCTTACTCATCTCGATGTCCTTTGAGCCACCTGGCAGAGGGTCCAGCCCCTTGTAGGTGCTCATTGTATATGTTTGTTTGAATCCAGCTGGTTTAATTTCATTCCATTTTATTGCAGTTAAATGTAGATCTGAGTTTTGTTTTAAAAAAATATTGCTTTTGTAAAGTGGGTTAATTGGTATGAGTCAGCAATTACTTAAACTCTTTATAAAGATACATAAGAAATGAGGGCTACTCTCTTGTCCCACAAAAGAACATTTTTTTCAACTAGAGTTTCAGTGACTTAAATGCAGAAGGAACCCTGCAGCTCCCTTCCTAGACTGCTTTGCGGAGAAAGTGTTGCCCTGGCCAGCAGCAAGATGAAGAACTATCACTATTAGGGATGAAAAAGCTAAAGGTCAGGGGGGTTAAGGGAACAAGGGCACTGAGCACACGTGGACCTAGCACTTGCCTTGGCAGTCGTCCTTCCCTGCTGGTGATGGGCCAGGGCCGAGACGGCTGTGATCTAGCGGTGAGAGCGCTGGCAGAAGGAGCCTGAGAGGACAGCTCTGTGTAGCTCTGCTTCCATTTTCATTTGCAAAACTAATGCACTTTTCTAGAAATCAATAAATAGTATAATAAATTCAAAGAAAGTATATAAAGCAAAAAGTGGACCTTTCCCTGTTCCCACATCTGAATCCCACTCTTTTAGCATGTAAGAGGATCAAGGAGCCACTCACACAGAGACAGTCTCACACCCAGTGTTCCCGCACAAGCAGGTGCAGAAGGCAGCCACCCACCGAGGCTAAGCATGAGCTAGGAGGGACCCCAGAAGAGCAAGTGTCTCCCAGAGATCCTCAAAAGTGGTGTGGGCAGCTGCTGACCATCATAAACATGTGGTGGGTGTCCCTTCCAGGTCCTTGCCTTGTGTTTACAAACACACATGGGCACTCTAGGCATAATATACTACATATTACATATACATGCTATTTGTGCACATAGTCTGTACTTGTTAGCATGTTTGGGCTGCTAGTGAAAACCAAACCCAGACTCAATGACCTTTGAATAGTGAAGAGAAGAAAAAGCCCCAGGCTACGTTTGCTCCTTTTTAAGTCAATTTAATTGCTCTATAATGTCATTTAGGATGCAGATTCCTTCTATATTCACCTTTTTCTTCCTGTGTAGGTGAATTTTGTACTTGGTTTGTTCATCGCAAGCCAAACATGGCCTTGCAGTTGTAGCCATTGAAGGCGGATATCAGACATTTAGACATTTAGTGGAAGAAGAGAGACAGTCTTTCTGTTTTTTCTGTATTAGAGGAAAAAACCTTTCTAGAAACCTCCTAGTAAACTTCTCAGGTTTCCCTGCCCTGAATTGGGCCACTGGCCCATTCTTAGTCCAATCACTGATACTGGTGTGACTGTCCTGGATTATTTGGGACACAGCCTGAGTGCATGGAGGCAGTGCCACAGAGAGAGCCCCGGTGGCAGGTAACTGTCTGCTGTGCTCACACATTTACGAAGTGAGACACAGTGCCGCAGATGTCTGCCTCCCGCTTTTTAGATACAAACACATGTATCTCGGTTTCTTCCATGTCAGCACAAATAATATACTTTATACTTTTTAGAGGATTCAATCCTTCTGTAGTCCACAGCGTGGACATGCCCTAATTCATTTGAGATTTCCCCTACTGATGAACAGGCATATCGCTCAAACTTTTCACTGTTACAACCCTGGAATATTTGGATACAGAACTGTTTACACAGGTCAAGGTACATTCCTAGACTCCAGATCAATCCCTAGATGCCCAGGTTTCTAGCTTTTTGCTCCTAGAGTCCTAATTGCGAGTGTCAAAGCTCTGCAGTTCTCAAATTGCGGTGGGCGCCACTGTTGACACGCTGCCGTTCGGACCCGCCAGAGTGCGGGCGCCGGTCTCTCCACACGCACTCCACAGCGCTGGGTGTCCGTGACCTTCCACTTCTAACCTCCTGAACTCTGAAGACTTGCAACTGACACTAAATTGCTTTTATTTTTACTGCTAGGAGCTGCAGATGCTTCTAGAGAAGGCTCCTAACTTCAGAGAGAAAGGGGAAGAAGTACTCTGGCTCTTCCCTTCCTCCCGCCCTCCAGTCTCCCCACAAAACCTCCCACTGGCCAGGCCTGCCAGAACCGAGGGGCGGGCAGCGCTAGGCCACGCGTGGAGGGCGAACGACCACCATCGCAGCTCCCACGTGGGTGAGGCTCCTGTCCCGGGGTCTCTCTGCTGCCACAGGGTGCCTTGCTTGGCAGCACTTTTTCCTACTTCCCACCTTCCCAGTATCCCGCTGGCTTCATTCAGATCCTTCCAGACTAAAGGCTTGTCCTTCCCGTGCCAAGAGCCAGGTCAGCCAGCCGCTTTCACACCCTGCCTTGGGGAGGCCACCCTGTGCCGCGGAAGCCACCCTGTACCGCGGGGGCCACCCTGTGCCTCGGGGGCCACCCTGTGCCCCGGGGGCCACCCTGTGCCCCGGGGGCCACCCTGTGCCGCGGAGGCCACCCTGTGCCTCGGGGGCCACCCTGTGCCGCGGGGGCCACCCTGTGCCGCGGGGGCCACCCTGTGCCCCGGAGGCCACCTTGTGCTGCGGAGGCCCCATGCTCACAGACGCAGGAACGCGTTCCGCCAGCTGCACGGCGGCCAGGCGTGGTCACGGCTGTGCGTGGCGATGCAGGGAAGGAATCCGTGGAAATTTGGAAAGTCGCAGAGCAAAGTTGAGCCCCATGGGAGTTGAACCCAGAAGATCATTTGGGTCCCAAGGAGGCTCCAGACCCACCTTCAGTGGAGATTTCGGGTTTGCCCTGTGGAATCCCACCACGACCGTGACGGGCCAGTCTCTCGTGTGTTCCTGCACCCTACCTGCTACCAACTCGGACTTCACCTCCCCACCATCACGCATAATTTATTCAGTTAGCGCCTAACTCATGCTTCCTCTCCACTCTGGAACCTGTGAGGTACTGGGGTGTCTGTGGGCTCTCAGCACCTTTCCGTGTCCAGTGCCAGTGTTTGTGCTTAAGCATTTTAGTGTTTCCCAATTTACATTCTTGAGAACAGAATCTGACGGGCCTCCGAGGCCCTCCCTGGTCCAGCAAACCTGGCTTACAGGGTCGTTGGGCTTTGGGCACAGGACCATGTGGGCGGGGAGGGTCCCTGAGGGAGAGACGTATGGGGGCGAAGCGTAGTTGCTCTTATCTTTTTATATTATTTGCTCTTTGACTTGCTAATAACCTCCTTAATCACAGTGACGGCGCTAACAATCTTTTTGTGCCCTCCACAGTACCCAGCCCAGGCCGCTCATTGGTTCATGCTCTTGCCCATTCAGCAAATGACCAGTGAATCCCACCAAGTGTCAGGCCCTGGCTAGACCCTGGGGATACGAGAGAGACCCTGTCTCCCCTACAGGGACATGCCCCGCCCTGTGGGTCCCACTTCTGCCAACCTCCTTCCCTTCCCAGCATGTCCCAGAGATGACTCTGGGCCTTGGAAACGCCAAGAACCAGAGACTCAAAGGCCATAAAGCCTCGTTTAGCTCTTGCACCTGTCTGTCTTTGAGGGTCAGCAGCGTCCTCCCCACAAGGGTGCCCCTGCGCCTGGCATTGGACCCGGCCGGGCACGGCCCCTGAGCCTCGGCTGGGCAGAGCGCTTGGACTCGTCTCTGCTCGACTCGGCCCTCCTGATTTCCACACTGCGACTTCGTAGGGTCTACCCCTTAAGGGGACACGAACTTAGAAGACACAGCCCAAGTCCTGTCCTCACCATGACTGCCAGTCCGGAAGTGTGGAGACTCACCTGCAGATTTCTAGGTCCAGTCTTCTCACAAGCACACTCCATAAATCATCAGCCTGTTTAAAACCAAGTTACATTTTGAATAATCCGGTCTCAGACTGAAATCTCCTCCAAAGTCTACATTTCTCTGGGTAAGTATTCTTTCTCTCAATCTCTCAGTTTAGATTTTTACTCTTCTCTATTATTGTAACTTTGAGGCGGGGGAAAAAGGACTGCCCAGTGCCGGACGCATTCCTCACCTTGCTGCCTCTGTTTCAAAGGCATTCTCCAGTCTTTGGTCGCCATGCAGTGAGGCCTTGTTCATAGTTCATTTTTCAGTTTGAGATGTGCAATCACCTGAAGTGCTATGTTGTGGCTACAGCAGGAACATAGTTTGTAGTGCCTGAGCTTATACGTGTTCCCACAGGCAGGCCATGCCCGTAAATCTCAATGTCGTGTGGAGTTGTTTACACCAAATACAGCGTAACTCCCTTCCACTGGACTCCTCCCGCCCTGCTGAAGGCACCTCTCCGGAAGGTGCCCAGACACAACTGAAGGGTCTTGCCTACTTTCTTGCTGCTTCTAGAAAAAAACTCAGCTCTACATTGACCTAAAACTCATTCGGTTTAGAAAACATCTATTTGGTTTAGAAGTCAGCACTATTTTCAAATTGCAACTACACGAAGTGATTTTTTTTCCTGAGGCCTAATGAGCATTGAGTGGATTGTATTAGGTTAAAAGCAATTGATTACCAAGAAATAAACTCTGCCAGGCTGTGTCAGGAGTGTAAAATGACAGTGTGTGCTGGTGCTTTTCTCCAGCAATCAAAGCCTCTCCTCCTCCCTCTTTTCTTTCCTTCTTTCCTGATTTCGCCTACTTGTGGGAAAATACTAATTCCCTTTCTAACCTCCACATTGTAGCATGTCACCTCATAAAATTCCCCTGGGTATGCCCTTTTAAAATGAATGCTACCAAACAAGTAAACCTCAAAGGGACTCGTGTGCACACACAGTCACATGCCCTCGGAGGCACACATGTTCCCCCGTGCCAGGAGCCCCTGCGAAAATAGATTAGCCCCCAAATTAGGAGATTCGGAGCTCTGAGTTCTGTCCTAATTTTATCTCATGGTGTGTAGAGAGTTTACAAATAACTCTGAAGTTAAAATGTAATTTTTCTCCCTGTGGGTAAAGTTAATATTAACGTCGCTTAAAAGGAATAAAGCTCTGTTTCTTTTTTAGTGGCATTTTCACATTGCAGCTCCCAAACCTATTCTTACAAGACCTTAGGAGGTATTGTGTGTATTCTTTTGTAGAATAATGAAGTGTTTGTGTTACACAGTCCCATTGTAAGATCAGTCAGGCCCTGCTGGGGGACTTATAAACATTGTCTGCAGGTGGTCCTGGCCCGGCCTCCAGAAGGGGAGCTTTTGTTCCGGAAACAGGCCTCACTGAAGCCCCATGCCAGACCCAGCCCTGAGCCCCTGCTTTCCGCAGCCCAGACCTTAACCGATGGCCTTGTCATGAATCTTGGCTCTGAAACGACCATGCTTTGAATTCCTGTTTCTCCAGAGCCTCCTGGGCATGTCCTCTGAGCTGAAGAGAGCAGGTCACCACAGGAGGCCTTGGGGACACGGGAGACCAGGCACTCGCCGGAGAGGCCCAGACGTCCTCTGCCAGCCTCGCTCCTCCTCTGCTGTCCGAGGGCGCAGCAGCCTCTTCTCGAGCCTGTTGCCCGCATGTCTCCAAGGGCACCTTGCCAGCCAGGAGGCTCTCCAGACAGGACACGCAGGCACCCGTGTGCGGCGAGGCACCCTTTATGGCCTCCTCTTGTACTTGGGCTTCTGGAAAACATGCACGCCATCGTTCCTTCTCACTTGGGCAATACTCCTGCAATCAAGGTGGGTCGTCTAATTCCAGAACCACTTGGCCTGGTTAAAAGTGCACTTGTAGCTATTTCCTTTAGGTTAATGGCAAAGAAAATTGGCTCCAAGAATGTGCCTTTGCCAGAGGACAGTCATCGCACCTTTTTTCCTTCTGCTTTTACATCTGTGCAATCAGCATTGGCTTCTTGCCTCAAGGCCGTGCGGCCTAGAGGCAAGAGCCCTAGAGGGTTGTGGCTCAGGGGACTCAGCTTCAAATTCTGCCCCCGCCTACAGCCAGCTACACTGGCGCACAGCACGCCGGGGAGCTCCCTTGGCAGGGAAAGGGGTGGGTCTGAATGGGCTCTGGTGTGTTTTTGACTCTCCACTCTCTATTATTCTGAACCTCATGCTTCAGCATGCTCTGAGCGCCTCCGGCACGGAGCTGGCATCAGCCCACGCATGCCCTCGGCTGGGAGAGAGTCCGCGTTCCGGGCGTGTGAGCTCACGGGCCCCTGTCCGCGCAGAGGTGTGCGGGCTGCCGTAGGCACGGCGCAGCACGGATCCCACAGGCAGAAAGCTGCTTTTGAAGAAGAGTGTTAAAAGATGTGGCATTATTCAGTGAAGGATAATTTGCTGAGGGCAGCATGTTGTTTTTATTTCCCTGTGATTTATCTTTCAACGGTGCCCTGGAGAAGAGGCAGTAAACTATGAGCTTGCAAATGTCAGGGCTTTGATTCCAGTGGGGCTTTTCAGGCCCTCCTTGAGTTGGAGGTGTCGTCGAGCAACAATAGTTTAGAATTTCACTGATATTTCTTGATCTCTGAACACAGGCCTAATTTTTGCTGAGTCTTTGCAAAACTAGCTGGGTTTCCCTCTTGGAGCTTCTGAAACCAGAAGTAGAGAGGAGACAGCCACCGAACCCAACAAAACAGACCAGCGTGTTTGACCTTGGCCAGTGCACGTCACGTGGTGTCCTCCTCAGGCGCCCTGTCTGCTGGGCCTTCCGTGGTCCTGGATCAAGAACCACTTTTCGTTGCTGACCACTCCCTGCCGACTCTGCGTTTCCCCCGCTGTGGGACCGTATGTCCTAGGGCCCCCTGGCTTTGCGTCATGGCAACTTTGGTGGTCTGGGTCATTCTGCTGGAGGTCTGAGACCAAGACTGGCTTCCCCCTGCTACTCAGTTTGACCAGGCCTTCTCCAGACTTCTAGGTGCATTTCTAGAACACTTATACAGGCAGTTATGCGTAGGTCATGATGACACTGGTTGTTTGTGGCTTCTCTGTATAAACCTTTCTTATAAAAATTCCTGTTTGTCAAACAGACAAAGAGAGAGGTGATTATTAACATTGCTGGATGAATTCTCCCCCAGGAAAGGATTCTTGACCCATTTAAACAGGAGCCTCTGCCCCCATTTCTGCCTGGCTCTGTGCTAGTCCTGGCTTGATCACCCCAGCCATTCTCCAGTGTCCAGGGTGTCAGGGCCGCTGTGGTTTGGCTGTTGTGGCAGCTACTCTTCTCCCACCTGCAGCTGAAGGCAGGGGCTCTGCTGGGCCCCGGGAGTGGGGCAAGCGGTGCAGGGACAGTCAGCCCTCTCCCTGTGAGTCTTCCTGAAGAGAAAGGTAGAGGGGAAACAGGCAAACGCGTGATGGGAGGGGACTGGCCTGTGGAAAGAGCACAGCTTAGACCCAGGAAACCGGAGAGGAACCTAACCTGTCACCAGTTCTCTGTTGACTGCAGCCCAGCGAGGTCTCCACTTAGATCTTAGTTTCTGCACCTGTGAAACCAACAGTATTTGTTGAATGATTTCTAAGGTTACTCTGAGCACAAACATATTATGATTCATTGGCTTGAGAGAGAGATGGGATTTGATGTGCAGAGGGCAGAGTTGAAACAGGCATTTGAAACTGACATTTTCAGGTGGTTGCCATTTGAAGATCTATTAGGAGGGAAGATGGACAGTTCTGGAAATAAACGTCAACTGAAGGTGAACTCTGCCTGATTTGTTAAACTTTGTTAATGTCCCCCATCTCACCCCTCCCTTGAACATGAGGTCTGCAAGGGCAGGGCTACTAGAGGTCTAGCACCCAGAGCTGCACCAGGCATACAGCATGCACTCAATAAACAGTTGTTAAATGAATGAATGATGAATGGAACTACAGTGGTTGCCATTGCTCCTGCCATCAAACCCAGACTCGACTTCCTGCCCATCTGAGGACACGTCTGCTTATCACCCAAGTTCATCCTGTCACAGTGGGACCTGTCTGTGTTCTCTCCTCATTGTCACTTCCACGGTTCTGTTGATTCCAGGCCATTCTGAGTTCCACCTCCTCCACAAAGCCCCCCTTGATTGCTGGACCCTGGTTGAACCCCTCATTAGTAACACCCAGGTTAGTCCTGCATAATTCTTGCACCCAGCCAAAGGGGCCACGTCAGCGTCCCCTCGCACGCCGGGAAGGTCTCGGCTTCCAGCCAGGGTCTGTGTGTACAGCAGAAGTGACAGAGTCGGGCTCGAAGTGACAGAGTCGGGCTCGAAGTGACAGAGTCGGGCTCGAAGCTTCCCACTTGGAGTTGAGTTGCAGGCGCTGCGGGTCTCGGCCCTCCCTACCCACCCTGCCTGGCGAAGCCATTCAGCTCTGCGCTCTGGCTTCCTGGTCTGTGGACATCACTGCAGCCACCCTCACCTGCAGTGACACTGCGAGGGCGGAACGAGGCGATTCTGAGAGGGCCTGGCGCGTCTTTCCTCGGGGACAATCTGGGCGGCGGGCGTCATTGCAGGAGCTCAGGGCAGAAACGTGAGACTGGATTGCATCCTTAGTCATGGCACTGGGTCACACCGCAGCTGGTTTTATGAGAGCAGCATCTGATCCAGCAAAGATGTGTCATCTTATCATTTTAGAGAGAGGTTTACAGGGTCAGATGGGAGGTCATGAGGTTTCAGGTCTTTAGATCTCCCTCCCAATGGGGTAGAAGAAGGAGAAGAAGAGAGAGGGGGCAGTGCAGACTAAACTCTACTTCCCTAGAGTGATATTTCCTTTTGTTTTCTCCTCCCCAGAGTTCTCAGAAAGGCCTTCTATGAAGTCCTGTAAAATAAAAGTTCATGGAAATCTCAAATTTTCCATAAACTATTAGAAGCTTAATAACTTACATGGGGACTTGCTACTTCAGCAGGAGACATGGCGGTGGTGTTTCAGTGCTGCGGGTCCTGAGACAGTCCCCAGGTGGCTGTTGGGGGTCACTGGGATGAAGACACAGAGGGAGATCTGGGCCGCTGGCCTGTCCCTGTCTCTCAGAGGTGCTTGCTGGCTGCTGCTCCGTCGCAAGCGGCGCAGGCTTTCAGGGCTCGGAGGAATGAGGAGGGATTTAAAAGAGCAGAGAATTTGGGGCTGTGTGAGAAGGGCCACCTTCACAGCCAGGTTAGGGGTGCCGGGCTGGCAGAGCGGGTGCAGACAGTGCGAACGCCCTTTCTTCTGGAAGTCAGCGCCAGCAGAGGGGGACAGAAGGTGCCCACACATGGGCTGACTGCTGCTCCACTCAGGGTGCCAAGGGTGTTCTCGACACGCCCGGCACTCTGATTCTGCCTGACTTTTCTTTAGAATTTTCTAATTTTGTCTTCTGGAATATTCTTGTCCAATCCTCACACTCTGTGGAGAAGAAATAAGTGGGCGTTGAAGTGGTTCCCAGGTGTTGTCCGGCGCCTGGCTCCCGGGAGGATCGGCCTTCGAGGGGGCTGGGCCGTCTGGGACGGGCGGAAGTCCCTCGGTGGCCCTGCCTGTCCTCCCACACCCTCAGCGCCCACGCAGGGCGTCTCTCCACAGAACACCCGAGGGGCGACGCAGGGCCCACCTTCAGTTTGGCCGAGCACCTTCAGTCATCAAGGTGGTTCCCAGACACCGCGGGGCGCGACGCCGGCTGCCGCCTGCACGTCTCCCGTGGGGTCCGTGGGATGTCACCCGGACAGCAAGGAAGCAAAAGGGAGGCCACGTGCTGATGGAGGGGGCTTGTTCGCTCGCTTGTTTCGAATGCCTCCTCCTGGCTGGGCACGGCTCCGGCTCTGCGCGCGCCGAAGCGCCCTGGCCTCCGCGTGCGCGGGGCTCTCCAGGAGCGGCGAGCACTGCGCGGGAGCAGCGGCGCGTCGGGGAGCGCAGGGTGGCCGCGGGTGCCGCTCTCCGCACGGTCTGTTAAGCTCCATGCATTCGAATGCGTCTAAACAGTGAGGGCCGTGTCATCTTGATTTGACGCGATAATCCTGAGTTTACAGAATGCCTTTATACTGTGTGAAACTGGTTTTTAACTTCATTATTCCTGGCCCTCAGAGGCGGAGCAGGCTGGGCGCGGGCGGAAAACTCCCCTCCCCCGCGCGCCCCGGCCCAGTCCCGCCGGCCCGGTGCGTCCCGCCCTGCGGCCCGTCGCCGCTCCGCGCTCCTGGATGCACTGCACCGTATGCTGCAGGTCCTGGGTCAGGACTTAAATTTTGAAATGTTATTTTCATACATTAAAAAGATCACCTAGAGTAACAGTTAAACTTTGATCCGTTATTAGTTAGATCTTTTTGTATTAAGAATTTAACAGACATTGTTCATGAATGAAAGATATTTTAAATAAATATTTATAGCAATTTTTGTTTTATGATCCTTCATGGTGATTAACGGTTTAACCAAAAAGGAATTGCAAATATTTTCAACAAATATAATGGGCAAATAATTACAAGCTACAGAGCTGTGCTGGAGAAAACTGAAAACTCTTGAGTGATTTTAAAGTTATTTTAAATGAAATATTAAGTGATAAATTAATAATTAATAAATTGTTAAAATTAATAAATTAATAACAGTAAATAATTCATAAAATAAAATTAATAATAAAATTAATGATTTTATTAATAAAATTAATAATTAATAAACAACTGTAAGTTAAAAAATCAGGAAGACTTTAATTGAGTTATATTGAAAACTATCAATGTGTTCCCTGTGTTCTACAGAAGTTAAAAAATTCAGTTTACAATTAGCTTACCCTGGAGGTTGGGATTAAAAAGGTAAGGTCTGTATTTGATGTTTTTTTGTATAGAACCCTATTATCATTTTTCCTCTTAGAAAGAACAGGCACTAACGCACGCTATGTTCAGGGGAGATGCAGACTTTGTTTAGTATATAATGCACGTCAGTGATGAGTTTGCCGTGGCCAGCACAGCGTGTGACTCTGATTTCTGCTTCTGTCATATGTTGGCCTCTGAGGATTAGACCTTCCACTCTTTGCTGGGGTCTCAGCTGGAAACCCTGTGACCCATGCAAGTCAAGCCCTTGCTTCTGACACAGTGTCCCCAGGGTCATGAGGCTGTCACTAAAGACTGAGAGGAGGGAGCACGGTCCAGGAGCTTGAGGTTGGTGTCACGTCCATCCTCCTGGAGTAAGGCCTGAGACGCTCTGGCTCTTGTCAGTCTGGCCTCAGGTCGGGACAGATGATAAATCGGAGCAGAGCCAAGAGCCATTAGCAAGCCTCTGCTGCCGCCACAGAGGTCTGAAAGGGAAGCAGGCCGGAGGTAAGAACACGGAGTTCCGGGGAGGAGCTCTGATGTCCTCGTAACAACGAAAGTGCATAGGCCTTTCTTCCTTTGTCAGCCCTGTTTTGTGGGCCAGGGAGAGCCCAATCTCACCGTCTTTAAACCATTCATGCAAAACCAGAATTGGTTTGTCCTTCCTGCCCCAGAGTGGGCTTTATTATCAGCCACAGGACGACAAAATACTTGGGAGTTCAGAGTAGCTGCGCAGGGCTCCTGAGCACAATGTTCTTAAGCAGACAGATGGGTGCCCACCAAGGCATTGCGCAACCTCCCCAACAGAGAGCGTGATGGCCCCTGCCTGTGCTCTGGAAATGAGCACGTGCTCGCACTTGGAACCCACTGAGCGAAGGCAACGCTGGTGTCCAAGAGGGACCTGGCAGCGCCACAGCGTGTGCACATGGCAGTGATCCTCCCAGCCTGCCCCAGGTGGACCTGTGGTCGTGTGCATGGGCTGCCACTCCTGCAGAAAGGAAGATTCCTTTGGCCGGACGTCCCTGCCGCCCTCTGCTCCTGCGCACGAGCGTCCTCTGCGTGCAGCCGTGCTGGGCACCGGTGCGGTTTGGCCGGACGTCCCTGCCGCCCTCTGCTCCTGCGCGCGAGCGTCCTCTGCGTGCAGCCGTGCTGGGCACCGGTGCGGCGCAGACTGGCAGGGCTTGCAGTCCAGAGGCGGGACAGGCACGGAACAAAACAGATCTACGGGCAAATGCCAGGCCAGGAACAGCGAGCGACACCACGCGGGGGGGTCACCTGCATGTGGCTGCAGGTGCACCGACACAGAGTCTAGTTACAGCGCGCTGGGAGGGTGACTCTAGGTTCTAAAGTTCTAAAGGACAGCCAGGGGGGAAATAACAGCAACAAAACCAGGCGAGCAAGCAAGCAGCACGGGCAAGTGGCGAGCTGCAGAGAGGACTGGCCTGGCGTGCTGGAGGCACAGGCGGAGGGAGGACGAGGGAGGTGTGGGAGGAGGGGAGCGAGGGGCTGGGACTGGACTGTCCCGCGGACACCTGACACGCAGCAGGTGCGTGGGAGAAGGCCGCTGCCACTGCTCTATAAAAGAGCAAGCTACGTGAAGTCAACATTTGGAAGTGAGAAACCAGTTGAAGATTCTTCCTTGAGGTTAGGGCACTGCACAGCCTGTGCCCTGTGCCACACACCCTGTGGTGGCGTGGGCACTTGCCCAGCCCCTTTGGGCAGCCGTCTCAGGCCAGCGAGCCCCGCTGACAATGGCTGCTGGGGCCTGCTCCCTCCCCACCCCAGGAGGACCAAGCCCCAAGGCTGGAGGGGAAGTTTCCATTCTCCCGTTCTGCTTGGCCCTGGCACACTGGAGATAACGCAGGCAGAACCAACGTTTTTAGGGACCGCGCGAAGACGGATGTCTGCACGCTGCCTCCTCTCCTTCCTTCACACCTGTGCACAGAGAACGGCGTCGACAGTCATAACCTCACAGAGCCCTTTCTAGAAAGTCAGCTGGGCAGAACAGAAAGAAGTTTTACTGAGAGAGGTGAGTGTGCCCAGTGGCCTCTGGGCCCTACAGCTGATGCCCAAAGCGGCCTGTCTGGGCTCCTGTGAGGCCCATCCCGTGGGGACCATGAGGGCTGCCCCCGCTCCGCTGTGTTGGGAGTGTGCTTTGCAGCAACGGGGCCTCCCAGGCCTTCTCCCGCGTCACACCTGCCAAGGGTGCGGAGACGCCTCCCTGAGAGGTGTGCGGGTGGCTTCCAGCTGTGTCCGTCGCTCTGCCACCAGCGCTGTGTAAACTCCCAGGTGCTGCTGCCAGCTCGCCCATTCAGAGAGCAATCCTTGAGTGCTTCCCAACACTGGGGGCCGATGGCATGGCCAGGAGGTCTTGGGAGCACTGTCCTCGAGTGAGGGCCATGCGGTGGCTGGGAGGGCTCTGGGAGCAGAGCAAAGGGAGATTCAGGATGCCCAGGGGCACCCGTCGTGCGGGCGCATCCCTGCCCATGGCGCTCCCGCCCTGCTCTGTGTCAGGCCCCAGGGTGCCCACAGGGACGCGGGACTGGACCTATCCCAGGGCGCTCCGGGCAGCTGGGGACAGGGGCAGCTCTCTGATTCACAGTCTCATAACACCCTGTTCCTGAAACAGGGCTCAGAGGAGGGATGGCCAGCAATGAACTCTGTGTGCCCCCACTAAGACACCACCCTGCTGGAATGTCATCTTTAGAGGGTCGTCGTGTGACGAAAGGCAGCTTTCTCCTGACGGTGCCCATATCCTCTTCGATATCGCAGCACTCTTAGAAAAACAATTAAATGACATCCATCTGTCAGAGATTTCAGACATTGGTTGTTTCCTTCCCAATAGGAGGACTTAAAGGTAGAAGGTGAGAGGGCAATTCTACCATTTGTTAAGAAAAAGATGGGAAAAGGGGATAAATCTAGAGCAGAAGCAGTTGTGTTAGAATTCAGAACTACTACCTAGTCCACAGCTGGTTTGCTATGGCATCTAACTATAACCCCAAGACCGGGAACAAAAGTCACCACGGGGTCAAACCCCTAATTTGCTTGCATTAGAATTTTTTCTAAGAACTGACATTGTTAGTCTTCCCTAACCAAAAATAAAATAACTTTTGGTGTAAGGGCAAATGGCCTCAAGTGTGGATAGCACTTGACCATGGAGCAGGGGCAAGAAGAGAAGAGGGCAGCCAGGTCTTAAGTGGGACCCTCAGTTCGGGATTAAGAAAGTCAAGCCCTCAGTAGGTGAGTGTGGTGTAAGCATCAGGAGTGTGCAGGGTTGTTCGTGGGTGTTGTGTGTGTGTGTGTTGGGTGCGTGTGTTGGGCCTCACTGGGGGTTGTGGGTGCTGTGCGTGCTGAGCGTGTGTAGCGTCCGCAGGTGTTGCATGTTTGTGCCGGGTAATTTGTGAGAAGTGGGTGTGGGTGCATGTTAGGTGTGTGGGCTTATTTTTGGGTGCCTTGTGCATGCTGGTGTATGTAGGGTTGTTTGTGGTGGCGTGTGTGTGCGAGATGCTCCTCCCTTTAAACTCAGACTATTGGTGCTGGAGTTTTCACTCTCGGGTCCCACGGATTCTAGGGCAATGAGGAGAAAGGGTATTTTCTTAGGAGAAGCCACATCACTCACTGGAATCTTTTGAATTGTAATCCAGTACAGCCAGATTCTATTAGCCTTTAGGGTATAATGTGAAACCTCTCATTTCTCTTAATCTCTGGGCCAAACAGATTTTTGAGAAAAAGAAAGAAAAACCAACACAGATGTTCAGAAATGAGCCACAAGACAGAGCCACATGAGAAGCCTCTAAGATCTTGGGAACTATGAATCACTCAACAAAAGGAGTCCAGCCCTGGGAGAAATGATACCTACCCTTAAAAAGATTCCCCATTAGGTTTTAGTGGGCTGGGGAATTTTTCAGACAACAAGAATCGTTTTCCTCAATGGCATTTCTATTGAACTATGTGTATGTGGTGGAGGGAACACTTGGTCGTAGCTTAAATGATAATGAGAATATTTAATGTATTATACCATTTGAAGGCTAACTTGTATTTAGTAAACTATTTTTCAGTGGTTCACTGATCGATCCATTCATTCACTCAGCAAGGATTTATTTGGGGTTTACAACTTGCAGGCAGTGGTGACACAGGCCCTTCAGGTGACACACATCATCCATTCACCAGGCATTTGTCCCTTCCCCTGTGCTAGCTGCTGGGATGTGGCAGAGATAAGACACAGTCTTCCCTGTCCTTGTGGAGTTCGTACGCTACCTGGGAATTCAGACTCCAAGTAATTACTGAAGTGCCACAGGGAGAAACCTGGGTGTCAAGGAAGGATTCTTGGAGCAAGTGGCATCCCGAGGAAGGTAGCCTGCCACAGCGAAGGCTGGCTGGAGGGAGGGAGAGGGGGTGACTCTCACCTCAGCAGCATCCCGTGAAGGGCGGCCGGTGGTGGCCAGAGCAGGGAGAAGAGTGGGTGTTTGCAGAATGGAAGGAGCCTTGTGCTCGGGAGCCCAGGGCGTGAGGAAGTGGGCAGGGCACGCTAGGTGGAGTCTTGAAGGCCGTATTTTGTATTCCATCTATGCTAAGATCAAGGACATGGGTTTTTCTCTTGATGAAAGGCTTTTACTTCAAGGTCATTGGGATCAAGGTCACAAGGGGCTGTACCGAGTCTGCTGTCAGTCCTGATTACTGGAAAACAAGCCTTCCTCTGGCCAGGCCTCCAGGCCACGCCCTGATGCGGGAGTCTGTCTGAAATGAAATGAAATTTTCTCTTAAAGCCTAGGCTTGCATTTTGGGTTGAAATGAAAGAATTAGCTATGAAAATGCAAGGTAAAAAGGAGGAAATGTTCTTTCAGGCTTTATTGTTGTGTTGGTCATGGTGGTAGTCATCGTTAGAGGACCACATTAATGTTTTTCTATTAATATATTACCTACTGAATTCTAAAAGCACATGGTTAATGTTCACTCTTCATTCATCACAGACAATTTTCCTATCTAAAATAGCGTGAACCAGACTACAAGTCTTTACTGAATCATGCAGGAGTTGCATTTGTGGATTATACAATAAATGAACCTAGGCCTGCATGCCATGTGCACAGATGTAGCACCCATGTGGATAGGAGAGTATGTGCAAACAATTTCTTGACTCTCAGCAAGAGTTAGCAAGCCTTATATATATATATATGTTTTAAATATACAGGCATACCTTGCTTTATTGCACTTTGCTTTATTTGCTTCACTAATATTGCATTTTTTTTTTTTTACAAATTGAAGGTTTGCAGCAACTGTGTGCTGAGCAAGTGTACCAGTGTCATTTTCCCAACAGCATTTGCTCACTTTGTGTCAATGCCAGCACTTTTAGCAATAAAGTATTTTTAAATTAAGGTATGTACATTGTACATTTTTAAAGACATAATGCTATTGTACACTTAATAGACTACAGTATAGTGTAAACATAGCTTTTTATATACACTGGGAAACCAAAAAATTTGTGTGACTTGATTTATTGCAATATTTGGTTCATTATAGTAGTCTAGAACTGAACCCCCACCATCTCTGAGGCTTGCCTGTAATATTATAGTCATGTGATTGATTTTTTAAAAACATTCTGCAGCCATGACATATTATCCAGTAAACTCGAAAGACATTAAATTCCAGACACAAATAAAGAAATGTCATACCACTTATGCCAACAAGTCATGCTCAAAAGGGAAACTTCTACTCAAATCCATCTCTGTCTGGATTTATCAGAGGCCCTGGGTACCTTGTAGGCATTTGACTTTGATCCACAGATGGGTTGTGTGGGCTTCAGACTTTCCCTACAGAGCCTCATGCCCATGTATACGTCCTGTCCCCTGCAAGCACGGGACGTGCTGTATTCATCAGGTATGTGGCTGTGTGTATTCAGTATGTAGATTCCTGTAACATGTGAATAACCTCACATATTAGATAAGTTTCTCTCTTTCAGAGCAGTGTGCTGGCTCTGCTGGCTCATTACAACTGAAGAGCCATACAGGCAGCAGACGCCTTGCCCTGGCAGGTGCCCTGTGCCATCACCTGTGTACCTGAGCTTACGGAGGCCCTTCAGCTAGCTCTGGGCCATCCCCTACCTTTTCCCCAGGCTAGGGGAAGGGGGAGAGGCTAGACATTTACTCTGGTATTAAAAATACACCAAATAGTGGAAATTTAAAAGTGCTTCATACAGCTTTGAGCAGTAACAATCCAAGGCAACCAGTTCCCTAAAATCTGGGGATCGCAGATATAAATAGCCTAAAGGGTTAGGATGGTTTCTATGGACAATTGCTGAGTCTATATGTCTAAGGAGATGATCTGCTGACTGGTTAATGAGTCATGTGAGTGAAAAAATGACACTGTTTGAGAAATCTAGACACTAGATATCATTTGTATACACTTCAGGAAATAAGACAGAAGAAAAAGTTTTTAATTTGCCTTTATTTCCTCATTATGGAAAATGTCATTGATTAGTTGAGTATAGATGATAGGTTCTTAACTAGATCAATCACCTGCTAGTGAAAGTCTTGGGATCTGAATCTAAATCTCAGTTACTTACATTTTTATGTTATTTCTCTCTAAACGTTTTATCTATTATATTCATGAAAAACTAATAGTTTAGAGTTTGTAGAGCAATTAATATAAATTATTTTATTTGATGAACAGAGTTCAAGGTCAAAAGTAACCAGGGAGGTCTTTTAACTTTTACCTAAAACAATTTTGATAACATGTTATATTTATGGTGATCTCCTTCATGAATATGTCTTCACTTTTTCTTGGCAGTCACTATGGCAAAATGGTTAAAAGAATATCCCAAATTTCATTAAGAAAAAGACCAAAAACCAATTGAAAAATGGGCAAACGATGTGAATAAGATAGCTTATTCATAAAATGTAATAAATAAGCCCTAAACATATGAAAAGGCGCTCAATCTCATTCATAAGAGAAATGTAAATTTAATGAGAATATCTTTTTTTTTCCTACAAAATAGGCAAAAATTCAAAATTTTACAACACATTCTGTTGGTGAGGCTGTGAAAAATAGGCATTTACTCAAATTGCAGGAAAATGTGCAAATTGGTTGATCACTATACAGGGGAATTCCACAATATTAGGAAAATAGCAAAATCTTAAATGAATTAACACTCTTTTGGCCTGAAAATCCACCTGACAGATATACATGCACATGGGAAAAGATGAACATCAAGATCATTCATGACAACATTGTGCGAATAGCAAAAAATTGAAACAAACCAAGGTTCCATCAATATGGAACTGGTTAAATTATAGCACATCAATATGACAGAATATGTGTGTATAAAAGAATGAGAAGGATTTTTTATGAATTAATATGGAAAGAGCTCTAAGATCTACTATTAATATTAAAGGAGAAAACATAGCAAGCTACTTTTTGTGGAAGAAAGGGAGGAGAAATATAAGAACATATATTTGCATGTTCACAAAAAAAGAAAGGATATGCCAGAAACTAATTAGAAGTTGTCACCTGTGTTGGAGTTGGGGTTAGGAGTGAGCAAAGAAAAATAGGCAGGACCAGAGCAGGAACAAGACTATTCACAGTATGCCCTTTTAGATTTTTGAACCAGGTGAAGATGTTATCTAAGTTGAAAATAAATTATAGAACTTGAAAAATTAAAGTGTGTGCTCTAGAATGAGCTCTCCTGGGTTCAGATCCAGGTTCTGCCACTTAGCAGATGTGTGACATTGGGCAGCTTAGGCTTCCTGTGATTCATTTCCTCACCTGTAATATGGGGATGATAAAAACAGTGCCTAAATCATGAATTTGGGATCCAAAGAGAACAGTAATTGGAAAGCATTTATAAGAATACCTGGCAGAAAGTAACTATATAATACTAATACATGTTTTCCATAATTATTTCTTATCCAGTGATTTGTTGCCAGAGGAGACACATTGGATTTGAGAAATACATTTGAAGATTAGGACTTAAATGTCAGTTATTTGGGTTTGAAAACAATTTAGACGTGTGTTTTATTAAGTGGAAAAAATCTTGATCTTGAAAACTACACTTGAACTATGATTTTGAGAAAGATATGTAGATAAATATTGCATTCAGCATAAAACTACAGTGCTTAAGACAAGGAAACAGTTACTTGACTGATAAGGCTTCCTTAGCTAAAAGATCCAGTGCTTGCTTGAACAAAGTAATAATAACCTTTCGTTTTTATACCGTGTCATCTTTTATTATGTACATATCATTTTACATGTATACATTGTCTCATTTACTCTGGTTGGGACATTTCACCCAGCTGCATTACTTGGCATTTTAAGTGCGTATTAGCAAGTATGATGGTGAACTAAGAACAAGGGAAAGAAGTTTCCAAACCGTATACAACCTCAAGCCAATCTCAAACCCTCAAACCCTGCAGATTCCAGAGGACTAGAAACAGCAATAAATATAAAAGCTGATCAAGCACTATGTATGTAATATTCATTTAGTGATTCAGTATCTGCTTATTCTAATTGATCCGGTGCTGTGCCAAGCACCGAAGAAACTATGATTGACAGGGCACGGCGTGCAGCTCGAGCCGCGCAGACCCGGCCGCAGGCACGGTGGTGGCGGGCGCGGGCGCGGGCGCGGGCAGGGAGCGTCGGCGACGGTTCCACGGACAGACAGGCTGCTGGCTCGTTGGGGAAAAGACTGGCACCAAGGCAGGGGAGGAGCTTTGGAATCGGTTGGCGGGAGCTCTGCGTCACCTTGGCGGCTTACCGCCCCTGTGAGACTCAACTTCCTCATCTGCTGAGTGGGCTGCTAATGCACTTTGCAGGGCAGCCACGAGAGTCGAGGTCGCGTGCTGGAAACGCAGCTAGAACACAGCCCAGCGAGCCGCGGGTGCTCCGCACGCGGTCCCAACAGCGCCGGCGCCACCGCCCTGTGACCTCCGTGGGAACAGGGGTTTCTGCTTTTACTCACTTCTGTACTCCCAGTGTGCCTAGAGCAATGGCACTCAATGAATACGTTTTACAACGAGTGGACGACGGGAGGAGACGGGAGCGGCAAAACAGCGCGCGACAAGGACAGGCGGCACGCCTGGCGGCGGCCTGTACGCCCGCGCATGCGCCGGCGCCGGTGGGCGGGGCGCGCGTTGCGGGGAGTGCTGGGAAGCTGGTGCCGCCGTCGGGTTGAGCCAGGCTGGGGAGGAGCCATCTTGGAGTGGCCTGTTACCCGGCCAGGCTGTGTGCTTCTGGGTGGGGAGAAGAAGAGACCTGACAAGAGGCGCTGGAATGTGGTTCTACGATATGAAAAAGCCATACATGTTAGGGTCGTCTTCGCTAGCCCTGCGTGGGGTTTACATGCGGCGACGGGTTTGCGTTTACGTTCTGCCTCTTCCTGTGAAAGGCGGGGCTGTTGGGGCGCGAATCGCGACCCGGCGGCGTCTCCGTCCCCAGCCGCCCGCGCCGCAGCGGGCCTGGCTCCGCAAGCTCCTCTCACGGTCCCCACGGCCCCACCCAGGACGGGCCGCTGGGCTTTGCGGTGGCACGGAAAGTGCTCGGGCAGCTCCTGTGGATGGGGAGTTGGTTTGGGGTCCTTGATCCTGAGTCAGTCTTCAAATAAGCTTCTGAGAAGAGGGAGGCCGAAGGTCAGAAAAGTTCAGTCATCCCTGGCTTGCTCAGGAAAGGTCTCTCGTTCCAGAAAATCTGCGGATACATAATCTGAAACCCCTCCCTACAAATATCTCTAAAATGCTAGAAAATCTTCGCAGACAGACTTTTTAAAAAAATAATCATACCTAATATTTCGTAAGCACTTATTAGACGCTATACTAAACACTTTATGTGCCAAATTTTGCTTACTCCTGTATGCAGCAACAAGCAGCACTATTCAGAAATGCTCCTCGGAGCTCACTCTAGACTGCCTGGGGCCTGAGCCGGCTGCAGTGGCGTTCCCCTTCCTCCCAGAAAGGGAGGCGACACCCACACGCGGCTTCCACAGGACCAGCTGCTGACACTCCCTAGCAGGTGCGGCTGCAGCCCTCCTCAGGACCCAGGCCTCCAGGTGCTGGGCGGCTGGCCTTCCTCAGACTGTTCCTCAGCTCTGCCGGCATCTAAACCCAGACCACCTGGCAATCAGGTAGTCTGCTTATTGCCTTCCTGAAAAGTGGTCTCGAAGTTTACCCTTTGAGAAGACAGAACAACTGAGTCAGGACTAGAGCCTCAGCACACTGCCTGTCCAATAGCTTGGACTTGGCCTTAGTTCTCGTCTCCGTGGGATTATGAGGGGATTGAGAATCCTATTCCTCTGTGTTCAACTCTTACTCAATAAATCTTACTCCTTTTCCTTAGTTTGCGTGTTTTTGTAGAGTTTATCCCAAGGCCTGCCACACCACATCATTGCAGCAAATTCATGAGTTACAAATCACCATTTCTGTTTTAGAGATAGCAACAGGAGACACACACAGCAAGCTCTCATAGCTAGTAAGTGGTGAGATTTGAAACCAGGTCTGAGTCCGGAGCCTGTGATCTCATAAACTTTGTTAAACTTTGTGGAACTGCAAATTTATAAACAGCTGAATGAGTGCTCAGCTATTCAAAGAAGCACCCATGCAGAAGTTCAGATTCTAAGCAGAGGTTCAAAGCTCAGTTGGAGCATGGAGCCTAGATTTGGTCTTCAGTGATGCCTTTCACTTTCTTCTAAGTCTTTGGCTCTTGTCACCTCCTTACCAGCTACATGGAGGAAATAAGTTGAGAATAGGAGGGAAACAATAGGGCTAGGCCTACAGAGACCTCCCAAGCTTAGGTATCTCACTAGCTGCGGGTCCAGAGGAGAAGAAAAGCAGTACACAACATGGAAGATGGGAATGAACATCCTTTTAAATGTGGAGCTGAGCTTGCAAGAAAGTATGGGCCACTGCCAGGGGTCAGCATGGGAAAAAGAGCTGACAGGCTGAGCCAGGCTGAGGTGGGTGGATAGCATCCCAGGGACTTAGGATATGGGCTTGAAGCCACCCAGAGCGAGGCGGGCACCGTGAACTGTGAATCTTGCCTCTCACCAGGGCCACCAATGGTTGCCATTTCAGTTGGGCAAGTGGAACAAAAGGAAATTTGTCCACCAGTAAAGAGCAGAAACACTTAGGCATTTCTGTCTTGTTCTGGATTTGGAATGGCCAAAAGTCTCCCCTGGGAATTTCTAACAGTGGCCCTGCAGCATGTGGAGATGAATGATGCAAATATAAGAGAGCTGGAATAGCTGTCTTAGCAACAGGCTTAACATTATGGTAAGAAAGCACTATAAAGAATTTTTTTAAAGGCACTAAACAATAAGAAAATACACAATTATGACATTGTATAACCCTAGTAACATCATCTCAATCTATGTAAAACAAAAGCGGATGGGCTTACGAGGAGAAAATGGAAAATTACCAACGCTCAGTAATCTTTAGATTACAATAAACTCTGTGAGGGCAGGCATTTCAAAACTTTGTTTACTGTTTACCCAAGAGGCTAGAACAGCAGGTGCTTGATTAATATTGAAGGAATTGGCAAATAAAGCCAGGAAATAAAAGTTGAGACTTTTTCCCTGGCCCTTCTGCAGCCACTTCACGTGATTTGGAGATGGCAGGGTGAGAACTCCACCTTTAGAGAATGTCTTACCCGAGGCCAAGTTGCCTTGGCTGGAGATGTCTGATGGCCACTGTGTGGTCCAGCCCTGGAGGGACCTGTGTTGCTTGGTGGGGTCTTTGTAGAGGAAATTCAAGCACCTAAAGGGTCCAATTAATTCTGTGATCATATGGCTCAGCTGAGCTTGGAATAATTCTTTCTCAGCAATACCCTGTGCTTGAGGCACGGATAATCAGTGACAATTGGGGCCTTCTGGGCTGTGTATGGTCTGGCACAGAGCACACTAACAACGATTAGGAATAAAAGGTTTTAGAGCACAGCAAAGCAGTTTCTGCACTGTTTCTAGCTGTGCAATTAACAAGATTGACCCTATTAACTGTATATAGGGAGTTCTGTATCCCTCCATTAGAAAATGCACATTCTAGTCAAGACCCATGGAACGTTGCCTGCAATTGACCAAGAACTAGCCAGGATGCAAATCTCAACAGAAATAAAGAATTGTTATCACACAAACCATGTTCTCAAGTTAACATTCAATTAAATTAGAAATTAGCGGCAGCAATCCCACCACCACATACAGAATGATGTCAGGGCTACAACTTTCTTTGGGACCCTTACTCTCTTCCCTTCGATCTCAGCCGGGTCCCCAGCCCAGGCAGTGGCCGCACGGGAGGGGAGGTGGGTGTGCCTGTTTTGCTTTCACCTTTTACAGATACAACATATGAAGGCTGTGGTTAATTGTGGAATTTTTGTAGCCATGCTTTTTAGGTTAAGGAATTTCCTGTCTGTTCTTAATTCCCTAAGTGTTTTAATGAAACAATGTTGAAATTTATCAAGTGATAAGGTTTGATGAACCTGAGTGGTGAGTATGCATTATTTTATTCTCTGCCCTTTTCTATATACTTTAAATCTTTCACAATTAAAACCAAACAAACATTGTTTCTTAGAGCTGAAGAGTACTCCATGACATACATATACCACATTTTATTAATCCACTCATGTATTGATGAGCACTTGGGTTGTTTCCACATGTTTGCAATTGTGAATTGTGCTGCTATAAACATTTGAGTGCAAGTGTCTTTATTGTAGATTGTCCTTTGATCTTTTGGGTAGATGCCCAGTAATGGGATTGCTGGATCAAATTGTCAATCTACTTGTATCGCTTTAAGGTATCTCCATATTGCTTTCCACAGAGGCTGAACTAGTTTGCAGTCTCACCAGCAGTGTAGGAGTGTTCCTCTCTCTCCACATCCACACCAACATTTATTGTTTTGGGATTTTTGATAAAGGCCATTCTTACTGGAGAAAAGTGATATCTCATTGTAGTTTTGATTTGCATTTCCCTGATGATTAGAGATGTTGAGCATTTTTTTCATATGTTTGTTAGCCATTATTCTGTCTTCTTTTGAAAAGTTTCTGTTCATGTCCTTTGCCTACTTTTTGATAGGGTTGTTTGATTTTTTCTTGCTGATTTTCTTGAGTTCTAAGTAGATTCTAGTTATCAGCCCCTTATCAGGAAACAGTGGTGATATAGCACATCTTGTATTTTCCTGGATAGAGCTGGAACCCATACTTCTAAGTGAAGTATCCCAAGAATGGAAAAACAAGCACCACATATACTCACCAGCAAATTGGTATTAACTGATCAGCACCTAAGTGTACACATAGGAATTACATTTATCGGGTATTGGGCAGGGGGGAGGGGGGAAGGAGGTTATGGGTATATACATACATAATGAGTGAGATGTGTATAGTCTGGGGGATGGTCACGCTTGAAGCTCATACTTGAGGGGGGAGGGGGGAAAGGGCATTATACATAACCTTAAAATTTGTACCCCCATAATATGTTGAAATAAAAAAACTAATCAAAAAACAAACATGATATTCAACAGCAAAACACCTGCTCAGATGTCCTTTTTAACAATACCTGCAGGCATTGAACACCAAGTCCACATAATACTAGCATACAATTTCTGCTGAGAAAAGAAGTTTATTCAGAAAAAGAAAGAAACGAGCTCAAATTTTCTTATATCACATTTTATAACACTATGGTCATATATCATTTAAAGCACCTCTAAATTATTGTACACATATCTCCTGAGTATTAGTTTGGGGCCAACTTTATGCTCAATTGGCTTATATTTTCATGTGTTTCATTTTGTAGCATAATGAGTGCTTTTATTAAATAATGTACATAATACATATATTCTACTGTACATGATATGGATAATAAGTCATCTATTTAAATTCAATGATAATATTAAGATAATTTATTATATGTCAATGATACTTGTGAAGTAGGAGTTAGCAGTATAGATAGATTCAGAAGTCAAATCATCTGGGTTGAAATGCCAGCTCAGTTGGTCCCATATCCACCAAGGCCATGTAGCCTTGGACAAGTTCCTTTGCATTCCTGGGCCTCTATTTTCTCGTTCTTAAAATAGGAATAATAATAGCACCTGCCTTTTGACACTGTTGTGAGGGTTGTACAGAGTGCCTGTGCATAGCTCGCAGTTCATGCAAGTCAGCCCGATACTGCCGAGCGCTCCCGAACTGCGGGCACCGGCGTGCAGCGCTTCCCCTGCGCCATCTCCACTACCCTTCCACGGCGCGGCAGCTGTCCCGCCATTATGCCTATTTTGCAGATGAAGTAATTGAGTTTGTGGTTCTTTAATCCCTGCCCTTATGGCTGTTGTTGCTCATCTATATGATCTGTTTGATGCTCCCTTCTTGATCACAAATAAATTCCTGATTTTATCATTGTTCCCATGAGAACATTGCAATGATTTGCTTATGGTGGTATTTTGGGAAATGCACTAAAGCAAAACACTAAATGAAATGAAATTAAAAATTCACTAAATGAAATAAAGGAAAAGGAAGTACAAAGCCACCGTGGTATAGTGGAAACAAGGAACATCAACCTGAGGCCCACAACACCTGGGTTCTGTTCCTGGTTTTGCCTCTAATTGTCATCTGTAAAATTATAGGACTGATGCATGTGGTGACCTGTGTACGCGATGGCTTGAGAGCAAAGAGACTGTCTTTTCTCTGACTTCAGATTTCCTGCTTGTCTCCTGGGTGGACTGAAGCCTGCAAACCTCAAGGTTCACTTCCTTTTGTAACATCCCTTTTGCCAGAACATTTATCCCCGTCATCTGAAGGTATATAGCTCAAAGGCTCTAGAGCCAGTCAGATCCTGGCACTGGGCAGTGGCGATGCTTCAGAAGTTTACAGATTTAGTGTACAGTCTTATTTAGTATGATTGCAGATTTATTGTACACTTATTAATTGGAGGAATGTGCTGCTCAAAGGCAGCTACAGTTCTGAGCTGTTCTATGATGTTGTTACCATGTTTTGTATGATTGGGACTTTGGGAATAATTTCCCTTTTTTTAGGAAGGATAAGAGCATGTTACTTTTGTTATAATACTTGATATTCCTATTCTGTGAGATTCTGCATGCACACTACACAGTTTGGAAAACATTTTGAACAGATGGCATAAGCAAATCCAGATGGAACTGATTATTCCATCAGATTAACCTTTCTTTGGCTGATGACATGAACTTTCCAGCATTCCAATTTGTTATAACTTTAATCAGTTTAGACCCCCTTGGTTTTAAAGTTTCTATGTCAGAAACAGTCACATTTAGGAAAAAGAGTTGAAATCGCTCCAAATCCAAATGTGAAACTTTTAAACCACACTCTAGAAGGAAAGGAAATTTGGGAAGAATAATGGACATGCAGCCAGGACTCAGAAGTGTCTGGTTTGCCTTCACTATAGCTGGACTGCACTGAGGCCCAGCGCAGCCCCTGCTACCTAGGTCTCATTACCCCAACTGTAAAGTGGGGATAATAGCTATTTATGTGCCTTGAAGGGGTAAGGTGGTGATTAATTAGTTAATGTGTTTAGTGTGCTTTGAAGTGCTAAGTGCTATTAAGCTTCATTTAGATTATCCTAATAATTTCATGAACTCGGTTCTTTCCACCAGCTGAGGAGTTGGGATCTCTTGATCAGATTTTCCAAATGGCAGGGCAGTTTTAAATGCAAACACCTTCTCAAAACTGGTTCATACTGGTATTTGCAATTAAGAAAAAAAAAAAAAAGAGTTAAACACTTGAGCAATTGCCATGTCCGAGTGTACCAGAGGGCAGAACGATCTCCCTATGATAATGGAGGTAAATATTAGTTCCTTTCCCCTCTTTGCGTGATTCCCTCTCTCCTAGTCTCGAACTTCACAATATCTTTTAGACTTGCACAGTCTGAGAAGTCTGAAACAGAAACGCAAGGTGATGGTCGTCCGCAGCTGGAGAACCGCACTGGGCAGTGTGCCGGCCGGCACTTCCTGCCGGGGTCCCGAGAGCATGGGGCTGGTTGCTGTGGGCGCGTGGCCGGCGTTTCCCGCTGCCGTCCACACAGTCTCCTTGGTGTGCAGCAGGAGCTGGAGCTTATTGCCTAAACCCCAGCTGAAGAATACCTGAGAAAACAGGGGTTCCAAACGGGCTGACTCTGATGAGGCACCCGGACTGTTTTAAAACAAGAGTTGTGCGTGTCAGATCTCATGTTTTCTTTTAGGCACTTCCTTGGTGGGTGGCCGGCCAGGGGCTGGTGGTCCACCCAGGATGCATGGTCAGCACGCTTCTTGCTGGCTCACGATCAGGACACACACTGGGCAAGCTGCCTGGCGCCACCTACTCCCACCCCTAGAGAACCCTCCCGCAGGTGTGTTAGGCAGGGCTATGGGAAAGGACAGTCATTGCAATGGCAGTGTAGCCCAGTGGTTTGGGGAAATATAGCCTTCCAATTGTTAGTGGTGTCCCTCCTCCAAACCCATCAGACAGTGGCTTAGAAGTGATTCCGGACCCATAGCATCGTGTGGAAAGTGCTAATAAGAGGGGAAGTCAATGGATTGCTCACCCCAGGCCAGGCCCATTCATTGGCTCTTAGGAGAACCCCTCTGGTGATTCAGTCCTGTCTTTGCTTATCCAGTCTAAGCTGCACAAGTGCCCTGGGCAGTAATGTCAGAAAATCCTTACGGGTAGAAGTGCAGGGCTCATCTGGAAAAATTTTATGGAAGAAAATTATGCTCATAAAAATCTGTCTGTTTCTTACCTTTCTTCATTCTTTTAATTTAATTCCTTTTTATATATCTTCCATGTTTGTGATTCCTACTCAGAGATTGCATGACATGTACTGCTTATCTCTTTTTAAAATTATATTTAATCAGCATTTTCTAAATCAGGATACAGGAGAAAATATTTTCTATTTTTTCATTTAGTAGGCTTGCATGATTCTGATGCAAGATAAGACACCCTTGATTGGTTTTGCATTCCCTGCTGGAGATAAACATTTCTGGTATATATAGTACATGTATCATGGAAATAACACAGGGAGTGGAACAGCGATAACTTGCTGGACCTTTTCCAACGTGTGGGTTGGATGGTTTCATTCCAGGCCTGTCCAGTGGTGCATGAGCCAAAGTTTGTGTGGTCTGATTGGTAGGCCTGACCCTATAGCAGCTGCCCCACTGCCCCTGACGCTGGAGTGTTTGCAAGCGAAGGAATGCATTCTAGCTGGGGCAGACCAGACCAGCACGAGGCATCTAAAAACAGAGGCTTTGGGGATGAATATTCCCCTTAATCCACTTTAAGTGTTTTTGTAGAGGAACAATTCACCACAATTGCATATATTTTTAAACTGTAACTATAACTTGTAACTGTTAGAAATTGACCTGAAAAGAGTATTAGTCTACACAGAAGCATAAATTAACATAAATCATAATGAATATCTTTTACAGAAAAATTGGAATGCAGTAATTGATTTGGGAAATGAGTTCAGCGAGTCTAACTCATTTTTCCTTGCTGTCTTCCTGGGGATTGGGCACAATATCCATATTTTTGTTTAAGTCTTTGCACATTTTTTTCCCTAAAATTATCAGCATATATTTTCCTGCCATGCTCCACCCAGTATTACTAAACTTAGTTAAATTGTTCTGGTTAGTAAGCAATAGACACAGCCTCTCTCTAACCCCATCAGGACTCACGGCTGGACCCCCCCAGCCCCACCCCCGCCCTGCTGCCCCAGAGGCTCCCTGGCAGAGTTGCTTTCGAGGAACAAAAAGAGGAGGAGAGGCAAGATCCATGAAAATCCATGCCCTGCTTCACTGGGATGAAGAACTGATTATTGTCAGAGGTGAAAGTGAGCACCACAGGCTCGGGCCAGAGCCCTGCACATAGTAATCCTGTGCCACCGGCACCCCAGAAGGGCCGAGCCCAGGAAGACCTTCTGCAGGACTGCCCTCTCTGTGAGCAGTGTCTGCACCCTGGGACATGACCACAGTTGTCATATGCAGCAAAGGGACTCTGCTACTTGTGATTTAACAAGGACCAAAATGACTACATCCTTATTACCTAAAAGATAACAATGCACTTGCTTACCTTGTTTAATTAGAATTAGGTAATTATGGGTGATAAATCCCATAGCTGCAGCATTATATTAATATTTTCTTCCAGGCTCCTTTCTCAAGGCCTGGAGGAAACACAAAGCCACCAAGGGCTATCGCCTGTCCAGCCTCCCTGCTCTGTGCTGTGTGCAGGTCATGTTTGTGCTCCATTCCGCAGTCCCGTCAGGGCGTCCGATCCTCACTGCCATTCGCTCTCAGTTTCCTGCCCCATTGCTTGTTCAGACTGTAAGGGATGAGCCCTTCTCACCTGCACAGCTATAGCTGTGCACCACTGAGACCCAGAGGCCGGTTTTCTGCCTTCACATTGTTCAAAAGATTGCTGCCTGGTCTGCCCCAAAATGTGCTCCTGTTTCCCAGCCCCGTGGCTTTCCACGGTACCTCCAAGAGCCCAACTGCAGTACGGACTGTGGTTATGGCTTGGGTGCATATAGTGAATTCCAGACTAAGTCCAAACTGAAGAAGGCTCATCATCAATTGCACAGAAGTTGTAGAATGTGGAATGAAGTGATCTTGTACACATCTTTCCAACACCCTCTGATGTCAGCTGCCAGCAAGCTTTATCATTTCATCCAAGTGCATTTAAACAAGTGGTTCCCTCTATTGCATGATGCCTTGCAGGAATATTTTTTTCTTTACTTTCTGGGCAAAATCTATCCTGATGCCTTGACTATCCTCCCAGCTGCACCATGCATGTTGAAGGAAAGCAAAAGTTTCCAAATAAGCTTATAACCTAATTTTTGGCTTAGTTTCTGCCCTTTTGAAGGGGACATGTAATTTTCTGATGCATAGTTACTAGGAATATTAGCATAGCGTCCCTTCGGAACATGCTTGTCTTGCAGTCCACACAGAACTTACCAAGGCACAAAGAAGGAAGGCCCGTGAGGAGGCGGGGCTTATCTGCGCCTGCGGCAGCCCGCCCCCAGCTGTCCCTGCCCCCGCGGCTGTGGCAGACTGAGCAGCAGCCATGCCCCACCAGAGAAATGCGGGACCCAGGGAGCCTGAGAGCCAGTTCACGGCTTCTTGAGGAAAGCTCTGGTGTAGATCAGGGCACGGCTCCGCTAACATGTGACTCCAACCCAAATAAAACGACCTAACTTGCCACTCCTGTGAACTTTGAGTCTGAAGTAGATCTAGTCACAAGGAAGAAAGTACTAGAACCCTTGCAAGAAGTGCTTTTTTTCCTTTATATTTATTAGTCAATGTAGGTCTAGAATAGGGGCCGGCAGACTTTTCTGTGTGAGACTCAGCAGTAAATACTTCGGCTTCGTGGGCTATGTTGTGTCCATCACAACCACTCAGCTCTGCACGGAGCCTGACACAGCTGCAGGCAGCATAGAAACACAGGGGTGTGGCTGTTTTCTAATAAAACTTTATTTACAAAAACAACTGGTTTGTGGCCCTCAGTTTGCCGGTTTTAAAACACAAGGGTATAATGTCCTCTGAACTCCTTGACGTGGCTTTGCTCAGTCGCCTCTGCTGCCCAGAGGCCTGTGGAGGTCGGGACAGAGGAGGGCTGAGCCCTCCCTCGAGCTGTGGAGGAACTCCCTCTGCTCTGTGCAGCCTCCGTCCCACCTCCCCGTCCTCTGTCCCAAATGCTGTCCTGCTCTTCACTCAGAAGTTCTCAGAGAACAGGTGGGATCCCCAGGCTGGGATTCTGGGTCCAGCAGAAGCTCTGATCTTTCTAATTCACCAACAGAAACAAAGTATTCTTAAAGCCCTCTCTCCATTTGTGTCTAAGCCTGGATTCTACTTCATGAACTTCTAGAACATGAAGCCTGCTCTTGGTAAACCAAACCTCCAACACTCCCAATTATAAAAGAAGAGTGGAAAATCTAGGCCCATGTCCATGGAGAATCAACCAAGCTCACAAGAATATGTTTAAATCTTACAGACATTTACAAATAGACGAAAATGGCCTGAATTAGACATGAATGGGAAAGATGAATATTTACTAGATGATGTTAAAGTTCAGCTCTCAATAGTTATCTGAATAGATGTTGTTAGCTTTGGTAGATGAAGTATTTTGGAGTTCAAATCATATTCATACCACTTTTGCCATAGGAAATGTTGAAGATTTTAAGAGACAAGAGGCTATGAAAACATAAACCCTGACCTTTTCACGTGCTCGGCCCAAACTGCTCTTCCTTGCTTCCATGTAAACAGGAGCACCCTGGCACCACCTTCCATTAGATAGCAATCTTGGGAAAACTACTAAAGAAGAAACATTCTGAACATGCTTTGCTAACAGAAAAGTGGATTTAAACAAAGTAACCAACATTCAAATTCCTCATCTGTGGGGTATTGCCAAAATACATCCAGTGCTTACCTTGACCAGATTTTGTTTGGTTTTAAGGAGCACCCCTCACCCGCCAGCATATAAAAGGAAGCATTACTAGAAACACACAGGAACCTCTGGGACAAGGGCAGGTGTCAGAGCAGGAGTGGGACCTGGGCTCCCTGTGGCCCCAGGTCGTCTGCCCTAGTTTAACATAGGACTTGTATATTTCCCAGCATTTCGTTGCAAACTAGCCTTGTTTGCTTACTCACTGGTCCACTTTGGTTCCAAAATAGTGCCGCATTCCTACATTCCCACACCTCAAAGACACAGACACATGGAAGGCCCTTTGTAAATATTTCTTAACTGACCCTTTGACAGGATTGAGAAAGTTTGGTGTCCACAGCTAACTAGAAACTCCTTGCCCAAACTTCACATTCCCGGTTGGAAAGCCAGCGAGTCCACTATTTGCCCATTTGGGCCTGAGGCTGTGGCTCTCTGCACCGGAGGGGCCAGACCCAGCATCGTGGAGGCAGTTTTCAGAAGAGACCTGGGCTCCCCAAAGGTCTTTTCGAGCACTCTTGTATTCTCACTTACTTTAAAACCTTGGTTGCTGACATCAGTAAGATGTCAATTTAATAAGTGATGTCATCATGCCAGCCAGCTTAGTGGACTCCTAGCTATGCTCGCCACAGAGGTGGGCCCGGCAGCCCCTGTGCAGACGTTGGTGGTGATCTCGTGGTGGGACGGAGGTGTGGGCCCTGGTGGGCATGCTCCCCCATGTCCAGCCTGGCCTTTTTCTGCCGTTCATCCGTCTTACGTTAGGAGTGAGAGGACTTTGATTGAGTAAGGATAATGTACCTTTTAGTGTCATGTGAGCTTAAACATTGTCATATATCACTTTCTTGCTAGAATGCCCCCCAGCCCTAAGGGCACCGCCCTGTACAAGGGTAACCATCTGTCCTGGTTTTCCAGGATCATCTCAGTTTTAATACTAAAAGTTCCATGTCCTGGGAAGTCCCTCAGTGTCAGACAAGCTGGGATGGTTGGTCACCCTACCCTACAGGCAGCATGAGCCAGGGAAGTGTGGCTGTGGGCAGCCAGCTCCCTGCGCCCCAGGTACAGGGCCATCTCCTCGTGCAGCCTCAGGCAGCTCAGAGCTAAGGGTGCTGCTGAGCCAGCGCTGCCCCTGCACACTTCCTCAGTGTGTGCTTGCACCTTCCTCACTTCCTGGAAGCTGTGCCCTGTAAAGGTTTTGGTTCTGGGAACCATTCCTGAAGTTTGGCAACCCCAACCCGGCCACCTGTCAGGGAGCTGGCTGTCACGGGCCATCCCCTCCCCAGTTTCAGAATGCTGGGAGCTGCCTGTCTTAGTCTATTTGGGCTGCTACAATAAAAAACACTGCTTATTAATAGCAGAAACTGTTTCTTACAGTTCTGGAGCCTGGAGCCTGAGACCGGTGTGCCAGCATGGTTGGTTCTGGTTGCAGGCTGCAGGCTGCTGACTTCTTGTCATCTCCTCACAAGACAGAAGAGGATGAGGAGCCCTTGGGGTCCCTTTTATGAGGGCACTAATCCCATTCATGAGGGCTCCATCTCATGATCTAAGTAGTACCCAAAGGCCCTACCTCCTAAGACCATCACTTTGGGTCAGGATTTCAACATACGAATTCTGAGGGGACACAAACATCCAGTCCATTGCAGTGCCCTTGAGCAGTCAGCAGGGAGAAGGACTGCCCACCCAGCAGGCACTCGGGCTCAGAGCGGGTGTGGAGTCACACGTAATGACACAGCTTCCACACTGATGGCGTCATGTCAGCAATGCCACATGGCAGCCTGGGGTTGCAGCAATACTTACCGATTTACTGTTCCTATGGAATATATGTATCTTGAAGACAAAGGATTTTTTTTTTTGTAAACGGGTGTATTCCCAGGGCCAAGAACAGTGAGTAGTGTTCAGATAGTAGGTTCTTAATAAGTACTCACCAAATGAATGAGAACAAGGGAACGAAGGAACTGGCGATAGAGAGACCAGCAGGTGGATAAATGGAACAGTCCCTGTGAGAGACATTAATGATAAATAAAGGCTGAAACTAGCCTGGTTGTCAGGAGAAGGAATCAGAGAGATGGTCTTGTTCTGCCTGGATGTTGCACATCCATCTGTTTTCTTCTCTTGGGATATTTTCAGCCACTTCCTCCTTTCCCTGGCCACTCGACCACCCCCTCAACTTGGTCTCCATAATTCCTGTTCATATATATGTCGTGATTGTGTATACATGTGTATCTGCACACACGTATGTGCATCTGTACATTTTACACAATCTGAAACATGAACAAAATGGACAGAAGAGCGCGAGGAGCCTCGGGTCTCCCCCACCCGCTTCCGACACCGTCAGCACACCATCCACCTGGCTTCCTTCCCGCCCCACCCATGTCCCCTTCCCGCATATGTGGAGAAGAAAATCTCAGAAACCACGTGATATCATTGCTTTTCAAACAGCTTCCTACCACTGTTAAAATCGATGGGTATTTATCAGAAACCCAGTCATAGGAGGAAGAGCAGGCGAGGTGAGGAGACCGAGACACGAGTCTCTCCGAGCCTGGCGCTTGCCCGTGGTCCTGGTGCCCCTGGAGGGCGTGTGCCTCCGGGAGTAGCTTGTAAGCTCCTGTGGTGGACACAGGGCCTTGATCACCATAGTGTCCCCATGCTGAGCCTATGGAAAGTCCTTAAAAAATATATGTGAATAACTATTGTTAAGAGACAATCAATAGAATTTTTAATTAACTGTATAGGGAAATGAGCCAAGACACTGGGGAGAGTTACAGTTATTCCTAGGCTTGGCGCTGGAACCCCAGCAGCCTGCCAGGAGGCGCTGCGCGGGGTGGGCAGCGTGGAGCCCGAGATGCCGTGGGGCACCTGGGCTGGCGTCCGGCCAGCAGCGCCCATGTGCTTGGTCAGGAGAGAGGCTCACGCTAGAGACGAAGGTGAGAGCATTTGCCAGTTAGAATGCCGAGGACTGAGAATGAAATGGAGGGAGCTGGGATGGGAAGCCTGGGGTGGGAGCAAGGGCAGGAATGTAAAGACTGGGAGGAGGAACAGACGAAACTGAGAGCTGTCATAGGTGAGCATTACAGAGGTAGGAAGATCATTCGAACGATCTGTTGTTATTAAAGATAAGGGAATTGAACACACAGTGAATGCACTTCAGCCCACCAAATTGAACCACCTAAAAATGTCAGGGGGTAAGTTTTGTGCCATGTGTGTTTACCACACAGGCAGGCACGCGTGCACACATGGTAGGGGAACCATGAGGTCCAAGGACTGAGGAGTGGGTGAGCATGCCCTGCAAACACCGGGGGCAGACTGGGAACCTGGGTGTATTTGGCGAGTGTGCCGTCACTGGACAACTGTCCTGGGACCGGCCACCAGGCAGCAGAGGCTTGGGGATGCGGGGGAGCGAGACCCACAGGCTGCGAGGTGCATTTGGCTTTAGGGGGGACGGCAGACTTTCCACACAGTGGCTTAAGGCAATTGTTTTTCAAGGTGTGGTCCTGGAATCAACCACATCACAATCATCTGGAACACCCGAAACTCCTTGGGCCCAGCCAGATGCACCGTCAGACATCTCAGGGAGGTGGGACAGAGCTGTCTTCCAGGCAAGCCCGGCAGCTCCGCGGAGCCCATGGTGCAGGCCAGCGGCTGCCGGGCGGAAGCAAGTGCTTGCAGCCGGCTCGCGGGCGCGTGTCCAGCGCGTGAAGACGAGGCGCACAGGAAGTTGCTTACGATCTGGTGGTGGGGTGGCGGCCACAGATAAATGAGGGAAGACCCAAGGGAGCCTGGATGGAAGTGGAAATGCATAAAGGAGCTGACACAGGGTGCAGGAGCAGGACCCCAGCTGGCTGCGGAGACTGAGGGCGCCGAGGGTGGGGAGCTGGAGCAGCCCAGCTGTGGGGCCGAGCGCCATTTAGCAGAGATGGTCACAAGTGTGCCGGCAGAGCCCCAGCGTGGTCTCGGGTCTCAGGGAAGGTGGACAACAGGCGCTACCCAGGGCGGGGCGCGCGACCGCAGATGGCTGGCGGGGACAGGAGTTCTAGGCCTGGCGCAGGGCAGGGCAGGGATGGCTGTGTCAGGGGGGCCTGAGGACGAGTGGCTGGGGAAGGAGGCGGCGTCACCTGCGTTGGAGAGGCCTTTGGAGATGAACGTGCTGTCTGAAGGGTGGCAGCGTGTCTGACAGCCGGCTGTGAGAGGTCAGTGGATGTGCAGAAGTTCTCTGCGGACGCTGGTAGGAGAGGCGGAGCCGCATCTCGTGGGCCTGCTGCGCTCCTGGCCTGCGCGGCCTTCCCCAGCCGCCTCTGTTGAAAGGCTTTGCCTCAATCCCAAGAAACCTGGGTAGGCTGGTATGTCCTTTACCTGGGCTCTCTCTTACATCCCCTCTGAGGGAGAAGTTTTGAAATAGGAGCTGAGCAATAGGTGCGAGAATGGGGGCTCTTGGCAGGAGCTGGGCTGGCGTGGCCCCCGGCAGTGAGCTCTGCACCCCGTTCTGTTCTGCTGCCCAAGAGCCTAGGATCATAACTCTTGCATTGGGTGACCACGAAGAGTGAATGGAAAAATGGAAAATAATCAGCCTGTTATCTGGCACACCTAACTAAGCCTTCAAGAAACGAAGCTGTCATGGAGGTCGTGGTAGTTCATTGCCACTGCTATTGTGATCATTGTTATTGGGAAGGAGCTACCGAGAAGTGGCTCCGATGAGGCCAGGAGCAGTCTCTCGGGTGTCCTTGGGAGACGCCCCCTCCCAGGCCTCCATCCCGCTCTGTGCTTCCCAACCCGGGATGTAGTTAAACAAGGAGTCTGAGGGACACCCTGCCAGGTCCTGCCCAGGGGGAGCCCGAGTCTCTGGGGGTGGGGCCCAGTCAGTGCTCCCTTCATAGGCTCCTCAGGGTTCCCAGACACCAGCCGAGGTGAGGGCTGCTCAGCTGGCGGGACACTAAACACAGGTGGTGGGACAGGAACATTCAGGATGCCACAAGCAGGTGAGAGGTTACTGCCACAGAGTTTCAGGTGACCAAAGGAAAGGACATAGGACCCCCACTCCTGACCATGTGCTCCCGGCTGGATGGCCGAGTGGAGGTTTTGCCGTGCAAAAAACCGCTGTTGGCACAGAGGGTGGGTCTGGGGGTGTCTGGACGCTCTTTCTGTGCCCACCTTCTCTGAACAGACGTCCTGGGAGACGCCTGGCCAGGCCACTGCCCGCTCCTGCCCGTGTGGGAAGTTGTGGTTCTTCGTTTTACTTACTTTCCCCTCTAATCGGTTCCTCCATTCAAGATGAAGTCTGTTTTTCTTGGACTGTCTCTGTAGGGACTTTCTCTTCTTCCCAAGGATCTCCGTGTGGGTGGGGCTGGGCCGGGCAGGGCTCTGTCCTCAGCCACACCAGCTTCCCTCTCTCTGGAGAGTCCTTTGGCGACAGGCACCATGGAAACAGACTTCCCTGCAGCACAGGCAGAGGCTCCGTCACACTTGCCCCGGAGCACCTGTCACAGGGCCAGGGATCTCCAGGTAGAAAGAAATTACCTGGCATGAAAGCCACCGCTTCACGTTGGGTAACAGGGGTCTCGTCACCAGGTCCAAGTTCCCTGTACTTGTCCATCCTGGGCTTGATGTTCACGCCACAGCCCCAGTGAGGGGTCGGTGTGTCTGTGTGTGTGTTGGGTCAGAAGAAAGAGCGGGGGCGGGACTGTGGCTTCTGCTGCAGAGTCCCTACAAGTGCCCTTATGGACGCAGGTTGCTTCTCTGGCCTCAGCACCTTTAGCTAAAAAGTGAGATTAGTCCATGCTGGGAGCTCCTGACAGGTTCCTTTCTTGACACATGCCTGGGTCTGGGAGCCTCTTTTAATGACTCAGACTTGCTCGATGTCTCCAAGATCCAGAGCATACAGTTTGGGAACCATTACCCGATGTGACCCTTGTGGTTCCTCCTAGTTTGGATATTTTCTAGACTTTCCCATCCTCTGCTGCACAGTGTGTGAGGCAGAGACCCACTGGGCTGGGAACTCCCAAGCCACCACAGCAGCCACGTCTGCCTTGGTAGTGGCTGGGAGATGTGTGCTGGCTCCCGGGATCATTTTAAGTAATGGACCTGGCAGGGAAAATTGCCATGGAAACCTATCCCCTGGCTGCTTTCCAACCCCACTGCGCTCCCCGGCCACTCTCCTTTGGCTGTTGAGAGCTTTGGTTACACTTGGGCAATGCCCTACCATGCGGCTGTTGTGGATGTAATTTAATGAGGGCCGAGTCAGCGGTAATTGCTTTCCCCAGTCATCCTGGTAATTGGATGTGAGGCCGTATCTGCAGGGCTTTTAGTGTTCAGAACAAATGGCTGTGTTGCAACCCCTATTGCCACATGGCCCAGGGTGACTCCCCAACATTCTTCTGCCAAGAGAACAGGAGCGCTTTTCTCACAGAAGACACGCAACAGCTCTGCAAGAAACAGCAGGGCAAGGTGCCCCAGAGCACCCAGCTGCCGGGCGAGTGCTGAGCGCCAGCTCCCGATGGGGGAAGGTGTGCGTGTGCATTCCTTGAATCACTGTCTCATGCCTTCTCCTCTCCCCGGCTGGCGTGGCTGAAATTGCAAGCTCTGGGGAATGACCCGGCGTCTGCTAATCTGCAGGTCTCACTTCTCCCTGCAACAGCACAGCAGTTGCCGAGCGCCTGCCGTGTACCAGGCTGCAGCCTGCCTGAACGTGCACGTCCACTTTGTCATGCCTGCGAGGGTAAGCCTGGCCTCTTCTGAATTCCCGTGGCACTGTCGAGAGCATTGATGTGGCTCCCCTGCTGGCCTGTGAGCTTTTTACTTACGCGTCTGTGTCTCAGCTGTGAGCCAGGTGCAGGTTCCGGGAAGGCTGGTGGGCCGCAGCCCTTGCTATGGGCTCGCTGCCCTGCACGCGGCAGGCATATCGACGGCTCTGGGCGTGCACATTAAACCCTAAGCAAATATTGTTTGGTTCAGGGTTCCTTTGCCTTTATCAGAAAACACAGCCGGAAGATGGGCCTCTTAAGCCCTCCGAGGGCACCACCTCAGTGTCTGAAAACTCCTTTTGAATTAGGGTTCTTTGGTTCCCAATGTTCTTTCTGGCTCTTGTCCCCTCTAACTCTCCTCTCCCCGGCGTGCTGCTTCCTGGAGTCAGGGCCCAAGGCCCACACAGCAGCAGGGAGGCCACGCATGCTGGTGTGCCAGGGCTGAGGGCCTTCCTAGGAGGCAAGACAAGCCGCGTCATCCCTGTGCTAAGCGGGCACAGTCCGGGCTGGTCACTCCAAGCATCTGCGGGGCAAACGCAAGCGCAGGGTGGAGAGGGCGTGGTGACTATTTTATCTGGTCTTGCAGGCTGTGTGAGGAGATGTGACCACAAGACAGCAAGGACAGACTAGAGGCAAGGGACCTGAGCTGAAGGCGTTCACAGACAAGCTGCGCTCTGGAACCACAGCAGGCAGCCGAGAAACCCCGGCAAGACAAGTCCTGCCAACGCTGGCCAACGCCCGGCCTGGCGCTCGGGATTTATAAGCAGAGTCCTGGAAGGTGCCGCTGCCCCACGGCGGGCGGTGAGCAGAGAGGACGGTAACAAGGCCGCCCCAGCACTCCTCGGTGGGACTCTGGAGAGTGGGAGGCATCACGTAGAGAGCGCACGGCGCGTTCTCGCCAAACTCGGGGGTCCAAGCCCGTGCAGGTTGAAGCAGGTGTTTGGAAGCTCAGCTCTGCTCTGTGGCGTGGTCCCGGGTGGAGAACGGCCGACGGCCCTGCTCACTGTCCACTGCTAGACACACCACACAACTGAGGGCCAGTCCTGGGGGTCCCGGGCGACTGAACTTCTGAAGAGTGGGAGATGCAGGCGGACCGCTGCCCTCGGCACGGACCAGCAGCTCGCAGCAGCTGCGCCTGGTCTAATCGCCGGGGCTGGCCACTGCAGGTGCGCCAGAGCCAGTGACAAGCTCACTGTGGTGACAGACTGAGTGGGTCAATTATCTGGGCAACATCAGATTATTTTGGTCTTTCAGGGGTTGATCCTTTTGGGTGAATCACCATTACCCTCTAAGAGCATCAGCCAAATAAAGAGAAAAATGTTTCGTCTTCACAACCCTAACAGGATAAAGCATTTTAAAAGTTCCCTGCAGAGTGCTAAATAAATCTTTAGAAATTAATCCAATGTAGTTAATCTTCTGGATGTTGAGAAGTGCAGTAAAACCATCCCCATTTGTCTTTGAGGAGATTCTGCACCCAGGCCAGGCAGGAAGAAGACGGGCCTCGTGTGACGGGAAGGCACTTGTGGAGCACGTGGGCTGCGGGCGGGAGAGAAGGAGAGCGAGCCACGGAGAGCCACGGAGAGCCACGGAGAGCCACGGAGAGCCACGGACGGCTAACGCCACCTGGAGGGCCGTGGAGGGAGCGGGAGAGGAGTGGCCTGCTTCCGTTCCTGGTGTCTGTCCTGGTGTGAGTGCAGCCTCCAGTCCCCTTCATCATGGCAGCTCGAGCGCGTTTCTTACGTCTAGGACAACAGAAACAGCCACAAACCACGCCTGCGCAGTGGCACACAACGCCAACAACCTCGCTGAAGCCTGACCTGGGAATTGAGTAGACCTTTATAATAGAAAAGGAAAACAATCTCCCACAAGGAGAACCTTGAACTTAGAAAGAGTGGATGGTTGGATGACTCCTCAGTGCCTGGTAAGGCACTTTTCAGAATTGTTTTGCAAAAATTAGAAAAAAAATTAGTAAATTATATCTTCTCCAAAAAAGGGTACCCATATGTTCCTGATGATTTCACTATCAACTCGAATGATTTATATTTTCAAGCATGTTATCTTTGGAGACAGTTTTCATCAATGAGGCAACCTTTGTTTGCTTGCATTGGTTTCAGCTTCTGCTATCTTTTCCCCATGACTCTTTCAGCTTTCCCCATGTGTTGAACCCTGATGGAAGAAGGACATCTGCTCATTGACATGCTGATCGCTTGATAAGCCGCCCGCACACCCACACGCACATGCACACTCAGCAGACTCACTCGCACATGGCGGCTAGTGTCTATTTTCTCCAAAGGTGGTTACTTAAATAAACACTTCATTTTCCAGAAACTCATATGTGTCTGTTCTTATTGTCATAAATGAAAAGTTGATCACCACGCACTTGTAGGAGTTCTGGCTTTGGTAAAGAAGGTTCCATATGCTGGATGCCAACGTTGCTCTGACCAGCCTTGCGTGTCCTGGGGGAGGATGTGCTCCCGGGCTCAGCTCCCTGGGGCTGAGGTGGCTGCTGGTCAGTGTCCGGTGTGTTGCATGTGTGCTTTCTCCTCGTGTGGAGGCAGAGGTGCTCACTGGGTAGGAACCCGGGGACTGTGGCTCCTGTTCTAGGCCTCCAGTCAATAAAAACAGCATCTTAGAATATTCCAGTCAACAATAGGGAAAATTGCTTATGTAAATTATGAATGTTAGGGGCGAACTCTGAGTTCTAGGTGATGTCTTTCTAATATCGTCATACTTTATGGCATTTCAAAGCATCAAAGGACTCTCACAATCCCTGTCTCCTAACCAACCATCCCAGCAATAGAGTGAAGTGTGTGCCATTATTCTCACTGAGTTTGCATGAAAGAAACAGAAGCTCTGAGAGACAGGCTGTGCCCACGGTCGCACAGTCTTCAGGATTCACCTGGACGGGGCTCACGAGCTGCCCCGATTGCTCCTTTACCAACAGGAGAAACTTTGTTCTTTTAACTTGCTGCTCTAAGAGCTGTCATTGCACTGTTTCCTGTCCAGTGCATTTTAAGATAACAAGGCTAGTGTGCAATTAGATTTCGGAGGGCACCCGTGTCGATGAAAGCAGAGAGATCACTGTGAGGCGCTGTGTGCCGGCTGCGGAGCTGCCACAGAGCACCTGCAGGTGGCGGCTCACCCGGCTATTGCTTTTGGACTAACTGCTCGGCTGCGACGCATCAGACAAGCTTCATACATGTTTTTCTCTTAGTTTGTGATTATGAATTTGAAGAAGTGTCTTTTTAGAACATTATATTTTCTTCAAAAGTCCCTGTGGCCCACTAGTTTAGCCTGTTCAATCTGAAATGAGTCCCCCGATATTAGTGGCGAGAACAGAGTGTGTTACCTTCACTTCACCCGAAACGCGGTGCATCGCAGGCCGCGGGCAGGGCAGGGGCGCCGCGAGAGCCAGGGGCCTTGCCCGAGATCCGCTCAGCGAGGAGAGTGGAGGAGGGGAGGGCTACCCCGCGCTGCTCTCCAGCACTCCCGTGCTCCCGCTGGCGACGGCAGTGAGAAGGGTGCTCATCTGGAACTCAGCTCCAGCATTTTGCTATTTCTTTGAGAAGAGCAATGGGTTAGTTGGTCCCTAAACTCTTCTCGTATAAAACCAGGGCTGGTGTCCCCGGGCAACATGCTGCTTCTCCACCCGTCTGGGACGGGCCTGGAAGTGGTGATTCTATTATTTGCTCTTACTTCTTTGTTGAAGATTTAGCAAGTCCTCTGAAATTACTCACCAGCAACCTGATGAGTGATGTGGTGTGGATGCTCTGGTGAAGACCTTGTTAACCCAGGCTAGATGAGAGGCTGATACCTAGATAAGTCCCTCTGAATTCCTGGAGAAGGAATTTTTTCTCTCCGCCTGACCCTTTTGCTCCCAGTCTTGGGAACTTTCTCTTCCCTCAGATCAGGGTGTAGAATAGCAAAGCAGCTAAAAACATGTGTTTTGAATCAGACTCCAGTGGGGGCCATGACCTGGGTGGGTGACCTTGGGCAAGTTACTTAGCCAACTGGTGACTGTTTTCTCATCTCTAATATGGGCATAGCCAGGTTATCCCCACGGACTGCGAGGGGTCCACGGCCTGATCCGTGCCTGGGACTTAGGGCAGCACTCCGGGTGCAGCTCGTGTGGTCGGATGCTGGCACTTGGTGGTCATGGCAGCACCTCGCCATCTTCTCTCTGTTTCGCCTTGTTTTTCTTGGCATCTGGAATGCACAGAATTCTGAGGGCTGTCTACACAGACACAGCCAGCAGCTCCTCCTCAGTCTATCTCCCTGCGTCTTGAGCAGCTGTGCCCATCAGCGAGTGAGGAGCAGGCTCTTCTTAAGAGGGGTCATTTTGTCCTCTGGGCTTCTCTTCCGCAGGGACAAGATGAGGGACAATTACTCCCGTTTGGAGCCTCCCCTTTGTTTCGACCTTATTCCAGCCCTTGCCTGTCCAGAGGATATGTCCATGCTTTTTAGTTCCTCTGGGGCCCAGCCCCTGTTTCCACCGTCCTTCCATCCTTGGTCTGACTCTGTCACTGCAAGGCAGGAGTTGCAAACATGGGTGTGTGATTTAAAGAACAAACCCAATTAGTTGCAAACACAGACACTTGCAAATAGACAGCCTTTGAAATCTGGGCTTCTGGCTTCCCCTGAAGGCTGACACTTCCACCGCGCTGGGCCTGGGCTCTCGAAGCAGGGTGCATGTGGGCGTCTCAGAGCTGCCTCGGCTCTCTCTCTTCCAACAGACCTTCCTCGCTAGCTTCCAGCCAGTCTCCCCGTCCGTCCTCCCTGTCCGGGTCCTGGAGGTGTTCAATTTTGTGATACCTGTTGTAGAGTGAGAACACCTAAGCATGGAGACCTAGAAGGATGCAATCGCTTTGGAGTGTGAAGACCTGGCCTCCACTAGTTGTCTGATCCCTTAATATTTTGTGTGTTTCTTTCTTTATCTGGTAGGGGGTGAGAGCACTTGACTTCTGTCCCTTACGAGGCTGGAGAGGACTTTCTGAGATAGTATAACAGATATAAACGTGTTTTTGTGAAGGACAACACAGACATTGGCTCTGAGGATGGGGCCCTCCCTGTTTACCTCGCGGGGCTCCCCCAGGGTCACTGGTGTTGCTGACACAAGAGCGTGTGCCAATCTCCCCCTGCCCTGGCGCTCTGAGTGGGGGAACTCTTGCTCATGGTGTTGGAGGCCATGTCGGTAACCGTCGATCCAGCCAGTCATTCTTTCTCCCCACGAAAGGAAGGAGTAAAGCAGAGAGGCACAGAGCACTGACTTCTGTATGGCAGGCTGCCTTACGTGGTCAAGGGAAGGTGATTCCGGCACACTTGGCCTCCACACTGCTCCATCACACAGGCCTCGCGCCCACATACTGCCCACGTGCTGGCATGTCCCCAGGATAAATACAGCCTGCATTCTTCATATTAATCACCGATATGAAAACACATGACCTCTCTTTCTATTGTTCTGTGCCTGGTTCACACCCTATATAATTTTACACTGTTCCTGCAGCCCTGACATGCCCTCAGCTACGTTTGACATTGATTCACTGACTTATAAAAGTGCATTATCTGTTCTCTGTGTCTACATGGCGTTCTCTGAGAGTTGCCCAGGCAGTGACTCAGGCCTTCAGAGGACGGTGCATAGAGAGGTCACACCAGGGAGGGACGCAGTTTGTAACTCAGGACGCTTCTTATCAGAAAGCACATTTGGGCTTAAGCTGCTTGTTGATTTTTTAAGAGTGACCTCATGACAATTTCTAGCTGAATCCCTGCATTTTCTTCTCAAAGTCTATTAAAATTAGCCCCATTCTATGTCCACTCTAAAAGGCAAGCTCTTTAAAAGGGAGTCATTATGACACAGCGTGCTTGACACAAAGTACACAGGGTCTTAGAAACCAATCTCACATAGCTCCGGATGTCTGCAGAGGAGAAAATTTTGCTTGTAAGAAGACAGAGATTTCGGCAGGCATAACTCATCACAAGCAAAAGATTCTTGAGAGAAAGTCCAGTTTATAGATGTGGTGACCATGAGTTTACCAACACAGCAGCAGATGGTGGTGAAAGAAAATAAAACAATGTAAAATATGTATGTCTAAAAGTTTTAAAAAATAAAGATTTTTAAGTTTAAAAATGCAACACAATTCTGCTAAATTTCTAATGGGAGCTAATGTTTATGAGTCCTCTTTAAATAAGGTAAAGTAAAAAGTTATTGCTAAAACATATTTCCTCAATTCCAAGATCATTCGTTTTGACATATTTGTAAGTAGGAAATTATAGAGTCTGGAGCGATCATGGGTGCATCTCTCCCTTTCCCAGCCACTTCTGCAGTGTTTCTGAACCTGCGAAATAAGATCAAAAGTGTCACGTGACACTCTCAGGCTGAAGCAGTTAAAAGCTGGCGAGCTTCCTTCACTTCTCTCTTCCCCTAACCTTGGAGCCATGTGCTCCTATTAGCCTGGCCACAGAAGGATGGCCACCCACTACATTCAACTGTGGGTTAAAAATGAGTGAGCCATAATGATGAGAAATAAGGTTTGTGGCCTTTATTTGTTACTGCAGCATAGCCTAGTCTATCCTGTCTAATATGTACATTTAAGGTAAAGGGACTTTTTTTCTCCTGAAAAGCTAATATTAAATCTATAAGAAATTTTATATTCATTGTCATAGAATCCAAAAAAAAGTAAATTCTATTTATTTGAGTTTCAGTGGTAAATGAGAAACTGCAGAGATGCACTAAGTGTATCTAGAGAAGTTTCAGTTGGAGGTGGGGTGGCCACAGTCCCTTGGAGAGCACTCTCCAATTTCCATGTCTGCCTCACCCAATCCTCTCAACTCTCCAGATGTGCAGACAGATGTTTCCCTATGTACTTTTGATAACCACAAATTGGAGAGAAAAATATTCCAGAAGCATAGAACAGTTGATCCTTGAAAAATGCAGGGATGAGGGGTGCTGTTCCCCTCAAAATTGAAAATCCATGTATAACTTTTGACCTCCCCAAAACTCCACTACTCATAGCCTACTGTTGACCAGAAGCCTTACCAAGAAGATAAACAGCTAACACATATTTTGTTATATATATCATATATTATATTCTTATAATAAAATAAGCTAGAGAACAGACAATGTTATTAAGACAATCATAAGGACGAGGAGGAAGGGGAGGGTTGCTCTTGTCTCAGGGGTGGCAGAGGCAGAAGAACATCCATGTATCAGTGGACCCATGCAGTTGTTCGGGGTCAATGTAATAGTGTTCAAATTAAAATTTTATCCTTCCCTTTGCTTTCATATTTTTCTTTATTTTGTTTAAAAAATATGTATTGGAGGAGGCCAAGGGCGCTGGCAGTGTGGGGTCCAGGAAGAGGCTGGCAGGACTCCGGCCAAGGAGGAGACTTCGGAGACAGCCAGCAGGTGGGGCCAGGGGCAGAGAAGAGACCCCTGCTGGTCCAGGCTGAGGAGGAGGCGACACAGGGACAGAGGATGGCTGACATGGAGACCCGTTACGTGCAAGGAATTGAGAAAACGGGCGGATATGCTGAGGGCAATGGGAGTCAGGCTTCTCACCACGGAGCAAGATGTTGAAGTATGGAAGTTAGAAGTAGAATAAACCCTGTACTGCTGGGTTGAATCAGAGGTATCTCTGTGAACTCAGGGTTTTGATACTTGCACATGTGTGTTGGGGAGGAATATACATACATCCACATACGTCCTAGACCTAGATGAATGCGTGCAACAATCGCAGTGAGTATATCCAGCACCCAGATGTCAGTTTCTATACAGCATTCTCCACTAAAAGGATCCAGAGCTTCTTGGTGAAGTAGTTGATTCCAGGCTGGGACAGGGTGAGTCCAGGGTGAGCCTGGCACATCTTCTACCAGCAAGTAAGGATGGATGCGTCCAAGAAAGATCGAGACATGTGGAGAGGGCACAGGAGCCAGACAGAAGGACTCCCACTGAGACCTTGCAGAATCGGAGCATCAGAATAAATGATTATAACCCATTGAATAAAATAAGTATCCATTTTGGTGGGATTCCTGCCCACACGCGTGACCTCAGTCTAACTACCAGGACGGCGCCAGGCAAGCCAGCTGTGGGGCACTCTCCTGGCTGACCTCTTCGGCAGCGCCGAGGTCAACGTTGTTTCTTCAGCAAGGAAAGATGTCGCTTCCCAAGAGAAGGCAGGGAGAGAGAGCCACGCGTGGAGTGTGGTCTCCGAGGACATCCGGGCCGTTGCTGGATACGCAGTGACATACAGTAACAGATTGTGCGTGTTTTATATGTGTGTGTTTGAATATACTGATGTTGCTGCTGAAGGAGCGCAGGAAATTTCACTCCAAAACATGATTTCTTGGTATAAAGAATATTTTGAATTAAAAGTCCTAAGGATCAACGAGCATTGGAGGGGCTTTCCCTTTATCTTTGGAAAAATCAGAACCATCAAAAAGAACAATTGTCTTTCCTTCTCCTTTCTGTTATCTCAATATATTACATGAAAGAAGATCAAGAATACAACCAGATCTGGCCCAACCCATTTTAAAGATAATGACTGTCTCTCAGGGGAATTTAATTTCCAAAGAGAATCATTTGCAAGTCAATCTGTTTTCCCAACCCATTCATCCTCCCAAGTATCTATTCATCCTCTCTGATAACTATTTACTGCCACTCAACAGAATTACCTATATTCCTCATGTCCTTCTCCCCCCCTAAAATGAGGGTCTATAAACTTCCGGACCCCATCAGTATATTGTGTAATCACTCTGTGATTCTACCCATATGCTTGGCAAATAAATTTGTAAGATCTTTCTCTTATCAATCTACCTTATTGTGCATTGATATTTCAGCGAACCTTCCGGGGCAAAGGGGAAGTTTCTTTTCAATCCCACACTCTCAAGAATATTATTGGGGTGAATAGAGTTGAACAGGGTCAGGGAATTAGAGGATAGTACTATATTAATGTTAATGTTTTTCCTTTTTATTAACATTTTTGTTGCAGTTAAAATGCATAACATAAAATGTGCCATCTTAATCCTTTCTAAGTGTACAGTTTGGTAGTGTTAAGTACATTCACATTGTTGTTAATGTCTTGATTTGTGTGGTTGCACTGTGTTTATAGAAAACACTCTGCCTTTAGGAAATATGTGTTTAGGGGTCAAAAGTGTATGTGTGTGTATATAGATTTATAAAAGAGAAAAATGATACAGCAAGTGTGGTAAATTAACAATTGAAGAAAGTAGATAAAAGGTATATGGAGTTCTTTGTACCACTTTTACAACTTTTCTGTAAGTTTGAAATTATTTCAGAATAAAAAGACAACTATTCAAACTGCTGTGGTGTCTTCAATTCTCTCCTGCCCTTCTCACCACACAGCGGCCTTCCTGGAACCACAGCGAACCTCTGTGTCTTTTGTGCATCTGGGTTCTCTTGGGAACAAGAAGTGTTTCTCCAGTGACAGTAAAGTGGAAAAACTAAGGAAGAGAAACCATTAATAGTTTATCCAATACTCATCCCCTAAGGCATCACAAAGAAATTGGAGTTCTTTCTGTTCTGACCCAGTCATAGGTCCTTCTCGCCTCTGCAGCCAGCCTCCCCTGCCAGCCTCCACCCAGCCAGCCTCCCCTGCCAGCCTCCACCCAGCCAGCCTTCCCTGCAAGGCTCCACCAGCCAGCCTCCCCTGCCAGCCTCCACCCAGTCAGCCTCCCCTGCCAGCCTCCCCTGCCAGCCTCCACCCAGCCAGCCTCCCCTGCCAGGCTCCACCAGCCAGCCTCCTCTGCCTGGCTCCACCCAGCCAGCCTCCCCTGCCGGGCTCCACCCAGCCAGCCTCCCCTGCCGGGCTCCACCCAGCCAGCCTCCCCTGCCAGGCTCCACCAGCCAGCCTCCCCTGCCGGGCTCCACCCAGCCAGCCTCCCCTGCCGATCTCCACCTGCAGGCAGCGCGGTGTCCATCCTGGAACTCTCGAAGCGACTCTTCTGCATTATACAAGAGTGACTCTCAGTTGCACTGAGCAGATTTTGTGTTGTTTTTTCTATAGGACACATAGAAGCCTGTATAGGATACATACGTTTTCAGTTTTTTAATTGTGGCAAAATACACATATCATAAATTTACCATCTTAACCATTTTGAAGTGTACAGTTCAGTGGAATTAAGTATATTCATATTGTTGTGTAGCCATCGCCACCATCCAATTGCAGAACTTTTTCATCTTGCAAAACTGAAACTCCGTACCTTTTGCCCAGTAACTTCCCATTCCTCCTCCCCTTAGCCTCAAGCAGCCCCCATTCTATTTTCTGTCTCTGATTTTGACTACTCTGGGAACCTCCTGTGAGTGGAATCATAAAGTATTCATTTTTTGTGTCTGGCTTATTTCACTTAACATAATGCCCTCCAAGTTTACCCATGTTGTAGCCTGTGTCAGAATTTCCTTCCTTCTTAAGGCGGAATAATATTCCACTGTGTATAAGCGCGTTCTGCTCGCCCACTCATCCACTGATGGCTGCGTGGGCTGTTGCCGCCTTTTCGCCATTGTGACGATGCTCCAGTGGGCATGGTGTGCACGCATCTGTTTAAGGCCTAGCTGCCAATTCTCGGGTGTGCGCCCGGCGGTGGCGAGGCCGGCCGCACGGCAATGCCATGTTTCATTTCTGTCATGCGCCACGCTGTTTCCACGGCAGCTGCACCATTGTACCTTCCGACTGACAGTGCCCCAGGGTTCCACAGGCTCTCAGTCTTACCTCCCTTGCGTGCCCTGCTCAACTGGCTCATCCTGGGAAGCACTTTGACATTATATTACGTAAGCCAAGAGGCGTTGCACAAGATGGTCGCCACGCGATGCTCCCGGGCTGCGGACCGCACTGCTGTGGGAAACGCAGCCAGGCTCGCGCGGGGAGCTCACCCCACCGCGTCCGCTTCCTTGGATTTGGAGTCACAGACTGGGAGAGTTGGGAGGAAACCCAGTATAAGTTATGACAGGCAAACATGACTCTTCTTCAACCTTATTCTATTTATGCCATTCAGACCTGTATGTAAAGGGCTTGCAGGATACACGGACAGGTATGAACATACTGCAGAGCGTATTTTTAAGCAGCACACATACCACAGTGATGAGACACGGGCTTTTTGAAGGCATCCGCATGTCCCAGACACACAGGAGGTTAAGAACAGGCATTAAAAAAATCTCCATCTTGCTTAAAACAAACAACAAACCAAAAAACCAGAAACAAACAGCCAGGAGATTTTTAATCTAATGCTAGCAAGACTAGCATTTTCTGATGACAAATGGCAGGTGCGCCTTGCCAAAACCTAGCATTTAGAACACTTCAAGAAGCAATCTGAACCTCCCATTATTCACTTCAGGAAGAGGAGGCAACTGGCAAAAGCTGGGGAGACTGATTCTGTGTTGTCGGGTGTCCCGGTGCTGGGACCTGGGGTTTGCTTTCTGCGCATCGTACCTGACTCCCGGGCATTACGGGAGTGGACATCAGGTTGAGATGGGTGGCAGCCTACCTTTTAATTTTTTAAATTGCTGGCTCTGCCCTTGAGCCTGCATGTCTACATTGCAGAAAGCAATCAAGTCACCATGGGTTCACTGCTGTGGGTAGCCCCTTACAGCGGGATGTGGCAGCAGGTGCTGACGGACCCAAGAGCAGGTTTACAAGCTGAGTTGCACAATGTCATTATATGAGGAGATTTAAAATATCCAGATTTTTCAGGCCACACCCAAACCAACTTTAAAAAAAAAGGATCTCTGGGGTCAGAACCAAGGCATCAGTACTTTGAAAAACTCCCTAGATGAGTGCAATGCACATTGCAGTTTGAGAACAGGCTCCCCCGCAGCTCCAGGGGGCGTGGACCGGCGCTGACCTCGCGCTCATTCTGCGTGCGGCTGCGGCTGCGTCCCTGGCGCTGCCAGAGCCACAGGCGGGCGCGGCGTCTGTGCAGCACTCCACCTCCCAGCCACCAGGCGAGCACGCTAGGGCGGTGGACGGCAGTGACTTGTTGAGGGGCCCAAGTGGGTCGCTTACTCAAGGCCTCCCTGGGACTGGCGAAAGGTCTGCTCTCCTCTAGCAAGAACACCTGCTCTGCAAAGTGCAGGGCATGAAGACGTGAAGACACTTCAGATGTGGCCTCCCGAAGACCTTCATGAAGAGGGATCTGCCTAGATGCTACAGTCTCGCCGTGAGGTCTCTGGAAGTTCTCCTACTTTACCTTTGATTGTCAAAGCTGTCACGGTGTTGTTTTAGGAATACTGCATTCTTCTCCAGGTGACGACAGAATTCTTGAGGTGCATTTGTCCCCACATTGGTCTTACCTCTTTTCCAGTGACCACCTGCCTTCCCACGTTCAATAAGGTAAGGTCAAAGAAGCAGCCTCCACGCATTTTTTCAATATCAAAATGCACTTTTAGGCTGTTTTCTTCTCCAGAGCAATGGCACAAAGTTGGGAGTCCCTGAGGTGATAGCAGGTCCTAGTCCCCTGCAGGGCACGCCTGGCCGGGAGCAGGGGCAGGTTCCCAGCTATCGGGTGGAAAGGTAGGGGCTGGAGGTCGTAAATGGACTTTTCTCACCCGTGTATTAAAAGAAGGTTGGAATAGAGAAGAGTTTTCCCCTCCGACGCCTCAGGCAATAGTTTTATGTCAAAGGCTGATCTTCCTCCTAGACTGCCTGTCTCCCACGCCCCTGCACCAGCACTCGGCCTCCCACAGCAGCTCCAGGTCTGTTCTCCGCGTGCCTCCCCCAGCCTCAGGCCAAGAGCACAGGCATGGTGCAGGCTGCCTCCCTGGGCTCCTTGCCCAGAGAGCAGAGGACACATAGGCAGCCTCCTCCACATCTCGGGTAAAGGCTCATTTCTTTCCTGATGCCATCCTTTGCTTTCATTGCCTTGCCAGTTCCCACCACTGGCACTTGGAATGAAGGATGGGAAGAAAGAGGGAGGGAGAGAGGAAAAGAAGAGGCGTCTGCCATGGCCTTGTTTGCACACTTCAAAGGTTCACTAATGAGTCTGCCTATTGTCTAAGCCTCTTGTTTATACCTGAGTTTTGCAATCTATTCATATACACCTAGGGAGATCACAGGGAACCGAAAGGAGCCTTTCACGACAGGACAGGACAGCCCACCCTCCCCCTCCATGTGGAATCAAAGGGGTGATTGTCAAGGTAAATGAATTGGACCTGGAGGACCCACACAGCCACTGGAGCAGGCTCAGCGGAAGAGGAAAGAATGCGAGTAGTGGGGAGGGGCGATGGGAAGATGAGGAAGGAGAGCTGGCGAAAGCCAAGTTAAAACTCATTCCCATCAAGGCAAGCTCTTGATGTATTTCTCACCCCTACCGCCAGGTGTCCTACACAGCGACGCGACTGAGAAGAACAGGAATTCCCGTCCTGGGTCTGCTCCCAGCCCCACGCCTTGTCCTGCAGCAGCGGCTGCCGGCTGCTGCTGTGTGAGGGTGTTGGCTCACAGTTGGTGATGTCTGGAGACACTTCTGATTGCCACCCCTGTGGGGCTGCTCACTGTCCTCAGTGATGGGAGGAGACCGGACGTTTCTAAATATCCTACACTACACAGGACAGCCTCCACAACAAAGAATTAGCTGGCTCAAAATGTCAGAAGTGCTGCGGTTGAGAATCTCTCGCATGGGCATTTATCCCTGGAATGAATAGAATTAGAAGAGCAATACGTACATGCCTTGGTGTGGCTTCTGAGGAGCTTTTCGTAGTTGTTTTTTCTGGGAAGTTTCACCCTTGTATTCATCAAGCCTTACTCACCACAGCTGTCCTACTGACAGAAGTTGAGCTACTTCTGCCTCAGGGTCTTCCAGCCCTTATCAACACCTCACAAGTCTCACACACAGCCTTCTTAACATTTTATAATATGTTATCTCCTAGATTATTGTTCTTCCTTTATCTTCAGATAAAGGATCTATGTTTTTCTTTTCCATCTTATCTCATTTTCCCCTTTCTTAATTCTATCATTTATTTCCCAACTTTCTTCTGCTCCTTCCAAGCAGAAAGCAAAGCCAAACTCACAACAACCTACTCTCGGCTAAGGGCTAAGGCACTTGTTCTGACCCAAGTAGAGGATTTAAGATCCATGCCTAAAATCCTGTCTCACACCATCACAGGCTTTTGTGGCTGTTTCATTGTGATAAGAGAAAGTTTTCTTTCCTGGCTGCCGCTGTGAAGTCAGCGACCAGATCTTTGAATGCAAGGTTGCCACAGACAGAGAGATGATCTGCTGCAATGGAGACCTGATTCTTTGGAAAGGAAGGAAAAAGTGGCAAGAGGTTTCTTTCAGAATTATACATCACTAAATGGTTGTAAAATAATTATTTAAGTTGGTGACAAAAACATAAAGCATTGAATACTAAAGAAAAGCATCATAAGAATGTGTGTGAGACCAAAGAATCCCCCATGTCATCAACACCACCAATAAAGCCCTCATGAAGAACTCCTTTAACCACTTCGGGACCGCGCACACCGGCGGCGACGCCGCGCCCACAGCGGCGCCCGCAGTCCCCACGGCGGTCTGTGCCGCGCCCACGGCGGCGCCCGCAGTCCCCACGGCGGTCCGTGCCGCTCTCACGACGCGCCGCTTTGCTCTCGTGTGACGAGGAAGCTTGAGAGCGCTGACAGCTTGTTTCACTTCACAGGCAGCTTTACTTGTAGTGTAAATCAGAACAGGTGACACAGACATCTATGTCTTCATTGCGTTATTTTTAAATGTTCGCAATTTTATTTTGATAAATGAAAAATTAGAAAAGTCATATCACGGCTGTCGGCTACAGTCGACGCTCGGCTGTGCGCCTTCCTGTCACGGCTGTCGGCTACAGTCGCTGTGCGCGTCCATCTGTGGCTATTGACTACAGCCCATGTTGGTCCCAAAGTGGTTAAAAGTTGGAATGTTTTACCCAGCTGTGAGTTGCAAAGGCTGCACATCCTGGGTCATAGCCAAGACTGGCCAAATTGGAGTGCCTAACAGAGTCAGACGCGGTTTGAGATAAGTGGCTGTGAGGAATAGATTTCTGCATCGGTGATGCACATTCAGATACAAAAGCAACATCAAGGAGAAAATGTTCTGAAACCCAATCCAATGCCATATACATGATGACTGAGATTTTTTCAGCGTTATTCCATGAATGTCTTAATTCCTCCCACAACATGAACCAATGAAGTGGCCACAGTACCAAATACGTCTTCCAGAATCCAGGATAACGTGTGCTGGACCATCTGGGTGGTGAAGACGACAGTCACTACTTCCCAGCCAGCACCCAGGGCACTGTGATGTCATGGTGCACACACACGGGGCGGGGGGGGGGGGGGGGAGATGTTGGAAATGTGACAAAAATACCATTAGTGAGTAGAATGTTCCATTTCCGTATTTCTTTTATTTAAATAGCACCTGTGGAAGACAAAGGACTATTGATATGAGTGTGTGTATGTCTGTGTCTATGGATAGAGTTTTGGCTGTGTCTGTGTGTATGGCTCTGTCCATGGTTATGGCATGGCTGTATCTACATCTATGCCTATGGCTTGGCTAAGTCTACGGTGACGTCTATGTCTATATCTATGTTTGCTCCTATGGCTATGTCTATGGCTATAGCTATGGTTATGGCTATGTTGATGTTTATGGCTGTGGCTTGGCTAAGTCCATGGTGATACCTATGTGTATGTCTATGTTTATGCCTACGGCTATGTCAATGGTGATAGCTATGGTTATGGCTGTGTTTACATCTACGTCTCTCGCTGTATCCATGGTAAGATAGATAGATAGCTATATCTATGGTAAAGCTATGGTATGTCTCTGTCTATTTTTATGATTATGTCTTGGCTAAGTCTAAGGTGATAGCTATGACTTTGTCTATGTTTATGTCCATGGGTATGTCTACGGCTATGGCTATGCATGTGTTCATGTCTACGGCTCTGGCTCTGGCTATATATATGGTAAGGCCATGGCTTTGTCTGTGTGAGTTTTCAGAGACCTAAATTAGGCTCAACTGTAGAGGACCAAAACCTCCAGTATATCCTGCCTTAAAAAATACCCAGAGAGGTAGACTTCAGCTACAGATGATAATTAATTTTTGTCTTGTGCAATTGTTAATCTCTGTCTTATGCAAGTGCTTACTTACTATCTCCACACACACCCTTCAACAATCCACACATAGCTACTGACCTTTCACTAGATGAGCATGGGGTTCATGTGGGTGACCAGGACACACAGTCCCTGTCCTCACAGAGTAAGTAGTCACTTGGTTGCTCACTTCCTTTATCCCCCTCCTCTTTCAAAACTTCCATGGAAATTCCATCCTAGTTTACGACGGAAGGCCATGGAGCACAAATGGTAAGATATTGCAGAACAATAACAGAGAAAACATATGTGATGCCTGTCATGTAATTTAAAAAATCTCTCAATTAAAAAACTGTGGAAAGACACATTTCACAGCTGATTGTGGGGCATGGACTGCAGCCTGAGCTTCAGCACAGCTGCTGTCGGGGCATCACGGTCTGGGCGGGAAGGCTGCAGGCCTCGGGCCTGGGCCGGGGCTGGTCCTGGAGCGCAGGGAGCTGAGCACTTAGCTGTGTGCCAGCGGCCACGCTGCCCTCCGGGGAAAGGAGAAGTGCTCTGCGCACCCTCAGAGGGGCAGGTCACACAAGCTCACCACCCGCCAAGCCTTGGGGACGCCTCTGTGAGCCTCGTAAAAGAGGGGCCAGAGATGGAAGATGAAGGCACTGTGTTCATGAAAAGACAGTGGGATCCAGTGCTTGGCGACCAGGTGTGGGGGAGCACAGGGTGTGTCTGGCAGGGAGGGACCAAGGAGGACACGGGATGCTCGGAAAGCTGTCACCTTCACAGGGTTTTCTTCCTATGGACGGAATTGTGTTCCCCTCGACATGCATATGTTAGAGGCTTAGCCCTGGCACCTCAGAGTTGGCTGTGTTTGGAGACAAGGCCTGTAAGAGGTCATACAGCAAAACGAGGTCATGCAGGTGGGCCCTCAGCGGAGGTGACGGTCCTCACAAGAAGCGGTGAGGACTCAGCAGCAGACGGCGGGGACCACCCGCACGCCACGTGCGGGCGAGGAGACGGCAATTGGAAAGCCAAGGAGAGAAGCCTCGGAGGAGCCAACCTGCCGCAGCTGGGCTCTCCATTTCCAGCCTCCAGAGCTGTGAGGAGGTGAACGACGCTGTGCAGGCCCCTTCTGTGGTCCTTTGTCACAGCAGCCCCGGCAGACGGACACCGCGCTCAGGAGGAAGGATGCAGGTTAGAGAGCACCAGAGGCTCCTGATGATGCTGGTGAGGGTGCCCACGGCCCACACGGGCCTGGGAGTCGCCGAGGATGAGGGCGGCGCCACCCAGGTGGAGCGGGCGTGGACGAGCTGCTGTGGCTTGAGTGCGAGTCCCTCCACAGCTCGTGCGGAAACCTCCCCCCGGTGCGGCGGGACCCTGAGCGGTGGCTGGGCCGCGAGGGCCCTGGCCGATGGGCGGCTCGTCCACTGCCTGGTCAGTGTGCTATGGCGGTGGACTGCGCTTTGTGAGAAGAGGACGAGAGACCAGAGCCAGCAGCTCAGCCCCACCACGCGATGCCCTGGGCCACCTCGGACTCTCCCGGGTCCCCCCAGCCAGAAGGCCCTCGCAGACGGCCTTCAGCTCCACCTTGGACTCCTCAGCTTCTCTAAGTGTAAGACAGATTTCTTTTCTTTATAAGGTTCCCAGTTTCAGATATTGGGTTACAAGCAACGGAGAACAGACTGAGACAAGAACCTACAGGATGAGAGACTTGTGAATACTCAGACCACAGAAGGGCCTTTTCCTCTTGCCAGTCTTCCTGCCGGACAAACCTCACCCATGTTTTGGATCCTTTTCTCCTTGTTCATCCCTGCATAGATTTGGTTATGGAGTTCTAGTGTGCTTTCCTTCTAAATGGCCTGCATACCTGTGCCTTCCTCTCCGTGTTCATGTCTCAGCCTCCCAACCCCACTGAGGTGATTTCCACAGGGTCCTACCTGGATCCCAGCTCTCAGCCTTCCCCCCTAGGACCCATCCTACCTGGCCCTACAGAACTAAAACTCCTCTTTCATCAAGTCATTCTGTGACTGTGTATGTGGCCTTCAACCTCCTTCCCAGCACACCATTCCTGAAATCCTTAGCATCCTGATATCTTCTGTCTGCTAATGATTGGCTGGTGGCTGGAAGCCCCTAGGTCACTTCAGGATGGGGCTGGCCACCAGAGAGACCAAGGCAGGACTAGAGTGTAGGGGCTTTCCGCCCGTCCCCCAACATCCAGGGTGAGGAGGGGCTGAAGGGTGAGTGGATCACCACCGGCCAGTGGTTCAATCAATCGATCATGCCTATGCAACGAAGCCTCCATAAGCACCCTGACGGACTGGGCTCAGGGAGCTTCCAGGGAGCTGAGCACATGGGGGTTCCTGGAGGGTGAGAAAGCGCTGCACCCCTTCCCCATACCGCACCCTCTGCATCTCTGCACCTGCACGCTTTGTGATATCCTGTACAACAAACTAGTAAGCGTGCTTCCCTGAGTTCTGTGAGCCACTCCAACAAACCAATAACCCCAAAGAGGGGTCATAGGAACCCCAACCTGAAGCTGGTCGGTCAGAAGTTTCGAGTCCTGGCCTTGCGATTGGTGTCTGGGGGCGGGGCACAGTCTGCTGGGCCTGAGCCTCCTCTCTGGCGTCTGACACAGTCTTCAGGTGCTGGAAGTCACAGGCAGTGCTGGAAGTGAACTGAGGACACCGGGTGGAGTCGCTGCAGGGCTGATTGGTGCTTGCCGGGGGGGAGTGGGGGGGAGACCCACGCGTGGGGTCGCAGCCTGTGCTACAGCAGCGCGGGAGGCAGGTCCGGGCTTCCGCCCACTCGGTGCTGCCCCGAAGTCTTCCCCACGTCCCTCCACATTTGGATGCTCTCTGGCTCACTCATTCTGTTTCTTGCTGTCACCAGGACTCACCGGACCAGGTCTCTAGGTGGCCTGGGAGCGAGTCAGGCCGTCTTTGCGTCATGGCATCGTGCTGCTCCTCTGCCTGCAGCGAGCCGCGCGGGCGCCCCGGGAGCCTGTCCGCGGGCGCAGAGATCCTGCCCGTTCCCAGGCTCAAGGACCTGTTTCCTCCAGAAACCCTTCCCTGCCTGCTTTATCCCACCCTGTATTTTCTCTCTTTTCAACTTTTACATCACATTATCAGTCAACTGGGTGTATAATTTAATATTCGATCATTTCCCATAACTATATGTTACAGTTTTCTTTAAGGTGTGCATCTCATTTAACTAGTCTCTCTCCTGCTGCGCCCCTCCTGCCCGCCCCACGGCCAGTCTGCACACCGACCTGGACCGTTGACGCCAGCGGTGCCCTCTGCTCAAAACGCCCACGTCCTGCCACCCGCCAGGGCTAGACCCGGCGTCCGCAATTGACCCGTGTGGGTCGTCAGCAGTGATTCCCACGCAATCTGGCTGTGGATGCCACTCACCTGAAGAGCTTTCAAAAAATAATAATAAAATCTTGGTCCCAATCTACAGCAATTGAATCAAAAGTTCTGAGAAAGCAGCCCAGGAATTGGTATTTATTTTAAACCTCCAAGTTGAAGCCTTACTAGAACATAAGGTGCACGAATGTATAAGGCGTGTCTGCTTTGTTCACCACTGAATCCCTAGGGCCTAGTAGATGGTCAATAGAAATGCATTGAATGAATCTTTCAAATAAAACTGTACATGTCTTTGGGGAGGGAGAACAGAGGTAAAACTTATTTTTTATAGTAATACTACTGAGCATTTGGGGCTCAAAATGCTGGGATTTTTTTTCAAATGTTTCCCATATTTTCTTTGTTGCAAGTTTGAATGAGACCTTATTCTTTGACTCTAAGGTGTAAAAGTTCTCAATCTGCTCAGCTGCTAGATACCCAATGCAGAGAGGTAGTGCTTTCAACCAGCAACAGAAACGAACATTCATTTTCTTTCATAGTCAATCAGTTTTAAGTTTTTTAAAAATAAGTGTTTTCCAAACTATTTTAAAGGTTTTGAAAAAATAAAAAATTAATCTTTGTCTGTCATTCTGTAGCTGTCCTAATTTCTTACTGTGATCTAGCTCATGCAAAGTTCCAAAGAGCAAGAAAAACGTACTTTTAACAATAATAACACTAATAATGTATTGATGACTTATTTTGTAGCGAGCACAGTATGAGGAATTTTGCATGGATTATTTTTAATTAAAAACAAAACCTGTAAGGTAGAATTGGTGTTCCCATTTTCAAGGTAGAGAAATTGAGGTTCAGAGTGGCTAGTTTCTTGTCTAAGAAACTGTGACTAAGTCCCTTGTTAGTTGGACTGACCCAGACGCGTGTGATGAAGCCCTTGTTCCTCCCACCGCACCATGTTCTGTTCCACATCACCCGCTTGGGTAAGAAGGAACTCCCACCACAACAGACACAATGGTGCTTGCTACTCGGCAATATTTTGACAGGCTTGAGACCCCTGGGCGGCAAGATGGGGCAGAGGAGGCCGAACAGTTCCCGCCGGGTTTCAGACGTGTTCGGCAGCACGCAGGGAAGAGGCGAGTGTGGGAAGGCACCGGCCCGTCTCGTGGCGAGGTCAGCAGGGCTCCCTCTGTGAGCAGGAGCCGCTCCCCACGGCTGGCTCCCAGTCCCCGCCAGCCTAAGCAGCCAAGACAGCAGGAAACAGATGACAAAACACTTGTCCCTCAGCCCATGAGGTCGCCTGTTGTGTCATAGGTAGGTCTTGAGGAAAGGTCAGGCGACGCTTAAGCAGCCCCCTGGTGTTGCACATCTGAGGTTAGAAGTCTTGGAGAATTAGTCTCTTTGAAAATGAGGGAAGTTGAACTATTTTCGAGAGCGGGCAGAAGTCCAGAATGCGAGAATGTTTTCTTTCTTTTGTGCAAGACCAGCAAGCAAAGGGAAGAGCATGTGTGTGTCTCAAGGTGGGAGGAAGGGACTTTCTATTTTGGTGTGTGACAGCAGGCAGCGCAGAAATGGGAAGCCGGCCCCTCTCAGAACTGCCGACCGGAGAGCGGGCAGGGCCACGGGTGAGGCTCGGGGCGGGCTCTGCTTGGACTTGACCTCACAGCCCACCCAGAGCTCTTCCGGGGGCTCCACCTCTGTCAAGGATTTAGTGTCCAAATATCTTTGTTTCTTATTCCTTCTATTTTTAGTTGACACATAATAATTGTATATATTTCTAGGATATAGGATTTATAGGATACAGAGTGGTATTTTAATACATGCTTACGATGTGTGCTGATCCAATGAGGCTAATGGCATATTCGTCACCTCAGACACTCACCATCTCTTCCAGACTTTGGAAAATGTGCAGTGAATAATCGTGACCGCTTCACTGTGGTGCTGCAGGCATAGGACGCCTGCCTCCCGCCAGCCAGCTGGGACCTGATATCCGTAAACTACCTCCCCTCTCCCATCCTTCCTACCCTTCCCAGCCTCTGTTGACCACTCTTATTTCTGTGAGCTCAAATTTTATTTTTAGCTTCCGCGTGAGTGAGAACACGACCTGTCTCAGACCTGTATTTCCCACTGACCAGTTGAAAAGCCTGAAAAGCAGAACATGCTACTGTTCTACTTTCTAGCTTATATTCTTTTGGTCCTTCAACATTCCTTCAGTTCTGTGCAGATACCATTCTAGCTACAACGGAGAGCTATTAGAAAATTATAGAAATAATTTCAGTTCCGCATTTGCAGTGTGGGCAGGAGGATGCAATGTGGGTAGCGGGTGCCTCAGTCTGCAAACTCAAGTGTGAAAGAGTATACTTCATTTTTGAATTATTAAATCCAATTTCTGTTAAGAGCCGAGATTCCACTGGTTACAAGCTTCACCAGGTGAAGCTCAGGAGAATCGCTGAGAGAAAACGTAGAAGGTGAACTAGATGGAAAGAGTTTGGACCAGGCAAAGGGAAGACACAAGGGCTCTGACCCGGTGGGAGAGCTGCAGGGCACACTGCCTGCTGCAGAGGGCAGAGCCAACGAGCACAGATGGGTGACATGATTCACAAGGAGAGTGGGAGAGAAGGTCAGTGGACAAATACACTGGCTAAGCATCAGAAAATTGCTCCACGAATTCCAGCTGTTGAACCACTTGCTTTCTATACTCAGGATTAATGCAGAGAATATTGCTAGGGTGCACAGGCTAGCACCAGTAGGTGAACTGGGGATGTATCTGGTCTTCAGACACCTGCTTCTGTAGAAGCTCCTTTTGGTGGGGGTGGCCCCTGTACGAACTAAGATATTCCACCCTTCCTGGAAACAACAGACTGGGGGACCATGCCTTCTGTCACTGGTAGAGCAGCCGTGTGTGTCTCTGCACCATCAGGAGCTATGACCTTAAACACAACGATGAGCCCACAGACAGCATCTTGGTGGTTTGCCAGCAGGGAGAATAATAGCCCCTCTTTTCAACTGGGAAAGCCATGGTCTTCCTATGTCCCAGCCCAGATTAGGGCTGGAAACAGTGTGTCACATATTACTTTAGGCAGCCTTGGAGAAATCAATCCTCTCCAATGTTCTTTGGGTATTTATTTATCTGGAGACCCAACAGATAGCTGAGAGTGGGATAATCTATTTTCTAATTAATGTAATTGATTTCCCTGAATCTTTAAGCAGAAAAGCATGAGAAGTTTGGCAACAAAAAGTCAAAGTTGATAATCTCTAACAAGACGACTTGAAAATCATAGATTCACTAACAAAGACTATTTTATAATATATATTTGGAAATGGCACTTTCTCTCTATATATTATATTATATTATATTATTATATATTAACAGTTGACAGTTTTTAGTCCAGGTTGCATATAGAAGCAGTTGTTCAGAACCTGTAACACATTTTCCTCACAAGAACAGAGCTACAAATAATGATACAGTTTCAGATTAATCCAGAAAATCCTGATTAATCTACAAAGCAAATGATTTTGAATGTTGATAGCATTACTGATCCTAACCAGTGCCTGACATAAAATGGGCACCTATAATTATGCTTTCCTTCTTTCTTTCCCCCTGCTCAGTCACAGTAAACTCTTTTAGAGAAGTAGGGAAGGAATTAATGTTTACTGCAATTTGGCTATGCAAAGGGTATTTTAGCTCATTTATCTCATCACTTCCCCCAAATCCTGTAGAGTAGTAATTTCCCCACTTCCAAAACTGGGAGACTCATTATTTCTATAGAAAATGTGATCTGAGTTCCAAGTTGCAACGTTAAGAACACCTCTCTTTCCATTAATAGGAATGAAGATTGTCTTCTGTCTTCAGCACTTCTGGGATGGGCTGGGTGCACCTTCTCTCCGGGGGGCAGGCTTCCGAGATGGGACGCCGGGTCAGTAAAGGAATAGGAACACTGGCAAGCCACACGCACAACAGAAGGGAGAAAATGAACTCCGCCTCGACTTGTCCCCATGTTGAGGCTACATATGGAAGAATATATTCTTCGCTCTCGTCAGTTTTTCTACAGATTAAAAAAAAACCTAATTATTGAGAATTTTCTTGGAATTATTCAAAAGAAAATATGCCGTCTTCATTTTAGGAAGCATAAGCAAATTTTTCAGTGCCCGCTTTCCCCTTGCCAGCCCATGCACCCATAAAAATGCCCACAGGAGAGTCAGCTATACACATATGCCAGAGGCAGGGACCTGGAGCCATTTTATGGCAACATCAATCAGGTGAAAACTTCCCCATCCTCTCCTTCCATTGCTTCCCTCTCCCACGGCCCTGACCATGCCCAACAGAAACCTGGCAAGCAATGTAGAGAAACAGAGGAATCCAGCTGCCTTCCCTCAACCCCTGCCACCACTGCAGGCTGGCAAAAGCCAGGGGCTGGGACGTCACAAAATCAGTCTGCAGTTCCATGAATTTTCTGGGCTGAGCATCGGGGGCTGCTAATTAGGTCTGCTTTTCTGTCTTTAAGTGTTTGTAGGAGCTTCTATTACAAAACCAGACATTCGTGGAGAAGGCCTGGTTTTTCATCCAGAAACAGAGGAGGGCCATTTTTAAACTTCATTGAGCAGGTTTCAAAGGGTAGTAGAAGAAAAATAAAAGTTGCTTTTATGATTACAGCCCTCATTCCTTCTTTTCAATGTACCACCTACACAATTACCAAAATGCTTCTTCTTTGTCTTTCAAAGTCACTTGTAATTATTTCACCAAGTAAGACGGGACAGATCCAGGGTGTGAACTTGCAGCAGAAACGGCCACTTAGACTTACTGGTCTGCAAAACAAATGTGTCCTGGAAGCTGAGAGGGTCCACTCTCTCTTCCTTCTGTGCTGTCCTCCTGTCTTCTGGTGATGTAGATGTCTTGCATTCCTTTTGCCCATGCCACAAGCATTTTTTCAGGTATTTAACCTTGACTTTTGCTCTGAATCCATGTTAAAGCCAACACTTTGCTTCCTCCCACTTCAACTGCCTTGCCTCAAGGTAGGTGGGAAGGAAATCACAGTGTCTGCCATTCTGTATGTCAAAGGAGGTTTGTTTATCCTATTAGTAAAGTCAATAGACCAGTCACTTCCTGCCAAGGACTACCTTTTGGGACAAGAAAGCCAAGCTGATAAAAGCAATTGTGCTGAAAAGTATGTTCATGGTGTACCTGATAATTCCGCTCCCCTATAACCTCCCCTACCAAGAGGAAGCTGAGGTGTTCAATGGATTGGGAAGGTTTGGGTTGCAGTTGATTGCCCAGCTCACAGGACATTTTGGCCTCTCCTCAATGACTGGAACCACAGGGTGGACACACACAGGCCGTGCCCCCAAGAGAAGGACCCAGGACTGCACCTGCTCAGGACATGGGCCCACCGGAGTTCCCAGTTAAGGCAGTGCTGGGGTTTCACATGAATTGTCTTCAACAGGCCCTTGCTATTTCGACAAGACCTGCTTAGAGTGACTCCATTTTCTCACCATCCTCTGTGAGACTAGCCAATTCCAGCATCCTCTCAACCTTTAAGATTCCAATTACATTCCTGTGCACCATGGTTTGCTCTATTGGGACCCTGACCACACCTGGGATTAGTTGTTCAATGTTTATCTTCCCAGAAGGATCTCAGGGGAGGGAAGAGAACTTGTCACCCACCCATCCATAGCACTCTCTATATCTGCCACTCAGTAGCACTCAGCGTTGTTCAATAAGATTTTGTCCTTATTTTACTCAGATGATGCCAGATATTGTCTAACTGGTGTTAGAAATGGGCGCCACCATGATAAGAGGGTGACATACTCAGAGTTGCTTTTTGCTGCTGAGCCAGCAGTCCTGTGTAAGATGAGTTTAGGGTTTAGGTTTCAAGATTCCTGGCCTGATGTGCCAGTCTCCACACCCTACACTGCCCTCCAGTCTCCTTTCCACGGCACATGCCTCATGGCTCCCCACTGGTAAACACGGCATGTCTCCAGATAATTATATGAAGAAAAGAAGAGAAGTGAATTAACCAGAGTATTTCAAAACAGCCTACATCATTTCCCTCACTGTATATACTAACCAGAGAAGTACAAGGAGGAGAAGAAAGCAAAGTGCTGATCGCAGCAATAGCTATCATAGGGCAGCCGGGACAAGAAAATGCCCCGTAGACATGTGTTTTTGGTAAAAGACCAAATGCCAAAGAACCCAGAGGAAAAAACTAATCACCACACATTGTCTCCCCTGGCGCAGTTGGCCTCAACGTGCTGCCCCGCCCGTAGGCAAGGAGACCTTCCGCACAAACCGAAGGCGCACCCGCTGACACGGGCGCTCGCACACGGTCTGAGGCCGGGGTGCCGTGCCCTTTCTCCTCTCCGCGGGCGCGGTGAGGCCGAGATTAGGAAAGAGCTCAGGGGTGCTCGGCCCGCGGTGCCCTGCCCTCTGGTCTGGGTCACGTTGCCTTCTTGAATCATTTGTACAAGAATACATGTCTAAGTGTTGATCAAAAGGAGACTTTTTTTTCTTGCTTAGCAACTGGACTAGTTTGACTCAGATCAAGTCATCCTTTTTCAGAGATGACCACACAGGCATGAGCATCTGAAAAAGACCATTACCTGACCTGTGGACCCTACCACTCCGCCAAGGGCAGGACGGAAAAGAGGTGCGCAAGTGCCCAGTGCCTGAGTGCACCAGCCTCTTTACCAGAGTGTCCACCCCGACTCCCTGGCATCAAAGTCCAGCCGTGCTTCACTCAGGCTCAGCGATGACCTGCTGTACCAGACAACGCAGGGTCAGTAAGGCTTTTGTTTATTACCACAGGGAAAAACTACGCCAACTCAGAAATCGCCATGGTTTATTTATACGTTGATGTGTATTTCATGTTGTTTAAAATAACAAGGTGTCTTAAACAAACGACATAAATACCCTGTTGGCTTTTCTCCCGCAGGCTGCGGCTTGGCAGGCTGGCGTCCTGCTGCCAGTGCCCTCCTGCGGCCTGGCCTTCCAGCTCCTGGGTCGCTTGGCCTGTCAGGCCGACATTCAGACTTACCAAGCATCACAGCCTAACCCCAGACTCAACCCCTTATTATTTTTTGCATTTTCCCACAACCGTAACTCATTTTCAATGAAGATTTTAATTCTTGATATGGGTCACAACTTTGATCCAACCGTTAAGAGGCGGGCAGGACGTGAAGCTGCAATTTCAATAAAGCTCCCATCTTACCTTCTGAGAAAGTGAAAGGACAATCCAAACCACTTTACTGAAGGCTACCTACTATGAGGCCGAAAGTCAGGGTAAGAGGGAACAGACTAGAAGGTAACCACAGCCAGGGGGCCGCAGGTGTCCCGGTGTGAGCGCTCCGCTCTGTCCATGGCAGTGGGGTTCAAGCAGCGAGAGGGCTTCCGTCTCTCCCAGGGGCGTGTGCTGCACAGAGGCCCACAGTGCTGTGAACGTGCTTAGCACACCAAACTGTGCACACAAAAATGGTTATTATGGCAAATTTTGTGCATGTGTTTTTTACCATAATAAAGAAAAAGTATTTTTAGAAGGGGGGCATAGGAGGAAAGCAACTCCCTAACTTCATGGAGAGCAGAGGAAGATGTGCAGGCACGAGCCTGCAGCCGGCAGCAGGCAGTGAGCTGGCGGTGAGGGTGAGAGGAAGCCCCGTGTGTGCCAGAGGCAGGGCTGGCCCGCCAGGAGAGGCGGCTCCAGTTGGCGGCGCGCTAGACTGGGAGTCCCAGCCAGGGAGGCCGCGGGCGGCAGCAGTCTCCACAGGTGATTCCTCACCGTCGCCCCTTCTCTCTGACTGGCCCGTCCTTGTCCTTCTCACCGCCACCCTCTAGCAGGGGACGCAGAGCTGCGCAAGCCTCGGGAAGGTGCGAGAGCGCATGGGCAGCCCTCGGCAGGCCGTGCCCGCACGGACACGGGCCACCCCGGGAAGCCAGCCCTGTGGCTGGGGGTTCTGAGTAAACAGCAGCAACGCCCAGTTGTGTGGGCGGCAATGAATCAGGGCGGTCCGTGAGTTCTGCTTGCAGAATCTCTTCCTTTGTTGTTGTCCCCACCCTGTGGCGTGGCTCCCCTGGGATTTCCTTCTTCCTGGAGTTAGGGTTATTGCGCATGCGCCAGTAGGCAGGCCAGCTTTGGGTGACACTCCCCGCCTTGGGCAGCAGGGCCACAGGTCCATCCGCCCAAGCACTATACCTGGCTGGTGGCCTTGGCGTTTAATGTCTGTTTTCACACGCATGCGGATGCATGTTAGCGCTTTCCACAGATGCTAAGCGCCCTGGGAAAGAGAGTGAGACGCTGACGCTCTGGTGAAGGCTGGGACAGCAAGTTCAAAATTCATGGATTTTGAGGTTTTTTTCCATTGGGTAAAACTAAACTGCTCATTTTTACAAAGTAGGGAGAATTTTCTCTCTTTCTCTGTGTGTATAAAGGTTTGTGAGTGTTGTTTATAGATCTTAAGAATTAAATTACAATTTAGGAAAATAAAATTTTTCAGTGCCCATTGGTCAACTATCACTGGAGAAAGCTTATGTTTTAAAATCAAGGGTGGCTCACACCTGTAATCCTGGCACTCTGGGAGGCCAAGGTGGGAAGATTGCTTGAACTCAGGAGTTCCAGACCAGCCTGAGAAAGAGCAAGACCCCATCTCTACTAAAAATAGAAAGAAATTAGCCAAACAACTAAAAATAGAAAAAATTAGCTGGGCATGGTGGTGCATGCCTGTAGTCCCAGCTACGCAGAAGGCTGAGGCAGGAGGATCGCTTGAGCCCAGGAGTTTGAGGTTGCTGTGAGCCCGGCTGATGCCACGACACTCTAGCCTAGGCTACAGAGTGAGACTCTGTCTCAAAAAAATAAAATAAAATAAAATAAAATCAAGGGTGAAAGCACCCAAGCAAATCACACTTTTGATTTAATTCACCGCTTTAACACTAGATAATTCTAAGGTCTAGTCACACTTATCTGCTGTGTGGTTTTAGGGCCTGTCTGCCATCATCCTGCCGACGGTGCTGTGTGTGCATCTCATCCGGGAGGAGGCCAGCCTGGGTCTCCCGTCCTGCCCACTGACCCGTGTGTCTTCTTTCGAATGGCACCGAATGTGAGACACCAGTTTTCTAACCCTGTGGGCCAGAGGGGCTGACATACAGAGAAACTGGGTGTTCCCCCTAAGTTGCAGATGGGGCACCTTAAGTCCAGCACCAGCAGGCAGCTCCCACACCTCGTTAGCTACAGGGAACAACATCCCTGCACTGCACAAAGGAACTCAGAGCCCAGAAATGAATTAGCCGATGGAAAGATCTGTGACCTATTTAAATATGAGGTTCAATCCCTTTGTTCTTTAGACCAAAGCCAGTGCCGGCACAAAGACTCAACCCTGTCTCGGGCAGGGCCCTGCATCCACTCTCCACTGCTCACACCCATGGCCGGCGGCATGTGCGTGCGGGAGACAAGCGGCTCTCGTTAGTTAGCACGTTACTATGCCCCCGTGCAGTGGCACTCACTGCAGCCCAGGCCCTCTGCCGGATCTGTGGCACACACTGCACACATGTGACTCAGAGCCGCCCCTGGGACAGATGTTAGCAGACGAGGAGACTTGCCTTAGATTTTTTTTGCCCAAGGGCCATTCAGCTAGAGTGGCAAAATCTGGGCTCCCTCCCTCCCAATTTTTGTTGTTGTTGTTGCCCTTTTGATATCACACAAAAATTACAAGAATTCTTTGGCTCTGTTTCCAAAACCGTGGGGGGGTTGGATAGCTGAAAGAGGACCGTCGGGCAGAAGCTGTGGAGTGACGTCCTGCCCCTCCTGTGCCACCCTAGGTCACCCATATCCTGATTTCCAGCTTCATGTTGCGGCTTGTGAGCCATGACTCTGGTACCCATGGGCTCCAGAAATACGCTTCCGTGGTGCTGCAAACATTCTCTTCCAATTTAATTTTGAAAGAAAGCATTTTTTAACTGTTTGAAAGCCACAGCAGAGAGCATATGCCCTCAAAGGCTTTGTCCATGGACTTTCCACACACTGTCAGCCGCCAATGCAATGATTCAGGCTACTAGTTTAAGCCTTTAAAAAAAAAAAGACTTCAAAATTGCTTTCCCTGCACCCCTGTATGTGACGTTTAACTTGTCTGCAAATCAGCAATTAAAAAATGTAATCCTGCATTGACCTTGCTTTAAATGGAGGCCTGTGGATATCCAGGCAGGTGAGGTCGCACGGGCAGCTCCCCTGTCTGGCACAAGAGCACCCCCTTTATTAAAGGCTGGGGAGGCCCAGAGCATCTGCTCAGAGCAACGGTCATCAATGCATAATCATTTCCTAATAGTAACTGAGCACATCATGTTGTAGCTTGTTTAAACATAGTTTAGAATGGGTTTTTTTTTTTGGTTTGACTATAATATGTAGGACAGAATCATAAATTTGGAGATTGGGATGTTTCCAATCAAATATTTATAAGTGGTAATTTTTCATTACTTTTTACTTTTATTTTCTAATTTTTCCTTAAGATTAAAAATAGATTATTAATTAAAAGCTGAAAATATTTAAAAAATTGAAAATGAATGTGAAAGATAGACCAGACTTAAGATCAACAGCATATCATACTAGACAGTAAAACTGATATTTCAATTGTGTCAACTCTACTAATAGCAGGACATAAAACCAATGAAATGAAAAATAAGAAAGTGTCACACATTTTTCATGAGGGTTCATTCCAAGATGATCAAATTGCCAGAACCCTCACTATTTTATAAATTTTTGGAAAATAGCTTTATGGACCCTGCCTATATGAAACATCCTATGAAATTATCAGGTCAAAAGGAAACCATATAGAGTATAAATACAAAGTGCTAAATTTTTTTAGTATAAACTGAATAGCTCCAAGTTATAAGAAATGTATATATACACAAAGTTTAAACACAACAATGCAAATGCACTTAGAACGTCAAAGTCAAGTTGCCACATCACTCACACATCCCAAACCATGCAATTGACACTGTCTTAAGTCTGTTTGGTGAGCAGGCACCTACAAAAATGCAGCCAATCACATTGTAATCTGCCCAGCTGTTAAGCCAGGAGCTACTAAGCCACGTGCTTCGAGGCCACAGCCGCTGGGCTCTCAGGGCAGCGGCAAACCCCTCCACTCCCCTTCCTCCGGAGCACCCTTGACAAAGCCATCATCGCACCCGCCCCCAGACTGCAGCAAGAGCTTCCCAGCTGTTCCTCCAGATCCCACCCTTGCCTTGTTTTTAATTTATCCCACACCAAGAATCAGGATGATATTTTAAACCTGTGAGCACTAACACATAACTTCCCTGACAAAAGTCCTTTCGTGGCCTCCCACTGCACCTGGAGCACAATCCACGCGTGTTTTCCCCGGCCCTCAGGGCCTGGCTTTCTGGCTCCTGTTCTCTCGTTGGCTTCCCGCTGCGCCCCAGCTGGTCCACTCCGGGAGCACACCTGTCCCAGCTCTCCTCCCCTGGACCTCTGGAGGGCGGTGGCCACTCCTCCCCTGGCCGGAAGTGGACTCACCTCCTTTCCTGGGAGACGCTCAGTGGCTCCTCCAGTTAGGACCTGTCCTTCCCGAGCCCTCCTCCAGCGGCTGGCTGACTCCTCCTTGGTGCTGTCACTGTGGGCACTGCTCTTGGGTGGCCGCTTGCTCACTGCCCACCGCCCCAGCAGACTGTTGAGCAGACTCAACAAGGATGGGAAGGATGGGTCTCCTTTGTCACTGTGTCCCCAGCCCCAGAACCCCCAGCCACTGGTGTATGAGAAATACAACTCTCATCACAGCCCAAGACACACGTGCTTTTTAATTTTTGTTACGTGTGATTTACTCTGATATTTTCTAGTCTGTCATACTGGATTCCATTTCATTTTCTTAAAAAGGCTGGTTGTGACCTAATATTTATTTCATAACTCATTAAGGAATCCCAAGCTATCACTTGAAAACATTACGATAATGCAAATTATAGAACAAATACTCAATATTCCTGATTCGTTTGGATGTGGAGATTATGTAAAATCTTTATAGTTCAAGTAAATAAGACTACAGATTTGACAAAAATTTCAATTAGTTCTCAAAATAGTGAGAACTCAGGCAATTAAAATTTCATTTTAATATATAATATTTTCAGGCAATGAATAATGGGAATTTTTATTACTTTGTAAAAAAAGGTGAGAGGAAAATTTTTCATGTATTAGATTATTTTCAATATTGCCTCCAACAAATCATATACGTTTACAATAATGTAGCGTGACGGCTAAATTGAAGATGCAAAAGAAGCAACAAGTACACCCTCAGGTGTAGTGGCTGCTGCAGAAGCCACAGCGGAAACCAGGCAAAGCCCGCAGGCCACGTGGGCACAAGCAAGCCAGAGACAGAGACAGTCCCAACTTCCCAGAGCGTGGGATAGGCCCACCCCAAATTTGCCAATTTTATGAGGGAGCATTTTTTTTATTTTGCTTCATTTACTTTATTTACTAACTGTGAAATCTGAAATAGAAATTGTTTTTAAAAATAAATAAAAACAATGACAATAAAAATTAGCACAAATATATTCTATGAGAAACCTCTCTGTCCCAGGCACCCAAGCTCACTTCTTTGGAAAAAAGCAGTGTTATTATGTTCTTGCATATGCTTCCAGAGATATTTTTATGCATATTTTTCACCCTTAAAAAATGGTACTCACACTTCTAATTAGGCTCTTCTCAAAAAAGTCTTTATAATAAATTTAGAGCATTGATTGACCCGTATAGAAAGCATATGCAGCTTTCTCACTTTTTATTTCAGTCGCATAGTATTCCACTGTATGGGTGTGTACCATCATTTGCCTAACCAGTCTTACATTGTATATTTAGGTCGTCTTCCATGACTTGCTACCAGAACAATAATGCAACGATTAGTAACCTTATGCAAACCTCTTGTAGCACAAGTATAATTGTTTCTGCAGACTAAATTCTCTGGAATGGAATTGCTGGGTCAAGGATGTGTGCATTTGTAATTTTGATAGATATTGCAGGTACTCACCACTGGGGAGGCCACAGCTTACACTGCCAACGGCAATGTGTTAGCAGATCTGTTTCCTTGCACCCACACCAACATGGGGTTTTGTCAAGTTTTTTGATATTTACCAATCTTGTAGGTTTGGACCTTGTAGGTTTGAAAAATGCATCTCAGTGTAATTTAAATTTGCATTTTTCTAACAATGAATGAGGTAGAGCATCTTTTAATGTGTTGACTTTTCTCTTATATACTTTGCTTATTTTTGTTGGCTTATCAGTCTTTTTCTTGCTGATTTCTAGTGTACACAAGGGAATATATATATAAAATATATATATATATATATATATTTTATAAATATATAAAACCTCAGGAAACTTAATCCTTTGCCTGTATTAGAAGTTGCAATGTGGCTTATAGTTTTATTTTTTACCTTTAACTTTTCTTCTGGTAGATTTTGACATGTAGAAATTATTATTTTCATGTACTTGAATTTATTAATCTTTTTTGTCTGGCTTCATCGTTTTGTTCATATTAGAAAGAGTTTCTTCATTCTAAAATTATGAGAATCAAAAATTCTCCATGGTTTCTTCTATTTTTTAATGGTGTCTTGTTTTCAATTTTAAATATTTGATCCATCTGGAGTTTCTTCTGAAGCATGGGTCGAATCCAAGTTTATGTTGTTTTCTAGTTGCCTATAACATTTAAAAGAAAACAGTCCATATTTGTTGAATAGTTTATCTTTTCTTTGCAGTTTCAAATCTGCACCTTTACACATACTACATATAGATCTATTTCTTGCTATATGTATGGTGCATTCATTTGTCAGCCTATTAGTGTGTCAATGCCTCAATTTTAAAACTATCTTCATTTTATAATATCTTTCATAGCTAATAGGATAATCTCACCTCATTACTATTTTAGTGTGTATTTTTACAGAATTTCTCTGAGAATAACATTTATTTTATATGAATTTTAGAATCAGCTATCTCACTTAAAAAATATTTTTATTATTTTATTGAGATTGCATTACACTTATAGATTAACTTAGGAAGGAATTATAATTTTTAAATAATACTGAGTTTTCTTATTCAAGAACATAGTATTACAATATTTTTCATATCTTAGTGAGGGACACCAATAATTTTATTACAACTCTTTTCATCTAGATCTTGTAAAATTCTTATCAAGTTTATTCTACGTAATTTATATTTTTTTGTGCTTTAAAAATGGAGTCCTCCCTATAACTAGGAAGGAGATTGAATTATTAATAGTGATTGAAAAGATTTGGACCAGTTGGCTTTACTGGTAAATTCTATGAAACATCTAAAGAATTAATACCAATTCTTTCTCAAACTCTTCCAAAAGATTGAGAGGATGGAACAATTCTTAACTCATTCTTTGAGGCCAATATTACCCTGATACCAAATACAAAAAAGGCTACTACCAGAAAAGAAAACTACAGACCAATATCGCTGATGAACATTGATACAAAAATTCTCAACGAAATATGGTCACCATTGGTTGCTATCCATGGAGGATTGGTTCCAAAGCCCCAAGCAAATAGCAAAATCTACACATCCTCAAGTTCCTTTTATAAAATGCCTTAATATTTGCATATAGCCTATGCACATCCTTTAAAAAATCTCTGGATTACTTATAATACCTTATACAAAGTAGATGCTATGTAAATAGTTGTTATACTGCGTTTTTAAAATTTGTATATTTTATTGTTGTATTTTTATTGTTTTTTTCCTGAATATTTTTGATCTACAGTTGGTTGAATCTTAGATATGGAACCTACAGTTTTGGAGGTGCAACTAAACTAGCAAATTGAAGGAAGATTTATTTCTGGAATGCAAAAAATGGTTCCACATAAGAAAATCAATCAATGTAATATACCTCATTAACAGAATAAAGAGAAAAACATATAATTATAAGTTGATGCAGAAAAGCATTTTGACAAAACTCAATTCCTTCAATAAGGGAAACTTTCTCACATGATGAAGGTCATATAGGAAAAATCCACAGTATCATATTTAAAGGTAAAAGACTGAAAGCTTTTCATGTAAGATCAGGGAAGAGATGGGGACGTCTGCTTTGGCCACATCTATTCGACATCATATTGAAAGTTCTAATCAGAGCAATTAGGCAAGAAAGAGAAATAGAAATTGTCCAAAATGAAAAGAAAGAAGTAAAATGTTCTCTGCTGGCAGGTGACATGTTCTCATATGTTGAAAACCCTAAAGAAAAAATTAAAATCATGTTAAAGCTAATAAAAAATTCAGCAAAATTATATGATGCAAAATGAATACACAAAACTATATTGCATTTCTACACACTAAAAATGAACAATCCAAAAGGTAAATTAAGAAAACAATCCCACCCACTTACAATCATGTCAAAAGGAACAAAATCTTACAAATAAATTTAACTGCATGAAAGACTTGTACACTGAAACTACAGAACATCATTGAAAGAAATTAAAGAATATTTAAATAAGCATATAGCTAACCCATGTTCATGAATTAGAAGATTTAATATTGCTAAAATGACAATACTACCCAAAGTGATCTATAGAGTCAATACAATCCTTATCAAAATCCCAATAATATTTTTTGCACAAATGGAAAAACCCATCCTAAAATTCATGTGGAATCTCAAAAACCCCCAAATAGCTGAAATAACATTGAAAAAGAAGAACAAAGTTTGAGAACTAACATGCCCTGATTTCAAAACTTACTACAAAGTGACCATAATTAAAACAGTGGCATGATGACAGACATATAGACCAATGCACTAGAATAGAGAGTCCAGAAATAATATATGGCCAAATGATTTTCAACATTGCAAAGATCATAAACTGGGAAAGGACAGTCTTTTCAACAAACTGTGCTAGGAAAACTGAATGCCCACATGCGAATGAATGGAGTTGGACCAAAAATTAACTCAAAATGGATTTAAGACCTAAACTTGAGAGTTAAAATTATAAAACTCATAGACGAAAACATAAGAGAAAATCTTTATAATACTGGATTTGGCAATGATTTCTCCACTATGACACGAAACTATAGAAAACAAATGAAAAAATACATAAGTTGGACATATGAAAATTAAACACTTGTATATCAAAGGACACTATCAAAAGAGTAAAAAAAACTACACATAGGCTGGGCACGGTGGCTCACGCCTGTAATCCTAGCTCTTGGGAGGCCGAGGCGGGCGGATTGCTCAAGGTCAGGAGTTCAAAACCAGCCTGAGCAAGAGCAAGACCCTGTCTCTACTATAAATAGAAAGAAATTAATTGGCCAACTGATATATATATAAAAAATTAGCCGGGCATGGTGGCACATGCCTGTAGTCCCAGCTACTCGGGAGGCTGAGGCAGAAGGATCGCTCGAGCCCAGGAGTTTGAGGTTGCTGTGAGCTAGGCTGACGCCATGGCACTCACTCTAGCCTGGACAACAAAACGAGACTCTGTCTCAAAAAAAAAAAAAAAAAAAAAAAACTACACATAGAATGGAATAAATTATTTGTAAGTCATATATCTGATAAAGAATTAATGTTCAGAATGTACAAAGAACGCTTACAACTCAATAATAGCAACAACAAAACAATGCACTTCAAAAGTAGTTAAGGAACTTGAATATTTATCTAAAAAGATATAAAAATGACTATTAAGCACATGAAAAGATGCTCAATATCATTAATAATGAAGGAAATACATATCAAAACCACAATGAGGCATGTCGAAGAAAGTGGGGCTTGTTTGCCAGAAGGGATATACGTGAACAGCCTACTGAGGTGTGTGTGCCTTCAGGGGCAGATCAGCGTCCTAGAGGAAAACCCTCCTCCCCAAAGGAGGCCGTACGCCCAGCCCAGGTGGCGTTCCTGCGCAGGGAACCTCCCAATCGGCATCACCGACAAGGGTGGTCTGGTGGCGTGTGGTCTGGCCTGCTGGCAGAGGCCCAGGAGCAGCCGGGGAGTTGAGGAAGGTGGAAAGAAGCGAGGACCGCTCCAGACTGCGGGTCTCAGACAGCCCTCCCCCCCCCACGGAGACTCTCTGGCTGAGCGGGACCATTCCAGCCCCTCCCTGACAGCTTTTCCCGGAAGCAGAGAACAGAACTTTGACCCCTGCTAACGCATTGGTGGTGCCTGAGGGCAGGCTTACCCAACCCAGCTCTGCCCAGACTCTCTCCTAGACCAGCACTCACTGAGGGGGAGAAAAGGACACACCTGGAAGTTCCAGGGCCCCACCCACCACCTGAGGCACGAGAGTGCCTCTCTACAGGAATGAGAGCTGATAACAGGACACAAAAACAACAGCATAGCCTGTTCCTCCAAGCAAGCGCCATCTACTGACAGGGAGGACATCCTGCGCACCCTTCTCACGGCACCTACTGACTCATTATATAGGGAGTGGTCGAATCTCACCCACAGATACAGGCTCAGAAACTAAACAAGGTGTGTGAATACCCAAACAAAAACCTAAAGAAAAGAAACAGCAACTGATCGACATGGGAAGAAATCAGCGAAGGAACTCAGGAAATATGAAGAACCAAATGGAAAACACACCCCCAAAGAGGAGCCCCAGCCCCCTAGAAACGGACACCAACCAAAATCAGGCAACCAAAATGACAGAAGAGGAAGTTCGTATGTGGATCATAAGAACACTCACCGACCTGCAACAACAACTCAATAACCAACACGAAGAAACCACAAAAAGCCTCCAGGATCTGGAAAAAAAGTTCACTAAAGAAATAGACACAATGAAGAAAAGTTTAACCAAACTCCTGGAAATGAAGAATCAATTCAGGGAACTACAAAATACAGTGGAAAGTCTCAAGAACAGGGTAGATCAAACAGAAGAAAGAATCTCAGAGATTGAAGATAACACCCTCCAACTAAACAAAACAGTCACACAGATAGAGCAGAGAAACAAGAGAAAAGAGCAAAGCCTACAAGAGATGTGGGATTATGTGAAGAAACCTAATGTGAGGGTCATAGGGTTACCAGAAGGGGAAGCAGACAACACTCATGGGTTGGACAAGCTATTTGAAGATGTAATAGAGGAAAATTTCCCAGGCCTTGCTCAAAATCTCGATATACAAGTTCAAGAAGCTCAGAGGACCCCTGGGAGATTCAATGCAAACAGGAAGACGTCACGACATGCAGTCATCAGACTGACCAAAATATCAACTAAAGAGGCCCTTCTAAGAGCTGTAAGACGAAAGAAGCAAGTGACATTCAAAGGAAAGCCAATTCGAATAACACAAGACTTCTCTAATGAGACTTTACAAGCAAGGAGAGACTGGGGCCCCATTCTCACTCTTTTGAAACAAAACAATGCCCAGCCTAGAATCTTATTCCCTGCAAAAGTAAGCTTCCCATATGAAGGAGAAATAAAGACATTCTCAGACAAGCAAAGGCTCAGAGAATTCACCAAGACAAGACCAGCCCTACAAGAAGTACTCAAAACAGCGTTACACACGGAACATCATAATAATAACACATGAATATAAAAACAACCAAAACCCAAAGATTAAAGGCCAGATATTACAATGGCTCAAGACAGAAATCATAGCAACAACATCCAACCCAACAGAATGATCAGTAATCTACCTTACCTATCAGTTCTCTCAATAAATGTGAATGGCTTAAACTCTCCACTCAAGAGACATAGGCTGGCTGAATGGATAAGAAAATACAGGCCAAGTATATGCTGTCTTTAGGAAATACATCTAACCTGCAAGGATGCATATAGACTAAAAGTAAAAGAGTGGAGATGAGTATTCCAAGCAAGTTTAAGCCAAAAGAAGGCTGGCGTGGCAGTTCTAATGTCAGACAATTTAGTTTTTAAACCAACAAAAGTAGTGAAAGATAAAGAGGGTCATTATATAATGGTGAAGGGCACAGTTCAATAAGAAGAGATAACAATTTTAAATATATATGCACCCAAAGTAGGTGCATCCAGTTTCATAAAGCAAACCTTACTGGATCTAAGCAAATTGATTAATAGCAACTCCATAATCACTGGAGATTTCAACACCCCACTGATGGCACAAGACAGATCCTCCAAACAGAAAATTAATAAAGAAATAAAGGACTTAAACAAAACTCTAGAATAATTGGGTCTGACTGACATTTACAGAACATTCTACCCAAAATCCACTGAATATACATTCTTCTCATCAGCTCACGGGACATTCTCTAAGATTGACCATATCCTAGGATACAAAGTAAATCTCAAGAAATTAAAAAAAAATAGAAATCATACCATGTACCTTCTCAGATCACAGTATAATAAAAGTAGAAATCAACCCTAACAGAAACTCACATTTCTACACAAAAACGTGGAAATTAAACAACCTTCTACTAAATGATTACTCATAAATGAAGAAATCAAGACGGAAATTTAAAAAAATTCTATGAAGATAATGACAATGGAGAGAGAAGTTATCAAATCCTCTGGGACACAGCTAAAGCAGTTCTGAGAGGAAAGTTTATCTTTATAAATGCCTATAACCAAAAGTCAAAAAGATCACAAATAGACAATCTAACAAAATGATTCAAAGAGCTGGAAAAAGAAGAACAGACCAACCCCAAACCCAGCAGAGGAAGTGAAATCAACAAGATCAAATCAGAACTAAACGAAATTGAAAACAGGGAAGCTATTTAGGAGATTAATAAAACAAAAAGTTGGTTCTTTGAAAAAATAAACAAAATTGACACACCATTGGCTAAGCTAATGAAAAGCAGAAAAGAGAAATCTCTAATAAGCTCCATCAGGAACAAAAAATGAGATATCACAACTGATCCCAAAGAGATACAAGATATAATTTATGAATACTACAAAAATCTTTATGCACACAAACTGGAAAATATGTAGGAAATGGACAAATTTCTAGAAACACACAGCCTCCATAGGCTCAACCAGGAAGAAATAGATTTCCTGAACAGACCAATCTTAAGAGCTAAAATAGAAACAGCAATTAAAAATCTCCATAAAAAGAAAAGTCCCCGCCCAGATGGTTTCACACCTGAATTTTACCACACTTACAAAGAACTAGTATCTATCTTGCAGAAACTATTCCACAACATCGAGAAGAATGAAACCTCCCTGACATCTTTTATGAAGCAAATATTACTCTGATACCAAAACCAGGAAAGGATGCAACAAAAAAAGAAAACCACAGATCAATATCCCTAATGAATATAGATGTAAAAATTTTCAAGAAAATCTTAGCTAACGGAATCCAGACGCTTATCAAAAAAATAATCCATCATGACCAAGTGGGCTTCATCCCAGGGATGCAGGGATGGTTCAACATACGTAAATCTATAAATGCAATTCACCACATAAACAGAAGCAAAAACAAAGACCACATGATTCTTTCAATAGATGCAGAAAAAGCTTTTGACAAAATTCAACACCCTTTCATGATACGAACACTTAAGAAAATAGGCATAGAAGGGATATACCTAAAAATGATACAAGCCATATATGACAGACCTATAGCCAACATCATACTGAATGGGGAAAATTGAAACCATTCCCACTTAGAACTGGAACCAGACAAGGCTGCCCACTATCTCCACTTCTATTCAACATAGTGCTGGAAGTCCTGGCTACAGCAATCAGACAGGAAAATGGAATTAAAGGTATCCAAATAGGGGCAGAAGAGATTAAACTTTCACTGTTTGCTGATGATATGATATTATATCTAGAAAACCCCAAAGATTCAACCAAGAAATTCCTGGAACTGATAAATGAATTTAGTAAAGTCTCAGGATACAAAATCAATACACAGATATCAAAGGCATTCATATACACCAACAACAATCTAATTGAGAACCAATTCAAAAACTCAATTCCCTTCACAATAGCAACAAAGAAATTAAAGTGCCTAGGAATATACTTAACCAAGGAGGTAAAAGACCTCTACAGGGAGAACTATGAAACACTGAGGAAGGAAATAGTAGAGGATGTAAACAAATGGAAATCCATACCATGCTTGTGGGTCGGCAGACTCAACATTATTAAAATGTCTATACTACCCAAACTGATCTACAGATTCAATGCAATACCTATTAAAATCCCATCAGCATTCTTCAAAATAATTTTATGCTTCGTACGGAACCAAAGAAGACCCCGAATATCAAAAGCAATTCTAGGCAACAGAAACAAAATGGGAGGTATTAATATGTGACATATCAAATTATACTACAAATCTGTAGCAATTAAATCAATCTGGTATTGGCACAAAAATAGAAATATTGACCAGTGGAACGGATCTGGGAATCCTAATATAAAACCATCCTCATATAGCCATCTAATCTTTGACAAAGCAGACAAAAACATACGCTGGGGAAAAGAATCCCTTTTCAATAAATGGTGATGGGAAAAGTGGATAGCCACCTGTAGAAGGCTAAAATAGGACCCACACCTTTCATCTATCACAAAAATGAACTCACACTGGATAACAGACTTAAACCTAAGGTATGAAACTGTTAGAATTTCTAGAGGAAAATGTTGGAAACACTCTCCTCGACATCAGCCTAGGCAAAGAGTTTATGAAGAAGTCCCCAAAGGCAATCACAGCAGTAACAAAAGTAAATAAATGGGACATGATCAAACTAAAAAGCTTCTGCACAGCCAAAGAAATAGTCATGAAAGTAAACAGACAACCTACAGAATGGGAGAAAATTTTTGCATCCTACGCATCCAATAAGGGGCTGATAACTAGAATATACTGAGAACTCATGAAAATCAGCAAGAAACAATCAAATAACCCTATTAAAAAGTGGGCAAAGGACTTGAACAGAAACTTTTCTAAAGAAGACAGAAGAATGGCCAACAAACATATGAAAAAATGCTCATCATCTCTAATCATCAGGGAAATGCAAATCAAAACCACAATGAGATATCACTTAACTCCAGTGAGAATGGCCTTTATCAGAAAGTCTCCAAACAATAAATGCTGGCGTGGATGTGGAGAGAGATGAACACTCCTACACTGCTGGTGGGACTGCAAACTAGTTCAGCCTCTGTGGAAAGCAATATGGAGATACCGTAAAGCAATACAAGTGAATCTACCATTTGATCCAGCAATCCCATTGCTGGGCATCTACCCAAATGATCCAATGACACTCTACAAAAAAGACACCTGCACTTGAATGTTTATAGCAGCACAATTCATAATTGCAAGGCTGTGGAAACAGCCCAAGTGCCCATCAGTCCAAGAATGGATTAATAAAATGTGATATATGTATACCATAGAGTACTATTCGGCTCTAAGAAACAACAGTGATGTACCACATCTTATATTTTCCTGGTTAGAGCTGGAACCGATACTACTAAGTGAAGTATCCCAAGAATGGAGAAACAAGCACCACATATCTCACCAGCAAACTGGTATTAACTGAGCAGCACCTAAGTGGACACATAGGTACTATAGTAACAGGGTATTGGGCAGGGGGGAGGGGGGGCAGGTATATATATACATAATGAGTGAGATGTGCACCATCTGGGGGATGGTCATGCTGGAAACTCAGACTTGTGGGGGGCGGGGGGAATAGGCATTTATTGAAACCTTAAAATCTGTACCCCCATAATATGCCAAAATAAAGAAAATTAAAAAAAAGAAAAAAGAAAAAAGAAAACCACAATGAGACACCACTTCACACCCATTAGGGTTGCTGCTGTAACAAGGAAAACAAAACAAAAAATAAAAAGAGTTTGCAAGGATGTGGAGAAATTGGAAACCTTGTACATTGTTGGTGCTGTAGAAATCAGTTTATGGTAGTTCCTCAAAAAATTAAAAATATAATTACCAGCAATTCTACTTTTAAGTATATACCTAAAGTAATTAAAAGCAGGAACTCAAACAATTGCACACCAGTGTTCATAGCAGCATTATTCACAATAGCCAAAAGGTGGAAAGAACCCAAATATCTAGCAATGGATAAATGAATAAATAAAATATGTTATAGACATACACTGGAATATTACTCAGCCTGAAAACTGAAATTCTGATGCATGCTACAAAATGGATTGCCCTTGAAAAATTTATTCTAAGGGATGGCTGGGTGTGGTGGCTCACGCCTGTAATCCTAGCACTCTGGGAGGCTGAGGCGGGCAAATTGCTCGAGGTCAGGAGTTTGAAACCAGCCTGAGCAAGAGCGAGTCTCCGTCTCTACTATAAATAGAAAGAAATTAATTGGCCAACTAATATAGATAGTAATAATTAGTGCATGGTGGCACATGCCTGTAGTCCCAGCTACTAGGGAGGCTGAGGCAGTAGGATCGCTTGGTCCCAGGAGTTTGAGGTTGCTGTGTGCTAGGCTGATGCCACGGCACTCACTCTATCCTGGGCAACAAAGTGAGACTCTGTCTAAAAAAAAAAAAATTATGCTAAGTGAAAATGAGATTCCTAGAGTAGACAAATTCATAGAGGCAGAAAGTAGAATGGTAGTTACCAGGAGCCAGGAGAATGGGGTAATATTGTTTAATGGGTACAGAATTTCTGTTTTGGAAGATGAAAACGTTCTGTAAATAGATAGTGGTAATGGTCATACAACATAGTGACCATAATTTATGCCACTGAACTGTACACTTAAAAATGACTAAAATGGTAAATTTTTATGTTATGTAAATTTTATCACAATGAAAGTGAATTTAAAAAGTAAGGTTTTCTATGATTATTTCTAATTGGTTGGTTTTTGCATATATGTAGAATATTGACTTTTACATATTAATTGTATATCCAACCAACGTTCTGATTTCTGGGGTAGGTGTTGTAGTAATTTCTTAGTTATCTCTTTTTAAAAATTATGCTAAAATATACTTAACATAAAATTTAGCATTTTATCCATTTTAAGTGTATTATTCAGTGCCATTAAGTAGATCCACAATGTTGTGCAGCCATTACCATCATCCTGCTGCAGAACTTCCTCATCTCCCCAAACTGCCACTCTGTTCCCAGTAAATCCCAGTAAACCCTGGTTCCCCGTCCTCCCTCCCCCAGCCCCTGGCAGCCTCCACTCTACTTTTTGTCTCTGTGAATTTGATTATCTAGGAACTTCATATGAATTAAATCACACAGTATTTGTCCTTCTGTAAGTGGCTTATTCCACTGATCATAAGGTCCTCCAGGTTCATCCTGCTGTAGCATGTGGCAGGATGCTGTAGCGTGTAGCCTTCCTTTTTAAAGCTGAGCAATATTCCATTATACAGATATTTCATATCCATTCATCTGTCCATGGACACTTGGGTTGCTTTCACCTTTGGCTATTGTCATAATGCTGCTAGGAACACAGATGTACAAGTATCTGTTCTTGTCCCCACTTTTGTTTTGGGGGCCATATACACAGAAGTGAAATTGCAAGATCATATGACAATTATATGTCTAATTTTTTGTGGAACCACCACACCATTTCACAGTGGCTGCACCATTGCACTTTCCAACCGGCAGAGCACTCAGTTCTCTTTCTTTGCCCGTGAATATAATTATGTGATCTTCAAATGATGACAATTTTACCTCCTCCAGTCCAATTTTAATGCATCTAATTTATTCTTTTTTTCTAATATGTTAGGCACAATTTTTTATTGCAAAAATTTCAGTTATTAGACATAACATGTACAGTTATTTTCAAGACTTAGTTTTTTATTCTAAACTTTGTTCGTTGTTGAGAAGTGAGATTCTAAAGCAACTATTTCAATATATAATAGATGACTACTTTTAAGTGATAGGGCATCTCCATTAGCTAAAATATCATAACTTGGTTATAAGAACTTGGTATTTTGCCAACCAAATTAATACACTGACAGACTTAGTATGAATTCACAATTACCCATAGTGTGAAGTCTTCTATTGTAAGTTAATGAGCAACATAAAATAAATTTTAATCTCTGAATACTTTTGACAGAGATAAACCCTGAGGTGTTAGAAATTTTCAAGAATGACATTGTGGGATATTAAATGCTTACTAGGTGCTAGGTACTGAATTGTGTCTCCAACAAATTCAGATGTCAAAGCCCTAACCCTCAATGTGACTGTATTTGGAGACAGGGTCCTTAAGGAGGTAAGAAAGAGAAAATGAGGTCATAAGGGTGGGACCCTAAGCCGATGGAACCAGGGTCCTTACGAAGGAGGAAGGGCACCGGAGAGCTACTCTGTCTGTCCGTGCACACAGAAGGGAAGGCCACGTGAGGACACAGGAGGATGTGCAGCTGTCCACAGGCCACGTGAGAGGGCTCAGAAGAAACAGCCCTGCCAACACCTTGATCTTGGACTTCCAGCCTCCAGAACTATGAGGAAATAACTTTCTCTTGTTTAGTTCACCCAGTATGTAGTATTTTGTTACAGCAGCCTAAGCTGACTAATACACTGGGTGTATATGAAAGACGTTTTTCTGTCAAATAATAACATGTTAATTGGCTAAGGAACCAGCTCATTGTGTCCCACTGAGCATTTAGCTATGTAGGAATATGAGTAGTTATGATCTGCTCTTAGTTGCTCAGCCTAACAGACATTTATTACTCTGATTTCTAACTTCCAGATCAGTTTGATCAAAGAGTACCCTGAATTTCCAAAGCTAGCCACTACTTTTTTTAAAATGTCAATTTTAACTAATTATCTGTATGTATCAGGAGTTTTTAATTATGTATAACCAAATAAATAAGCTATAAACTGGAGGATGAAGTTGACATGAACATATAACAAATCCATATACCCTGATTTCAAATTGTGTGGTCACCAAAAGGATCCTCATTCTCATTCATTTTCTCTTTAAGTAATTTTTTTTAAGTTTGGATTTTAAAAATAAAGTTGTATTAATCAAATGTCCCTTTCAGTGATTCCTTGTTATGACACATGAGGACACTTATATTTTCTCCTGCTATCTTTCCACCCTCCATTTCCAGACATTTAACTTAAATTATAAATTACTTTGTAAAGTTATAATATTTATATTCTTTTCTAACTACAATTTTTAGCCTTTAAACTTATCCTTATTTCATGATAATTTTATCACTAGAATTGCTATTATATTTTAATAATTGATAGAGTTTATTTGACTTTATTAAACAAATATATTTAATTAGTCCTATAATTATATGCAACATTCACACTGAGTTCTTTTATTTTGCTACCTCTACATTCCTGAATTCTTTATTTTGATTCCTCTCTTAATAGCATAAATACAATCATCAAGTAATTTTCCAGAAATGTTTCTTGGCTGTTAAGTTGAATTTTCACATGATGAATTAAAATTCCACTGTGTAGAAAATTCTGAGGTCACACTCTGCCCCCTCAGAACCCTAGAACACTTTGTACTTCATCTTATGCACCCGTCAGAGAGACCCAGGGCTCGCCTTCCTCCCGCGCCGCCCTGCAGCCCTTCTGCAGGCTCCCGCCCCACTCCCCACCCGAGCTCAGACACTTTACTCCCTGTTGATCATTCAGTGTCATCTTTTTCCTGGTACAAAATGTGCCTTTTTCATCTTCAAATTCAGGTCTTCCTTATATTTTAGAAATGTTTTAAATCCATTATATTTAAGTACTTTTACTTTTGTGTTTATTCTCTTCACATCTTTGGGGATACCAATTATACTCAATTTAGTTCTTTTCCATCCTGCTTTAGATATTTTTCATTTTGTCTTTATTCATTATCTCTTCTTATTTAGTTTAGCTTTGGGATTTTCTTATATCATTGATTCTGTTGTTCAGTGGTACATATTCTGATTTTTTTCCTTGTAACAGTTATGTTGTCATCTTAAATTATTTTTCTGGATTCTGCAATTTCATTTTATATCTTTTATATAACTCTTAAAGATATTTCCCAGCCATAAATAGACTTGAAATAGTCTATTTACAGTTCATTTTATTTGAAATTTGTCTAAAATTTTACGTAATTATCTACAGTGATTCTTCTTAAATGAATTCTCCTCATTTGCTCTTTGCTGATGATTTTCCTTTCCTTCTACTTAAAAAATTGTGGTGGTATGGACAGGGTCCGCCTCACACCCTTCTGATTATTGCACATATTTTTATTGGGGTGCATTGTCTGGACCTACCACTTGCTCAAAAACAGGGTGGGGTGCAGAGAGCTTTCGCTGGCACTGTCAGTAGCTTCCAAACAATTCTGTTGTTACTAAATATCTTTTTCCTACAAGATCCACTTTTCTGCTCTGAGGACACATCTCTTTTTCTTAGATTCAAAGCTCCACCAGACTGGGATGCAATGGTCCCCCAGGTGGAAGTTGGGCACGACTCTCAGATCCCTCAGATCCCTCTTAGCTCAAAAGTTGTTAGGTTTCTGATGTGACATTGATTTTTCTCCATTCATGTATCTCTGGTTGGCAATTTCTCACTTCTGTCTGTTTCTCCAGCATAGGAAGCCGCGTCTGCAGGAAATAAATGAGAGCTTCAGAGGCAGCCCCCACCAGCTGCTTGGGACAGAGAGTGCGTGTTTCCTCACGTTCCTGTCGTAACACGCTGCTGTCTTTGTTTTCAACGCAGGCTCATCAGACTCCTCAAGGTCCTCTACTTGCAGAGCAATCTAGGAATCTCAAGAGGTGTGTAATGGCTGTGGGACAGTTGTGATAGCTGTAGTTCAGACTCACTTGCAAGTTGTACAAAACCCAATTAAAACAGCCCTAAATATAAACAAAGTCTATTTCTCCCACAGAACAGCCCAGAGGTACCAGGTCTGTCTGGAAAGTATCCGGCCATGTAATATGAAAAATAGGGACATTTATTGAAGAAGAGATAAGAAACAAGAAACATTGTACGTAGGACAATGACACCTCAGTCCCCTTCAAAGTAGGCACCCTGGGACCTCACACAGCTCTCCCAGTGTCTCTTAACCTCTCCTGTTGGCGTTCACATTCTCGGGTGCTCTGCCTGCTGCAGGCCTTCCAGAACGTGGATCGCTTTCAACAGACTCTCGACCATCTTTAGAGCATTTGTGCCACAATTTTATTCGTGCTGCACTCATGGCATCGTCCCTGGCTCCTTCTGAATTATTCGAATAGTTTCCACGGAGAATTGTTGAATTGTAACACAAAATTTGATGCAGATCTGTTGCTCTGCTTGCTCATTTTAAATGCGACAGCCACACAGTACACACGCTCACGCAACGCATCTAGTGCCCCACTGACTAGCACTGTTAAGGTGTCATTGTTCCCCCTGCATATCCCAGTCCGTGCTTCCTGGCTGCCGGGTTACACTGATGTCACACAAACCGTTCTCATTGTATTAACAATGGCTGGACACACTCTTTCCAGACAGCCCTCGTACATCTGGCTTCAGTGAGATGTATCTGGCTCTCAACAGTGCGGCGTGAGCAGTTGCTGCTTCTCAGCTCTGCACCCTCAGAGCACCCTTAGTCCTCAGGCAAGCCCTGCCTCGGTGGTCTCAAGAGGCCTGCTGCATCTTCCAGCCCACCAGATTTCTCATTTGCTTCCAGTAGGGAACAACAAAAACAAAAACAACCTTGCCTTTCCAAAAGGTCGGCCAAGGTTAGAGTTGAATCCTGTAGGTCCTTGTGGCTCTAATGTGAACTGTGTCCATTCTTGAACCCCAGTCTGAGAGTTGAGAGCTTGGAGCCCCTCAAGCAGATCAGGTCTACTGTCTGAGTGTTCAGTCCACTGAAGCCATTCAGCCAGGACACTGGGTACAGTCAGGAAGGGGACGGGCACACAGGGACAACTGACTCTCAGCTGACCAAAATGCCACACTGCCTGGCAGAAAGTCTTCGTATTGTTTAATTGGAATTGTTTTCTCTTCTTAATTTAACATGGAGTTTTCTAGTTTATTATTTTGGTCCAGTTTTGTGATTTGCAGAGACAAGAGGAGATTATAATCTCTTTATTTCTCATCTTAAATAGGAATTCCTAACTTAGCACCTGCTTTATGGTTTGGATTCTTCTTTATTCACTAAACCACCACATTCTGAGCATCTGCCACGTGGCCAGTATTGTTCTAGGGCTGGAGCTTCGACAGCGATGGACACAGACATTGCCTATGCCTTCTTAGAGTTTAAATCTAGTGTGTAAGTTGCATTTAGGGAAAAATGGGTTCAACTTTTAAAAAGTTTAATAACCACTGGCCTAGTCCATGTAATTTCCTTCCTTCCTCCTTCCTTCTTCCTTCTTTCCTCCTACCTCCTCCTTTCTTCTTCCTTCTTCCTTCCTTCCTCCTCCTTTTTTGCTCCTTCCTCCTTCCTTCCTCTACCCATCCTCCTTCCTTCCTCCTTAATTTCTTTCTTCCTTCCTTTTTCTTTCTTTCTTCAGGGAATGCATGTGAGAGATGATACAGAACTGAGGGGTAGAAAGTGTCACTGACAAGTGTCCTAGGTAATAGGGGCCTCTCCAGAAGGATGCCGCATGTTTCTGGGTTTTCTTGTCTTTTGATGCTTAAGGCTCCCAAAGCAAAGTCCATGTGGCCTATTTCTTCTTATGTCTTCAATCTCTCAGCCTTACCCAGCGCATTCCAAGACCCTGGAACTCTGGGTGATCTCGAATGGCTCATTCCTGCTTTCTCCTGAGCTTCCTCCACCTACTCCCGTCTTTTCTGCCTCGTGTTCCCACAGGCAGTCACAAAGGCAAGGGCCTGAAATCCAGTGAGCACCCAGCATGCTCTGGGGAGGCCTGAGTGGTTCCTGATGGTGAGAACAGCATGTGGGGCTGGTGCCATGGAATTCCCAGAGCTGCACCCGTTCAAGGCTTAGTCATGGGCATCAGTGTGGTTTGCCACTTGCCCTTGTGAGGAACGAGGCTGGGGCCCTGGGCACGTCAGGCTCAGGTGACCCTGGGTAATGGCGCTGCTGGCTCACCCGGAGTTTCCCTCACTGCCGGCCAGGCATTGCCATTTCATGCTGTCCTTACGTCCTCACCCATGGACACTGCAGTGTTCCCATTTTACTAAGCAAGGACACCAGGGCTCTTCCAACCCTGCAGCCTGCCTGAGTCATACTGCTATGCGGCAGCAGACTTGGGGTGCTCTCCTGGGTCTTTCTGGCTCCGTGTCCCAGCCCTACCCACTGTGCTCCATAGAAGTAGAGAGCAAGCCCTAGTCTGGCGATTTCTTTCTCTGCACCTGGCAACTTCTGGAGGGCCAGGGCTGCATTTTGCCAGCTGTGACATCAGCCCATGCATCTCATGTCATTTCTGTTATTAGCAAGACTCTCTCCCTCAGGAAGGAGGCAACAAAGATGGGGGTGGCAGGGAAAGGGGCACAGGACTCAGGGGGACTCTGGAGGTCAGATTCCCAGTGTGCTACTACCAAGCCCGCGCTTGGTGGGAGAGTTTGTAGGCCTCAACATCAGAGCTTTAAAGACGGCCTTTATGCCTTTGGTCTTTTCTTTGTTCGTGAATTGTTTGTTTTTCAGCAATGTTTTAGTAAAAATTTCTTTTGAAAATCTGAAGCTTTCTCAGCTGTGCAATGGGGAACAAAGATCGGGCCTTTGGCATTTTGTCCATACTTGGACAGGTGTTCAGCACAGGAAGTGGCCTGTCCCGGCCAGGCGGGGTGCTGCTGGGCTCTGCAGTACCGCGGTGCCTTTGTGTGCTTTTCCATCACACTTTCCTGTTGCAGGTGTCTTTGTGGGGCTTGCCCCTTTTCACAGAGCCACCAAACCCTTTGTCATCCAATAAAATGGAGGTTTATAAGAAGCATGTTCCAGGAAGTTACCAATTTGTCCCTTAAAAGTATCCACGTCAGCTTGCTAATTCTCCCAGTCCCACGCTCGCCGGGGCTACCGGCCCTTCGGGAGATCCGGTGAGGCCCAGCGGGCAGGCCCCTGCGCTGGATGAGCCCCTGAATCCTGCTTGGAATAGGAAGAAATGGGACTGACCTCACAGGACTGGTATGACCGGATGGGACCATTCTGCGGAGCTGCTTGTGGCAGTGACCAGCGCAGACAGTGCTGAGCGTCTGAGGTCACCTCGGCACGGAGTCCGTGTGCTTGTTAGTCTGAAAGCGTGGAGAAGCTGGAACACGCACAGGAGCCTGAATCTGTGCAGGCAGAGGGCAGGTTGCAGACTGGCTTGGCGCAGACTGCTCTGCGCTGCGCATCCCTAGCCCTGAGGACAGAGTCTGCTCGCCTCCTTCCCGCGCCGGCACTCGGACACCACGCTGGGCAGGGCAGCGGCGAGTGCGCTCGCACCGCACAAGTCGGGGCGTGCACAAACCAGATTTCTTCCATCAGAGAGCCGGTTTACTGGCACACCACTGGTTGGGAGGTTATAAAACAAAGGTTTCCGGGTGACATCTTAGTTACTTAAGTGACAGGGAAAATCTGATCAAGCAGATGGTGTTTAATTATCAGTGTTTTATGAACACATCAGTGTTAACTGAACTTCACCAATGGGTGCTTAACATTTACAACAAGTGACTATCATGTCACAAGGCATTCCATTATTATTATAGACTCCTCTTTTCTAGGATTGAAAAATACATATTTTTTCTTAATCTCATAGGGCGTGTTTTCTATTTAGCAAGGCTCATTTTGGAAAGATGCTATAAGCTTATTAAAGAAAGCAAAATCCAGGGAGAAATGGAATTGGATTTTTTTTCTTAAAAAATATAAAAATGGTATAGGCAAAATCAAGTTAAATAAAACACAACTGTAATGAATTAAATGATAATGGGATTGATTTCATCATCTAGTTCAAAAGTATCCTCAGAAATACCTTTTGTCAGGAAAGAGCTACAATGTGCATTTATGTTAAGGACAATGATGGCCATTTGGAGGAATTTTATTAAAAGCACAGTCTGTCATGAAAATTTGAGGTTGCTCTCGGGAAAGTACATTTTCAAATAGCCACAAGTAGCTTATTAGTTTAGTTTGCTATCCGTTTATGTTCTCCAATGCGAGTCAGCAGGGGACCAACTCATTACACTTAGTATGTTAAATAGTTCATCTAGAACATCCCCAAGTGGAGACTCCTGCTCTTCTCAGTGATGTGTGTTCCCCAAGAGCAAAACCACAGTGCCTCCTGTGGGCCCGCAGAGAGCACACGGAGCAAGAGCAAACGCCCTCCACAGCAGGTGCCCGGCAGAGCACCGCGCGGGGTCGCCGTAGCGGACTGGCACCGTGCTCTCTTCCTGGTCACCTTGCTATAAAGAAGGCATGCGCGGTGCGGATGGTCAGGAAGTTTCCTGCTGCAGCCGAAGGCTTCCGGGAGGGCCGTGCCTCTGGGGTGCCCTAGCTTCAGCCATGACAGCTGGCTTCACCTTTTGGCCATTGAAAGAAAGTTCAAAATCTTCTCTAAACAGAGGATAAATGCATTGCTTGTGTCCTTGTACTCTTAGTGATTTCCTCATTATGGCCACAACAGCAAAGCTGTCTCACGCAGTGGGCTCCAGGGATGGTGAAGGAGTCTGGAAGTGGGGAGCATGGTGTGTGCCCCAACATCCTGCTGTGCTGGTCAGCGGGGGGTGCATGGAGCTCCAGCCTCGGAGCGTGCTTGACCACGAGGCCCCACTGCCGGCCTCGGACACCTGTGCCTCTGACCTGGCCAAGGCTGTGCTCGGGAAGACAAGGCCCCTGTCAGGACTCGCGGCCGTAGGCCTTTCCAAACCTTCCTCTGGCGGAGTGAATGCCTGGGACGCCCCCACCCGATCCTGCAGCCGTGTCTCTCCCTCCTTCTCTGGGATCAGGCACCCCAAGGCCTCACCCCACTCTGTGACCCATTCTGTCTCACACCTGGATTTATAAAGTCCTTGCCCTTTTAGTCCCTTCTCTGTGTCTTTTGAATGGCTGTAGTGTGCTTGCCGCTCCAGGCCTTGGTTTCTCCAGTGCACATCTGCAGAATTAAAATTTAAGAGTCCAGGGTGCTGTTGGAGAGACTCATATTTGTCTAATCAGAATCTCAGTTCCGGTCGCCCTCAGATGCCGGCTTCGGCGGGGAACTGGTGCTCATCAGCACAGTTGCAGGTCAAAGTACTGCGAGCAACGGGCTGTGTGACTCAGAGAGAAGGTCTCTTTTGTGTCCTCCGATTGCAGTTCCTAACGAGGACCATGCGCCCCCTCCTGCCCCACGCCTCTCCGCACAACAGTGCCTGCACTCACTCGAACCCAGGACCTGTGCGTTTGGTTTCCTTTCCTCCCCAAGGCTCTGCCTCTGTGGTGGTTTGATCCAGGGTGTTGGGGTGGAATGAGATCTGTTGGGGCACAAGCCTTGCCTTGAGCCCCCTGCCATTTTCTCCTGGAAGACACTGGAAGACAGACCGGTGAGGTAAGGAGGCATGTGTTTTGCCATATTATTTCCCAAAGAGGCTCAGTTTTAAATAAGTGTATTGAACAGCAATGACTACTGACTGAGCACGTAGAATTTTCTCTTCATTATGTAATCCTCTCCACTTGCCTGGGCTTCATATTAGTATCCCCATTTAAAGATGCCAGAATGCAGAAGGATTAAGTCATTTGTTTACTGCAGATAGAACAAGCATGTAACAGAATTTGAAATCAGATGTAGGTTTTTGGATTTCCCTGAGCCGAAGCATGTTTCCGTTGTATATACCATTTGAATACCGAAGCATCGAAAGTCAGATGAGCCCCTCCCAGAGCACTCAATGCTGGGCCCACGTCCTGTCTCGGAGGCTTCTAGGCATAGTGGGTGTGCCCTGCGTGAGTCTGACCCAGCTCTGTAATCTCCTGTCAGCTCACCTGTCTTATCCCGTAGCCTCACGGGGGCTCCCCGCCAGCAGGGGCTGGACCGTGGCACAGCACTGTGCACACAGAAGGCGCACAACTAATACTTACTCAGTGAATGGATGGGTGAGAGGAGAGATCGGTTTAATTTATGAGACAGTGTAATCTCGGGTAAGTCACTGAAGCTGATTCCATTTCTTCATTTGTAAAATGAAGACAATTTGGTCTAAGTAATCTTTGAATTCCTTTTCAGCTAGAAAGGTCTATAAAACTAAGTGAGACATACTATGAAACTGAAAATCATGTGCTTGTGCACAATAAGGAAAAACAACAAAAAATTAATTGAACTTTTCCTGATCCAGTGGTTTAAGGGAGTAGTTCTTAATGATAAATTTAACACTTTGATTATAAATGTCAGTATGGGAACTATTAATACATTAGCTATGAATTGGAAAACAAACCTATTTCATGGAAACTCACGTGTGCTGTTTGTAGACTGGCACAAAAAAAATTTTGACAAAGCCCGAGAAACAATGGTCACACAAAGGCCTGAGGCTGGCTCCCAGGAGTCAGCGCGGTTCTTCCTGATAAACATCCCAGCTGCTCCATCAGTATGGATGGCAGTGTGATATGTACACAGACATGAATCACTAGTTTTACAGAATATGAATTTCTTAAATCAATAGCATACTTTTCATGGTAACTCAAAGAACAGATTTGTTCTTCCCATTCTAATGTGTTTGGAGTGGAATTTCTTGGGGGAAGCCAGAAAAGCAGATCACATAAATTAGCCTGATGTATAAAGTGTTTATGTTTATTATTTGAGCCTGAAACTGAAACAGGATGAGGTTTAGCTCTGGGATGTACAGGTGGAAACACTTAGTGGGAACTGTATCCTTTGCCACACACAAGCATCCTGAGGGAGAAAGACTAGAACGTTCCCCAAAGAATAAAGAGCCTTTTTGGATTTTTACCTACAAAGTCAAACCAGACAGTCTCTAATTGGGCAGGATTATTTCCCTGGACCCTGCCTGTTACTAAGGAATGACCATGCTGGAGATGTGGTGTGTGTCATGCTAGGGCCACCTAAAAGGAGCTTCCTGGCCATCCGGCTCGGTGGCTGCTCTGTGCGGGCCGCAGCAAGCCCCGCGCATGCACAGGTGCCGTCCTGCCCTCTGCACCTGGACGTGGTGGATTTTCACTCCGGTCTCAAACGACGCTGTTAACAATGAAGCTGTCTTTGAATACTTTAAGAATCCCAGAAGCAATTTTGTGCTCAATGTTCATAGTCCAAACTTTGCAAAGTTACCAAGTATTCAATTAACATATATTTTCTTCTGAATCAAACAGATGTGTACCCTTCATATAATTTTAATTCTCTTCCTAGAACATGTTGTGATATTTGCTTGATTCTGAGATGTCTTTGCTAGTTCTAGTCTGCTCAATTAATGATTCTTTTTCTTGGCAGATATTTTAATTTTTAAATAAAAATCATGCATTATTACTAGTAATGTTATTTATTTTTAAAATGTGAATCCACAACAAACCTCTGAACCTGTATTACGTATTGAAGATGTGGGGTTAACCTTGAAAGAACTTCCGATAATGCTAATCAGCTAAAGGTAGCTTAAGAAATGAAACATGTTAGTGTTTTTCTAATGCATGTTTTTACCATGTGGATTAAGTTTTATTTTATTGATTTTTTAATATTTTTTATTTCAGAGTATTACAGTGGTGCAAACATTTTGGTTACATAAATTGCATTTGTACCATTTGAGTCAAAGTTAAAAGGGTGTCCATCACTCAGATAGTGTGCATTGTACCCATTAGGTATGAATTTACCCATCTCTCTTCCCCCTCCCACCTGCTAGATTTCCAATAAATGTTATTTCCATATGTGCTATCGATTAGTTCTAATTTAATGGTAAGTACATATCATGTTTGTTTTTTTATTCTTGTGATGCTTTGCTTAGAAGAATGGTCTCCAGTTTCATCTAGGTTAATATAAGAAGTATGAATTCACCATTTGGTACAGCTGACTAGAACTCCATGGTATACATATGCCACATTTTATTAATCTGCTCATGTATTGATGGGTGCTTGGGTTGTTTCCACATCTTTGCAATTGTGAATTGTGCTGCTAATAAACATTTGAGTGCAAGTGCCTTTTTTATAGAATGTCTTTTTTGGGTAGATGCCCAGTAATGGGATTGCTGGATCAAATGGTAGTTCTAGTTTTAGTTCCTTAGTTCTTTAGTTCTCCATACTACTTTCCATAGAGGTTATACTAATGATTATTTTTTAAGTGGAGGAAAGAATAGGTTCTTATAAATTAGGACCTCATTCTTCTCATAACATGTTGACTTTCAAGTTAATAAAAAATGTATTATTAATAAGAGTATTTAGCATTTACTGAGCACTAATTATGTACAAAGAGTTTACTAAGCACTTTTCATTATTATTGTATTTAATTCTCACAACATGTGGGTAGATACATCCTCTATATTTTCTATCTTTTCAAATGAGAAATGAAGTCTCAGAGAGGTTAAGTGAGCTGCCCAAGGTTACAAAATCAGTGGTGGCTAATCCTAAATCTGAATCTGGGATTCGGATTCGTGAAAGCCTGTGT